>NC_143483.1:23968391-24334224 GCF_027475165.1 Benincasa hispida
GAGTGAATTTCTTCTTGTGTAGCTATGTTCCCAACTCCCCAATCAGACAAATCCCCAAAATAGTAGACTTGTTGAGTCGGCGACCTTGCCACTCTCACCCATACAAATCAAAGGACTGCCTTTATAGGCAGGAGTTCACAATTCACTCATTTAGATTATGTTACCTATGGTCATCCTGGTGAAATGTAAGTCTCTATTATGAACGTCGTTATATAATGAGACTAAACATTTCGTGGTCTGGTATTATACAAACTCCTTTGTATAAAATATCCCCACTCACATGTCTATACATGAATGATCAGGATCAGATCATTTGTAGCACTTTACAACAATTGTAACACCTACAAAGCGGGCCATACTCGTAGTGTCACCAATATAAGGTACCCAGCTTATCCATGTACTACAGACCATTTAGGTTATCACTTAAACATGATCCACCCGTATGTCTCTACATACAAGTTTAAGTTACAAGATAACCTTGGATGTTAATTTATTGGTTTATGGTTAATGCAACAAAATGTGGAATAAAATATATATATTTTATTAAATAGACAATGAATTTGTTCAATAACATTTACAAAATATAGAACCTTACGAGATTTAAGGCATCAACACCAACAATCTCCCACTTGACTTAAAGCTAGTGGGGTGTACAATATAGCAAATAATAAACTAGGGCATAACATGCGCTCAGTACAAATCTCCCACTTGCCCTAGTTTAAACGTGGCCTATCCCATAGACCTATACTCTGCAGGTGACCCTCAAACACCTTAGCCATGAGGGCCTTTGTAAACGGATCAACAATGTTGTGCTCTGAAGCTATCTGCGTGACAATCACGTCCCCTCGATGCACAATCTCTCGGCTATATGCCTCCCACACTTGTGACTCCTAGGCTCTCGGGAATTAGCCACAATACCACTATTATCACAATAAAGTGTGATGGGCTTTGACATATCTGGAACGACTTTCAGATCAGTAAAAAATTTCCCAAACAACTTTCTTAGCAGCTTCACAAGCTGCTACATACTCAGATCTATGGTGGAGTCAACAATGCACACTTACTTGGTGCTTTTCCATACTACTGCCCCTTCGTTAAGAGTGAACATTGATCCTAATGTGGATTTCCTAGAATCCTTATTAGTCTAAAAATCAGTCTGTGTATCCCGTAAGGATCAAATCCTTAGAACCATACACGAGCATGTAGTCCTTCGTTCTTCATAGATACTTGAGGATGTTTTTAATGGTAGTTCAGAGATCTAATCTTGGATTAGATTGATATCTACTGACTATCCCGACTGCATAACAGATGTTAGGTCTAGTACATAACATCGCATACATTAGGTTACCCACAGCCGAAGCATAGAGGATCCGTCTGATTTCCTCAACCTCTTGAGGTGTCTTAGGAAATTGTTCCTTAGACAATGTAACTCCATGCCTGAAAGGCAATAAGCCCCTCTTGAAGTTCTGCATTGAATATTTGACAAGAATGTTGTCAATATACGATGCTTGAGACAGAGCTAACATTTTGTTCTTTCGATCTCTAAGGATCTGAATATCCAGAACAAACTGAGTCTCTCCTAAATCTTTCATTTGGAATTGGGTCACTAGCCAGTTCTTAACCTCAGTCAGTAGACCTACATCATTCCCAATGAGTAGGATATCATCTACATATAACTATAGAAAAACTACTAAACTGTTGATGATCTTCTTGTATGCACAAGGCTCATCAACGTTTTGATCAAAGCCATAAGATTTTATCGCAGTATCAAACCTTATGTTCCAAGATCAAGAAGCTTGTTTTAGTCCATAAATGGACCGATTAAGCTTGCAAACCTTTTGCTCTTGACCTTGGGTTATGAATCCCTCAGGCTGCTCCATGTAAATGGTCTCCTCAAGATTGCCATTCTGAAAGGAAATTTTGACGTCCATCTACCAAATCTCATAGTCATAATATGAGGAAATAGACAAGAGTATTTTGATAGATTTCAGCATGGCAACAGGTGAGAAAGTTTCCTCATATTCAACTCCTTCAACATGGGTATAACCCTTTGTCACTAATCTAGCCTTGAAGGTTTGCACCTTCCCATCAGCACCCTGTTTGCTCTTGTAAATCCATTTACAACCTATAGGTTTAACCTCATTAGGTTGATCTACAAGATCCCATAAGGAATTGAAGTATATAGACTCCATTTTGAGATCCATCGCTTTAATCCACTCATCCTTGTTAATATCCTCCATTGCCTTCTTGTAAGACAATGGATCCTCAACTACACCATCATCTACCACAGCTAGGATTTCTGTTAAACCCATATAGCGAACAAGTGGGTTTGTAACCCTCCCACTATGTCAAGGTTTCTTCAACACTTGAGGTGGATTTGACCTATTGGATGATCCTACTTCAACAACTCTTGTTGAGGTACTAGGTTCTTCAACAAATTTTGTTGAATATTTAGTACCTTCTTTGGAAATTTCATTCAACACAATCTTATTTCGTGACCTATGCTCCCTTATGTGGTCTTCTTCAAGAAAAGTAGCATTTGTCAATACAAACACTTTGTTTTCTTTAGGATCAAAGAAGTAACTATATCTTCTTCCTTTGGGGTAGCCTACAAATAGGCAAAATTTTGAATGTGGTTCCAATTTCTTAGGATTAGCCTTAAGCATGTGTGCTGGGCAACCCCAGATTTTGAAATAGCGTAAAGTAGCTTTATGACCATTACATAACTCCAAAGGTGTTCTAGCAACACTCTTGGATGGAACGAAGTTCAAGATGTATGTTGCAATCTTTACTGCATAGCCCCAAAACAAGTTAGGTAAGGAAGTGTAACTCATTATTGACCGAACCATGTCCAACAGGGTTCGATTTCTCATTTCTGATACACCATTTTGCTAAGGTGTACCAGGTGCTGAGAGTTGGATACAATTCCATATTCTATCAAATAGTTATGGAATGTTAAATCCATAAACTCTCAACCTCGATTAAATCAAAATGTTTTAACCATTCTATTTAATGCATTTTCAACTTCAGCCTTGAATTCTTTAAACTTTTCAAAAGATTTTGACTTATGTTGCATTAAATAAATGTACCTATATCTTGAATGATCATCAGTAAAGGTGATGAAATATTCATAGCCTCCCCCAAATTTTACATTCATTGGACCACAAAGGTCTGAATGTACTAACTCTAACGGCCATATTGGTTGCAATGGAAACAAATTCTTTTTGTAGCCTTGATTAGTTTTTTGCTCCTTTGAGCGACAACTACAAGGTTAGCTTTCCCCTTTCCACCCTTATTCTTCTTCCACTTTTTTTATGCCGGAGGAAGAAGGTACAAACTTAGTCCTATAGGTCGAACCTCTTAGAAAATGAAGCAACATTTGCTTCACCCTTCTATTCCTTGCTTTTCATCAAGGATTGAAAGGTCTATAGCTCATTGAGCAGAGTGGTCAGGTTGTATTCAATCCTGTTTAAAACAACATTGTTACGGAAATGCAAGAAACTTTTAGGTAAAGATTCCAAAATGAAGCTAACCTGATTGGCTTCATCGATGCTAGACCCATTCATCTCCACCACGTTGAAGTGGACTATCATGTTGAGAACATGTTCTCGAATAGATGCCCCTTCTTGTATATTGGTGGTAGTGCAAGTGCACACGTCAAATTATAATATATTAAAACGGTCAAGAGACCGAGTATCATCCTCTGAGGAATTGGTTTGACTCTTTAAGCTATTCAGAGATCTTTCTAATTTTATTTAGGGGACAAGACTGTGATGAGAATCTAACTGATCTAATCCTAAAAAGCAAGATAAAACTGGAGTGAAATTAGATAAAGACACGTTATAGGGTATGATTTCGTTAAACAGATTAACCGAATTAATTATTTTGACCTTATTCATGCAAATTATAGATCTAGGAGTCTTTTATCAAGATATCGTCTCTCGAGCTCAACCCGTTCTAATAACTAACCATCGACCAGAATCTCTTCTATCGTTTGACTAGCCACGACATTAAGTTTCTCCATCAACAATCTCTATTAATCTCCTATCACTCTCGTGCATACTCGATTAACAGTTTAACATGCTAGATCCAACTCAACACCTTCTCTCTAGAAACAGACATTAAGTAAAGAACATTCAATTAGTGATCAGTTAATCAAAAGCATTAAGAACAAACATGCTAAAATAATTATGCATAAATTCAGTCCAAGAAATAACCAAATCAATTTTCGCAGTCCATTAAACTAGATCAACATGCTAGAAACACAAATCAGTCACTCATGGTTACAACACAAACATAGACCATTCATGAGGTTTCCAAACACAAATGATAAAAAATAAAAGAGGGAAGAAATTGCAAGCTGTGTTTTTAACTCTCGCCCTCGAATCCAAAATTGTAACCCAACGATCTCTTCAAATCTTTGATCCTCTGAAGCTTCGAGATGCCGCCTCTGTCCAGAATTACACTCCCTACGGAGGCCTCATTGAAATATCGATTTACACTCTTAAAATAGCCCTAAAAGTGCCTTGTCTCCCCGAAATCAAATCAACAAAAAACTGCTTAGATAGCAGTCATAGCGTTGCAACAATGACGTTAAGTCCATGCTCCATCTAATCGTAACGTTGTGACATTGTCCTTTTTCCACGAATCTCTACCTTGCAGCATCATGGGGCAGTGTTGCAATGCTTGTTCGATGCTGCCCTGCCTTCGAATTCAACATTTTCTTTCCTTTTCCTACATTGATCCAAGCCCTAGGTCAAAACTTTGACCTTCTTGGGGGTATTTTGATCATTAATCTTCCAAAATTACTTTTTCTCATCCAATTGCTCGATTTCCTACTATCAAACAATAAAAGCATCAAAGATCTCAAATTAAACATAAAACTAACTAAATTTTAAGCCCAGAAAATGCACTTTTTGGATGCATTTCACATACGGGCATTGAAGATGTATTTTAGAGTGTCATGCCTAAGTTGTGCCGATGGTTGTCCAAACATTCCTCTCAAGGACTCCATGATCTCACGAGCTGTGAGCATGGACTCATGCTTCTGGGCCAAGACTTCATTAAGACTTGCCAAGATATACGCTCAGGCCTTATCGTTTGCTCGTGTCCAATGCTCGTGTCACACCTCGCCCCGGGCCCACTTCCTGAGTCTGAGGGGAGGCGTGAAGGACCACAGATACCACCCTTTTGTGATACCTACTACCCATCTGAACCTCTTTACACTTATAATACTTTAAGTCAAGGATATAAACAACAACTATTTGATTAAGCTCATTTTGTTACAAATAGTACGTTTATACAACTCTCAGACTTAACTACAGAGTTTACGATAACAACTCTAAAACTGGAAGTGTGACTGTGGTTGTGGTAGACCTTGACCTTAGCAACACCCTGGAACTCCACCTTTCGCTACCTGGGAAGAAAAACATGAAAGAAAAGAATGAGCTTCGAGAAGTTTAGTAAGTGGTAAGCAACTTCTAGAGCCTATTTCAACTTATAAATAAAGCAATCATATCACAACTACGAGGTTAGTACTTAAACCTTGGTCTAGAATGAGTCTGTTCTACTTACACACACGGTAGATAGTGAAACTGATACTACTCATAATGAGTCTGTTCTCAACTCTACCTACACACACGGTAGATAGTTAAACTAATACTAGTCATAAATGCTTACTCTCTTGCATTCCCTATGTGCACATAGATCCCCACTTATGGGCTCAGAAGTAGGCTTGTCGGCTCTCTGACCATCCCATCCGAGGTTCTTCTCACAGGCTCAGGAACTAGACCTCTTGGTCCCCTAACCATCTCTTGAGGTTCTACTCCTAAGCTTAGGAACTAGGTCTATTGACCCCCTGACCATCCCGATCACATATTCTCATCCTCATTTAGATTACT
This sequence comes from Benincasa hispida, assembly GCF_027475165.1. Classification (NCBI taxonomy): domain Eukaryota; kingdom Viridiplantae; phylum Streptophyta; class Magnoliopsida; order Cucurbitales; family Cucurbitaceae; genus Benincasa; species Benincasa hispida. The sequence continues at coordinate 23,974,292 of NC_143483.1, forward strand.
CATTCACAACATAAGCATATACATATACTCTAAAAGATATTCTTATGACTTAAAGGAAATACCACTCACCTTGGTCGGGTAGGAATCTCTCTCTCTAGAAGTTACTTGGTTTCCTTAGGCTCCCTTTTGAACCCTAAATTCCATATTCAACTATAAGCTTAGATTACTCATAGTTTCAGACCTTATTTTGAGATACTTTCTTCTATAAACATGTTCTAAAATGTCTTAGGAATATTACCTCAAAATCTCAACTCAGAACTTTTCGTGGTTTGGCTGGAATCCTCAAATCATCAAGATTGGCTCAAGCTTACCCAAGAGCTCGACCCTTTTGTCTTTTCCTCACTCTTCAGTATGATTTCTTTGAGCTTCTTCCTCCAGCAGCCCTACCTTGAAACTAGACTCTAATAAATTTTGAGTGGCTTTAGATTCACTCAAAGCGCACGAGTATTCTGGGAGAACTCCTCGTCTCAAATTGATGCTACTTTAGGACCTCACTATCTGACAACATCTCCTTCTCTTGGAACCACTTGATCAACATATGGTCTTGCTACCAACGCATAGCTTCCTCCGAATCTGCTCTCAAACACTCTTCTAAATATACTTTGAAGAGGATTTGTGTTATGAATTGAAGAGACACTTTGTGGTGGTATTTATAGGCTTTAGAAACTTTTGGAGTGTGTGCATTATGCTTTGCCACCACCTACTTCCTTGCCATTCACCTACTTCCATGCCACTCACCTACTTGCATGAAGTTTGAGTTGTCTACCTCATGCATAAGACTTCTTTGCATGAAACTCTATTTGTCCACCTCCTACTAACTCAAGCTCAACCTCTTCTTTATTTAGCCACTTATCCGGGTGAATCCATCAGCCTTGTGTACCACAAGCCTCAGCAACGTATAAACACTTGGCCCATCTTCTAGTTCATCATGTAGCTCTTGCACTCATCGAATATCTTATCTCCTAGTAATCTCTCGCTGCCGCTTATCATCTAGCCCTCTCGCTGTCGCTCATCGTCTAGCGCCTGCGCCCATCGCATAACACTTACGCCCCATCGCATAGCTTCATCGTCTAGTGATCTCTTGTTGTTGCTTATCACCCAAAGATCTCGCTGTCGCTCATCGTTCAGTGCATAGCCCATCACATAGCGCCTATGCCTATCGCATAGCTCTATCATCTAGTGATCTCTCGCTTTCGCTTATCACTTAACGATCTTGCTATCGCTCATCACGTATCTCTCGTTGTCACTCATCGTGTAGCATTGGCCCCATCATCTAACGCATCACGCCCATCGTTTAACGCATCTGCTTATCATATAGCACTTACGTTTATCGTGTAGCATCATCGTCTAGCGCTTCGCCTATCGTCTAGCACAATGCCCATTGTCTAGTGCTCACGCTTATCGTGTAGTGCCATCATCTAGTTCTTGTGTCTATCACCTAGCGCTCTACACTTATTGTCTAGCTCCCAAGCTCATCGTGTAGCACTATCATCTAGTTCTTCAAGTAGCTACGTGATCATCCGCGCGCATGCTTCAACGCCTAGCACTTTACGATCATTGTCTGGCCCTTCGCTCTTGCTTATGCAGCCTCTTATTTTCCCAATGCATGAGCAACCTTTGGGCAACATATCTTGCTAACGCTTCGGCCAACATGCGTTCTATACCTCTCAAGCTTAATGCATGGTTGTCCTTGGCTTCAATGCTTAATCTCTTATAATCTCTACAAACTTAGTTTCATTAGAGCCTCATGCGTTAATGCTTTCTAACACCAAACACATGGTTTCTTTTGACTTTACACTTAGCCAATTTTTTACTAATTAAGGCTCAACTCAAAGCTACTCAAAGAAAATCTATTCAAACGCTTAGAATTTTCCTTTTCTTCAACATGAGATTTAACTTATACTTAGTTAATTCCCTTAATTACCTACTTAAGTAAGGAAATTGAAATCCGGGTTTCATAGCTCGTAAGCTTCTTGAACGTTTCGAGGAGCATTAGGAACTGGAATGGGAGGACAATCCTCCATGAGGACAAAAAAGAAGATCATCGATGATCAATATTGTGTTGATTGTATTTTTCCAACTAGTGTAATTCTCTCCCGTTAATTTATCCGTGACGAGTAAGTTTAAAGTAGCAGTAGCCATATTAAAGTAATTGCTGAAAAAAAGAACAAACTATTTACATTTAGTCTACTTGCATTAAACCATTTAAGACAACCAATCAGATTTTTAGCAAAATAGTCTAGTGTACTCTAAGTTATATTTATTTTGCAATGATTTTTTAGTGATGTAGGACAAAAGTCACCGTAGGGTGATCAAGTGTCCCTTCACTAAAATGAGACATTTTCAACCATTAGGCAGAAACAACACCTTGTCATTGTAACTAACAGTCACCATTGTTCGGTCCAAAATTTGTTAACATGCTTATTCTTGTAAGTGTAACCCCAATTTCAGGTTCTAGAGTTCCGCCCCAATGAGCTAACCATAGGGAAAAACCAATTGGGACATGAAACTAAAGCAACCCCTATCCATTTTTGGAGATTGAATAAAGTGTCATGCAATACTGCTATCCTTAGGGGGACACCCATGATGCCACGAGGCGACGCATGAAACTTTATTTAACTTAATGAGAGAGACCAAGGGATGAATTTATAGGGAGAAGCGTGTAGAGGATAAAATGAGGTATCATAAATTCCATTTTCCTCCCACTGAGTGTTTTACCTATGGTTAATTAACTTAGGAAAAAATTCGGCTACTGATTTTATCTAAGTGAACGTTTAATTTGCTAAAAAAACAACACTTATCTTTGATGATCAAGCAATTTTGATTGAAGTCTCATTAAACTCTTTAATATACTTTGATCAAACTTGCATGCATGTAACAAATCTATCTAATTCACCTTTTCATGTAGATTCCCAGGTAAGGGTGCGACGTTTCTGTTAACTAAGTATCCCAACCTAGACAAAACCCGTCTTAGACAAAAAGTCCCTTATAGATATATTTGTTACATATTTAATCTTTTATTAAGAATCAATTTAATCCTATTAAACTGATTAAAAGATTAAACTAAGATTTCTAATCTCATTAGAAATGTGATCTTAGGTCTATCTCATTCATGTCTTAAAACAGTTTTAACAAATGATTATAGCCTAAGGTTTGCATGCAACTCTTAATTATTGATTTTAATTCTAATTTCATTTAGTTATAATGATTATAAATAAACGAAACAATTAATTGCATGCTTGATATACTTTAGTTAATCATAACATTTATAAATTAACCTAAGGTAATGTCATGCTTCATGCAATCTCCATTCATTACTAACATATATAACAATTATATAATACGGTAATGAATCATGCTATAGCATACTTCATACATTCATTCAAACATATACTATAACAATTATAATATAAATGATGCATGGATATGCTATAAATGCATGCATACATATACTATAACATTTATACTATATGATGCATGTGCATGCTACATAATTTAAATCATGCATATATATATATAAATATAGATATATATATATATATATATATATATATATATATATATATATTATAGTACTTATAATATAAAATGATGCATGAATATAAATGCATAACCTGTGGTGGGTTTTACAACTATATGACATACAATATGACATATAATTAAAAACATACATCATAAGTATATTTATTACTTATAGTTAATGGATCGGGATAGGACACCTAAAAGAAACTTAAAGGCTAATTGTTACAAGAGTAAGAGTCATCTGGTTCGAAACAAGTGAACTAGGCATTGAACTGCTCGAACCGAATTGTCCATCATGGAACTCTCTATAGTGATCGTGTAGCAAACTTGTTGTAAATGCTACAGAAATTTGCTACACGATCTTGTAGAAAAAGCTACAAAATCGTGTAGCGAAAAACTATATGATCTTATAGTAGTAGCTAAATGATCATTTAGCAAATGTTACACAATTGTGTACCAAAAAGCTACATGATCTTGTAGAACTGCTTTCTTCCTCATCGAAGCACGATTTTGAATTTCTTCTTTGAAGCTCCTCGAGAACAGCACAAGCGACTGAAAATAATGAATACAAACTCTATAGCATGATTATGCCCCAAAATAAAGCCTTTACAAACCAATTTGTAAAAGAGTAAAGCCTAAAACTAAGTATCCTATCCCATAAACATCCATCAACAAAAACACATTCATTATTAAATATTCATCGCATGAATTATGAACAGAATGCAGAATAATAAAACCCACCATTACTGTAAAATTGATTCAATAAGAAATGGAATTTAGGATCAGTAAACCAACAAATTTGGTTCTGATACCAATTGAAGGAACCAAAATTGAAGGGAACCTTGAGAGGAAGCGGATCATCCCAAACACCATTCTTTAAAGAAATTAATTTTTACAGAAAAGAAAGAACAAGATATTACATAAATTATGGCATGTTAAGTTAAAAGAAAACTTAGGATTTCAGAAACCCTTATCTTTGAAGACTTTCTTCAAGTATCCTTTGATCAAGATACGAACACTACCACGATAGATTCCTCGGTATTCTCAGGCAGAGAATCCAAGAGTGGTGGGCTTTGGCTATTTTGGAATGAGGGAATATAGATTTGAATAGAGAGGAGGAAGAGTTGAGATTGTTCACTAACAATCCAAAACTCACAGAACAACTTCTGTCTTTTTCATAGTTGTATTTTTTCTAAGAAGGAGACTCTCTCTTCTCTTTTCAAAAGCCAAAATATAGCAGCCACCCACTTATGTGGGTGGAGATAAAAAGGGGAGGGAGTTGTAACTCCCTCCCTCATTTAAATTAAATTAAAAAAAACAAATAATATATATATAAATATGATAACTAACTTATCATTTAATATATATATATATATTAAATTATATGTTATATCAAATACAATATGTAATCTATAGTTTTAATATTGTATCATATGTAATATATCCTATAGATTCTTTTCTCTCTCATATGACATTTAATATAAATCACATCTATATTAAATTTAACATTATTATGAATCTAATTCATATAATTAATATTTGAATCATATTCAAATATTTATTTCCTCTCACTAAAGCTATAATGTATCTAATACATTATAATAATTATATAGTAACTTAATTATATCATATATAATTAAATTCCTCAATTAATTTGAATAATTCAAATTAATCCAAAAACAGATTCTTATTTATTTCTATTGAGTTACCAAGGGGACCTCATGGACCTGTAGCTTAAAGCTCCAACGATACATCAATAATTAATCAAACTCTTTAATTAAATTATTCATCATCCCTTAACTGTTCAATACTCCACTAAAAACTTACAACTGCACTCTTCGAACTATAGATATATTTCTATGTCCATTGTGTTGGGGTTGATGCTCTAAATCTCGTAAGGTCCTATAGTTTGTAAACTTTTTTAAGAACAAACTCTTATGTGATTAATAATATATAATACACTTTATCTATAAAATATGTAATAATTTAGTTATATTAACCACAAACCAATAAACTAACATCTAAGGTTGTAAGTTAAACATGTATGTGGAGACATACAGGTGGATCATATTTAAGTAATAACCTAAATGGTCTATAGTATATGGATAAGGCTGGATACCTTATCCTGGAGACACTACGAGTATGACCCGCTTCGTAGGTGTTACAAATGTTGTAAAGATCTACAAATGATCTGATCCTAAGCATTCATGTATTAGACATACGGGTGGGGATATTCTATACAAAGGAGTTTGTATAAGACTGGACCACGAAATGTTAGTCTCATTATATAACACCGTTCATAATAGACTTTCATTTCTCTAGGATGATCATATGTAACATGACCTGAATCCTAAGTGAGTTGTGAACTCCTACCTATGAGGACGGTCTTTTGATTTGTATGGGTGAGAGTGGCTAGATCGCCGACTCAATAAGCCTACCATTTTGGGGATTCGTCTAATTGGAGAGCTGGGAACACAGCTACACAAGATGAAATTCACTCTTTGTCATACCCCCTCCCAGATTACCCCTTTTAATCTAGATGAGGATATGACCGTGGTAGTTACTAACCCTACTGTCAGTACCCACCACCAAAGCCTTCTAATCTAAATACCAACCTGTTTAACACATTAGTAGTATACGCATACAGCAAGCCTCCCTTAAGGTTCTACAAAGATACATAAACATATGCATAGAGCCATGATATAACATCTACGAAAAAATATTCACAAATGGCCCAAACATTCCTAACAAAGCCCTAGTCCCTCTCAAAACATGTGTACATAAACAAGCCATCAACCTAAGTTCTTCTAAACAAGCTGGGCTTTTCAGTGGCAAGTAGCAGCAAGATCAACCTTGAGGAATTTGACCGCGACCTGAAAAAGGGAAACACAGAAAATCTGTAAGCTAGTAGCCCAATGAGTGACTTAATAAAAACATAAATCTCATGCTTAAACTAAAAACTTGAAAACATAACACTGGAACTAAAATATACCAAGCAAACGTGTGCATAAAACCTTTAAAACTATTGTATCAGAAACCTGAATCTTAGTTGAGAATGAACATTCTTTGCTCTAATTCCCAACACCAAACCATGGCCAGATGAGACCTCTACTTCGACCTGTTCATACTGAACTATGGCTAGGGGAGATCCCTACGTCGATCTCTTTAAATATACCGATGGGCATCTCAAGAAACTTCCTTTAAACATAAACATTGATAACAACTCTTAAACATCATTAAACATCATTATTCCCTAGTTGAGAACGAGCATACATCACTTTAGCTCCCAACGTTTGTTATTGGCCACGAGACCCATGCTTCGGCCTCTCCTTACTGGTTTATGGCCTAGGAGACCCATACTTCGGCCTCTCCTTCAAAACTACCTATGTGTATGTGGAGGTTTCTATGTACCGTTAACACCTTAGGTACATTTATTCAGATACCTTTCTTACCTTCAGTACTCCTCTTCATTGTGTTTAGAAATATCAACGCATGTACTTTGGCAATCTTAGGTATTTAAACACAGTACATCAAGCTTCATTCAACCTTAATTTCAACCCTAACGCATGCTTCATACTTTGTAAAATAAGTTGGCTTAACTCGTATTGAACTCGCTTGTAAAAACTATTAGCATGCGTTAGATATGGGAAACATACTTGGAAAACTCACATATTAGTAACATCATGCGTTGATAAACATTCATAAGAATTAACAATTCCTAACTATCCTTTTAGCCTAGGAGAAGATATGACTGCCTTTATTCTTAGTTGAGAATGAACTACTAGATCTAACCCTCAATGTCAACCTTAGTCGAGGAGAACCCTTTTACTCAATCTTTCAACGTCAACCTTAGCCGGGGAGAAACCTTTTGCTCAATCCCTCAATGTCAACCTTAGTCGGAGAGAACCCCTTTGCTCAATCCCTTAACGTCAACCTTAGTCGGGGAGAACCTTTTTGCTCAATCCCTCAACCTCAACCTTAGTCGAGAAGAACCCTTTTGCTGAATCCCTCAACGTCAACCTTAGTCGGGGAGAACCCTTTTACTCAATTCCTCAACGTCAACCTTAGTCGGGGAGAACCCTTTTACTCAATCCCTCGACGTCGTATTACCAACGTGCACGTGGTTATAACTGAGTACCGTCATACCTTAGGTACTTGACTAGGATACCTTCTCATTGTCCTTCAGTATCCGTCATATAACTAGTCATAAACATTTAGTTGAACACTAAGGCTTAGTGCTCAAATCATCATACTAGTTCATCATAAAAATGGAGTCACTTAAACATGCTGAAAGTATTTGGACAAGATAACATATTTAAATCATGTCAATTTCCATGGAAAACATGCTTTACTTAGCATGAGAAATAACTTAAAACATATGTTGCTTGGTATTTCATATAAACACTTAGCATGAGAAATAACTTTAAGGAAATCATGGTTTCTAAATCATTAAAACATTAAATCATCACATAGTCACTCACAGCTCGATGGCCTCTTAACAGGTTATACGCCTCTTCTAGCTCTTCTTTGCCTGAAAGGACATAATTCCCGATTAAACTACTAAGAATTCTTAGCAAAATACCTCAAATAGTTCATTTACTAATGGAACTTCTATCATCAAAGACAACTTTACTAGCGAGATACTCATCATGAGTGAATTCTTCCTCATGAGCAAGATCCTCATTATGAGTAAGATCCTCATTATAAGCGAGATCCTCATTATGAGCGAGATCAAGCTTTTCTTTAACAAACTTCAACCTAGCGATACTCACCATACCAGCGAGATTCAACCCAATTTCTAGCAAGATTTCCTTCTAGAGCGAGATCTTCATCACAAAATTAGTGAGATTTCCTTCATAAGCGAGATTCTCATTCTCCATATCTCGCTATAACTCTCCAGGGTGAGCTGTTTGCTTGTTCTTCCCAAGCAGCTGTCTGCTTATGCACAAGTTCTCTATTACAACTTCAAAAATTCATAATTTAAAATCCAGACCTCTTTTGAAGAAACTTCCTTCTACAAACATGTTTAGAATTGAGTAACTTTCTTACCTTAAAATTTCAGCCAAAACTTGCTTATGGTTTGGCCTGGAGCTTCCAATCTTCACCTCGGGCCCTGATTAATCCGAGATTCTGCCTCTTCTGCAAGTTCCTCACTTTTTGTTCTTCTTCTCCTGCAATCCTTCTCCGGCAAGACAACCTCGAAAACTAGATCCTCCCAGCTTTCAAATAACACCAATTTTACTAAATTTGCTCATGTAGATTGCCGAAACCAAACTTTCGAATTTTCTCTGCCTTTTAATCTTCCTGCCGCCTCCCGAGTTCAAGGATTAACCGCCACGTCACCCCATATTTAGTGCCTCCAGCCAAAACCTATAAATGAGCTTCCTCATTTAATATTTTTTTTTCCTTTTCCTTTCTCTACAACTCCTATAAATACACATAGATTTCCATTGGTTAAATATTTAATATAACATTCCTTTGGCTAACATGCTTATCTAGGAAACTTAGAGTTTGGGGCTTACACTCCTTCCCTGAAGCAAGGGTAAGTAGATAAATTACTCCCTTAAGGGATAATTCAGGGTCTTGAACAATGTGCCACCACACCCTCTCCTGGCACGAGAGGGGTTTAGTCATAGTAGGACTATGATATATTGTTCATTAGAGGGATTAGTGGTACTTAAGAAGTTAGATGTAACTATAGGGGAAAAATGGTAATTTAGCCTAGTTGTATTTTCGAGCAAATTTATGAAGGGTCATCGTACTGTTAATTGGTTATATCCAATGGACATAGAAATATATTTGTAATGCGAAGAGTGCAGCTATCGGTCTTTAGTGGAATGCCTGATAGTTAACGAATGGTGGATAATGTAATTAAAAAGTTTAATTAATTATTCATGTACCGTTGGAGCTTCAAGCTACAGATTCTTAAGGTCCCCTTGGTAGCTCAATAGGATTTAGTTGAGAATCAGTTTTTGGGTTAATTTGAATTGTTCAAATTAATAAGAGGGAATTTAATTATATGATATAATTAAATTCGTTCAATTATATATGATATAATTGTTATAATTTATTTGATACATTATAGTTTATTTGGAGGAAATAAATATTTGAATAGGATTCAAATATATTTTCTATGAATGTGATTCATAGTTCTTAAATATAATATAAATATGATTTATATTAAATATCATAAAATAGAGAAAAAGAAAATATAGTTTATATTGTGTATGATACAATATTAAAACTATAGGTTATGTATTATATTTGATATAACATATAGTTTAATATAAATTTGATATGATAAGTTAGTCATCATATTTATTTATATTGTTTTATTATTTTGAATAATAAATTCCTATTTTCTCTCAACCACCTTATTGGGTGGTTATTTGGTTTTATGGCAAAAGGAATGAAAGAAATTAATTTCTATTTTCTTCCGTACAAGATATACACAACACAAGAAACTACATGATTGAAGTTTTTTATACGATAGATACTGCAGAATCGTTATATGCTTCAATCTTCTTCCTCCTCCAAACTCAAACAAACCCTCAAAACCAAAATAGTAAGAGCCCACCACTCCTGGGTTCTCACTCTGAGAATACCAAAGGTTCACTATGGTAGTGTCTCTATTTGGTTCGTGAAGTACTCGAAGAAGGTCTTCAAGTTTTTACTGAGTTCGAGGTTCGTGACTGTTTGAGGGATTTACAAGGAGAAAGGTTCTTCAAAGGTAATTGATAACTTGTAAAAATACAAGTTATTTATGCCACCTTATCTAGATATTGCGGCCAAAATTTAGTAATTATGCGCCATTGTATGAAAATTAGCCTAGTATTGCAATAATTAAAAATGTTTTCGATTGCACCCACTAACATAAAAAAGATGGAAGACAAGCCGAACTTTACTCTGTTTTGCAGAAGATCAAGTCACCGCTTGCGCTCAAGGCTCACGAGAGACTAATCAACATATCTCTGTCACATTGCACCCCTCAATCAACAATAAAGAGACGAATATTGCAATGGCGGCACAATGCACAGTCGATCCGAGAGCTGTGTTTCAACTGCATGCGGTAATAAAAACAAACACCGCATGCAAACCTATGATCGAAAGATACAACTGAGCAACGCAAGAGCGGAGGATTGAGACACATGTACTACTAACGGTTGTGCAGAATTGACGGACTGATTGCATAACAAAAGGAATAATATCCCTCCATCTTTGGAATTACCATAACTACAAGTGGGGACCACAAGGCCGGAGTCAAAGATCTACACCTATAAATACCCCATTGATTTCAAAGAAAAATATGCTACTTGATATGGGGCTAAGTGCTGCTAGATTGTAGAGAGAAGACTGAGCTGAGTGCTTAAGAGAAGAAATCCAGGAAGAATACGAGATAAGGCCGAGAGGTGAATCTCAGATCCAACGTGCCAAACACCCGAACGGAAGCTCTGTGCAAAGATCCTTGCTATCGATAAAGCAAGCCTGAGAGGGAAGCTCTTCCTACCATCAAATCCATCTTATCCGGCAAGCAGATCTCCATCAAATCTGTGTCAAGACATTGACACTATTTGTATATGTTCTATCTCTCTCCTTCATTGTGTAATCCATGTTTTCTTTATCTCTTCATTCACACACCATGTATCAAACGCTTAGTAGAAATATTAAATGTTTCGATAAATTCCATTTACCATTTTCTGTTTATTTCCTTTCACCCACTAATCACTTTCTCCATGATATCTTTGTCATCCTCTGATGAGCAATATGAATCACTAAGAACTTAATCTATATTAAAGATATAAAATATGTTTAACTAAAGCATGCTAGATGGCATCTTCACTTGTGAGAGCAGAAGTGAAGGTGTCATTCTGATCTATCGAGAGAAGGTCAGGAGAATGCGTTAACTAAAGTGAGTAGTACTTTCAGACATGGAAGCAACCTTGCGTTCATTACGCTAGTCTCTGTTTCACCACAGACATGTGGGAGCGCGGTCGATCACTGAGAGGTGTACGCTAAGAGAAGAGCGGAACAGTATTTGTACCTTTAATCCAATTAAGAACTTGCGCTGTTTATATTATTTGTTTTTCTCTTTCTATTTTGTTCATAAGACTTGTCACCGCATCTCATATCTTTGCATAACTTTCACAGCCAGCCTTACTCCCAGCATCTTGTACATGTAGTCTGTATCTTGTATCATCTAGTTTAGGTTTACTGCCTCTTTATGTTTTTATCGCATCTTTACTGCTTTCCTTTATTTTATTGCAATTTATATACATGTATAAACACACTTTTAAAGATTGAAAACCTGGTCGCATGTATCATGAACGTACCGCAATAACCTAAACCAGTCCCCGTGTTCGACCTCGAATCACACCGAGAAACTTGCTGTGGAATTACACTTGGTTCCATTGTGAGGAAACTTGTGAAAACGCATGGCATACTACAAGAACATCCATAGTTAACGTATAATTAGACGTAGTATCCCATCATAGTGAGCAATTCATATCAACACCCCTAACGCATTACAAGTTTATGGCACCGTTGCCGGGGACTATGGTTAACGGTTAATGTTAAATATCTTCATGTTATGTGCAGGACAGATCTCTTTGTGCTGACTGTTCAACGCGGAGAGCAGTCTGACGACTTAGGAGTACTGGGGTGATCTGGTGGTAACTCTAAGTGGACCCAGAGATCAAGTGTATTCTTCACGCAAAGTTCATAAGGGCTGAATTAATTGGTGAAAAAATATCGTTGATGAGAATATGGCACCTGCTGGAAACCAGAGGGGAGATTCGCCAGTACAAGATCTCGTTTTTCTTGCTGCTGACCAGAACATCCCTATGAGGGAATATGCAGTGCCAGATTTCTATAATTTTTCACCAGGGATTTCAAGAGCAGTAGTTGAGGGAATGAAAGCTTTGAAATAAAACCTATCATGCTTCAAATGATTCAGAATGTGGGACAATTCAATGGATTACAGGAAGAAGACCCACACGCATATTTGACAAATTTTATTGACATGTGTAGCGCATTCTCCATGCTTGGTGTAACTCAAGAAAGTCTTAAACTGTATCTATTCTCGTACACATTGCGAGAAGAAGCAAAGAGGTGGGCTCAAGCATTAGAGCCAGGCGAAATTAGTGGATGAGAGTAGTTGGTTGATAGGTTTATAAACAGATTCCTCCCTCCGTCTATCAACGCAAGAAGGCGAAGGGAGGTTTTGAATTTCGAATAAAGGGTTTATGAAACCTCGAGCACCGCCTGGGTGCGATTCCGACAGTTAGTGAGGAATTGTCCGCATATCGAGATTCCTGACAATATTTTGATGGAAACCTTTTACAATGGCCTCGACCAATCAACGCAAGCAGTTGTCGATGCCTCCACAAAAAGGGGATTAATGAATAAGTCATATATGGAAGCGAAGAACGTATTGGATTGCATATCGCGACATTCTGACGAATGGATTAATACTGGGCTTGAGGTAAGATGTCTGGAGCCAGAAAAAGTAGAAAGGGTCGATGTGCCAACGGACACAATGAGCGCACTGGTCGAGCAAATACCACGATGACAACGCTCCTCTAGATGGTGGCTAATCAGCAGAGAACTCTTTCCTAAGGAACAGCGCAAGTTAATGCGGTGACTCATATGACCGCTATTGATTTCACTCAATGGGAAGAGGTACATCTCGTAGACGTCTGCCCATGGAATCAGCAACCCGTATATGCTATGTATGATAAATCATGAGGCAACAACCACAACCCTGGTTGGGAGAGTCATCCAGTTTTTGGTTTGGATGAGAATCTCAATCAGGAAGGCCATAGTTTCTATCGATTTAGTTATCAAGAGGATCGAGGCAACCCTCCGATCTTCACTAATCCGGACTGCAGCCCAAGTAATTCTCAAGGTATGCCACCTTGTGACCAACTGTTCGCATATGATACCTCTTGCAGTACCTCGTCTCTGGAGACATCATTAAAGCATTATATTGAAAAGGGTGAAGCAATGAGGCAATTGCAAGCTGACTCTCTCAAAGAATTAGAAGATAAGACAGATCAACTTACGAGAGAATCAAAGAAGAAAAATCCTGGTACGCAGCATGGAAGCTCAGGGGTGTCGGGGGCAAGAGGTAAAGAACAATGTCATGCAGTGACATTGTGGAGTGGCAGAACGACAGCCCCTATTATTCCAAAAGTACCAGATGCGGTAACAAAAGTAACAGTAAATTTGACTATTGATGATGACTAGTTACTTAATAACGGAAGCAACCCCAGTTCAGAAGTAAAACCATCTATAAAAGATAAAGTTCCTTAAGACATGAATTCTCCATCAACGCAACCTCCAACCAATGACACACAGCAAGCATAAGACCTCACCAAGCAGCAAAGTGAGCAATTCATATCAACCCCCCTAACGTGTTACAGTAATATCTCTTGAACCCTTTTTTCTTTGTAAAAAGCATGTTATAATTTGTTTATGAATGCATATCTTATATGTTTACCGTAAATTTAATTTTTCAATCAAAATGGAATTTGGACGATCCACTTCCACTCAAAGATCTCTATAAAACAAGTTCCTTCACATTGGATATAACCAATCAACAGTACGATAACCCTTCAAATTGCTCGTAAGTACAGCTGGGCCAAAATTACTATTTTGTCCCTGTAGTTACATCTAACTTCTTAAGTACCACTGATCCCTCTAATGAACAAATAGATCATAGTCCAACTATGAACAAACCCCTCTCGGGCCAGAAGAGGGTGTGGCACCATATTATTCAAGCCCCAGAATCAGCCCTTAAGGGAGCAATTTATCTACTTAATCCGACCTTGGGAAAGGAGTGGATTCCTTCTTGTGTACCTGTGTTCCCAGCTCCCTAGTCAGACGAATCCCTAAAATGGTAGGCTTGTTGAGTCGGTGATCTGGCCACTCTCACCCATACAGATCAAAGGACCGCCTTCATAGGTAGGAGTTCACAACTGACTCAAGATTCAGGTCATGTTACCAATGGTCATCCTAATGAAATTTGTAAGTAAGTCTCTATTATGAACGACATTATATAATGGGACTAAATCATTTCGTGGTCCAGTCTTATACAAGCTCCTTTATATAGAATATCCCCGCTCACATGTCTATACATGAATGATCAGGATCAAATCATTTGTACCTACGTGTGGCCTACAAAGCAGGCCACACTCATAGTGTCACCAGGATAAGGTACCTAGCCTTATCCATCTACTACAAACTATTTAGATTATCACTTAAACATGATCCACCCGTATATCTCTACATACATGTTTAAGCTACAAGATAACCTTGGATGTTAGTTTATTGGTTTGTGATTAATGCAACAAAATGTAGAATAAAATATCATATATTTTATTAAATAAACAATGAGTTTGTTAAATAACATTTACAAACTATAGAACCCTACGAGATTTAGGACATCAACCACAACAACTACATCTAGTGGTTATTATTTTACGGTCCGGTCTTATGCAAACTCATTGCAGAATATCCCCACTCGCATGTCAACTACACGAACGCGATGGATCATTGCATTTGCATCACATATAAAGTGGGTCGTATCCATAGTGTTACTAGGATAAAGTACCCAGCCTTATCCTTATAGCATAGACCCTTTAGGTTGTATCTTGAATATTGATCCCTATATATCTCCACATATAGTTCAAGACTCATAAGGCACCCTTGGATGTTAGTTTATTGGATTGAGGGTTATTAAGACAAAATAGACAAACAACACAAACAATAACATTTATTGAATTAACATCCATAACTCTTTATTGATGAGGGTCAATTAATATTACTTACTATTTACGAGTTTTAAGGCATAAAACCCAATAGAGGGTCAATTTTGTATGTCACTGATATTTTGTATTCATGTCGACCAACAGTCCACTCAGTACTGATCTTCAATGATGTCTCCTAGCTTAATTATGGCCATCACGTCTGGCGACCAACTCTGATAGCTAACTTCAGCCACCACCTCCATCGGCCAACTACAGCGACATCCGACCACCACCTTCGATGGCTAACTTTGGCAATCTTCGATGGCACCCACCTCCACCAACTCCAACGACCATATTTTAATATGTTAGAGATTTAGAATTTGTTATATGTAAGGTGGGTTGAGTTTGTTTCTTAGGCTATTTCGATGAAGTTATAGAAGTTGTCACAGAAGATGCCAATGCTGCAGATTTATTTTTTCCTTATTTGGAAAATTCTGCCGATTTATTTTTTTGGATTCTTTCCTTGTTTATTTTCTGCATAATTTCAATGTGGTTATTTCCCTATTTTCCATTAGGCATATTTAAGAGTGTGTTGTGTTCTTTTAGAGTTGGTCGCTTTTACATCATTTTGTTGGAAACCTTTTGATTTTCGTGGTGGTCGAATGTTACAACTTCAATTATGAATTATCATTGATCTTGAAGTTGTTGTTGTTGCAATTCATTGTTGAAGCTTTTTCTAAAAGAAGATTTTCTTGGTCTTAAGGGAAGCCTAAGACTTCAACACTTGAGAAGAGATTCTCTATTTTAAGGAAAACCTAAGACATCTTTACTCGAGAAGTATTTCTCTAACTTAGAGGGAGCCTAAATTCTTCAAGTGAAGGTGCATTCACAAGAAGGTGGAAAAATTATATTTAAGAATTAACCTCATACTTAGAGGGAGTTTAAGTGATTATTTACTAATATTCTTATATTAGGGGGAGCCTAAGTACATTGAAGATGAGAGGCTCACACTTAGGGAGAGCCTAAGTTTTATTGAGAAGTAGTCTCACACTTAGAGGGAGCCTAAGTGGTCGTTCTTTAAGTAGGGCTATTCGTGTGTCACTGTAATCGTCGTTATTTATAGATAAATACATTGTTGTAGTTGTTTGACTTTATATTACCGAATATATCTTTCGACGGGCACACTGTCCCTCAGATGTAGGTGATATTGCAAGAAACTGGATTACCAAACTCTGTGTCCTATTCTAGTTTTTAGTTTTCTGCATTTATCATAATAATTCTAAAAATGTTGTAACATCATGTGTAACAAGTTCTGTCGTGTGTTAGATAACCTTATCAATTGGTATTAGAGCGGGTCACCATTACTTTTGGTGTTTCGATCCAAATTTCTTCGAATGGAAAGGAATAAAAAAAGGTGGATCTACCGCATGTCCCTAGTGCTAGATGGAACAAACTACTCATATTGGAAGGCTAGAATGACAACATTCTTAAAGTCTATTGATCACACAACTTGGAAATCAATGGTAACTAGATGGACTTCTCCTCTTAATGTTGGAATGCCTTTAAACCTGAAGCCGAATGGACTGATGCTGAGGACAAAGAATCCATAGGGAATTCTCGTGCCCTCATTGTTATCTTTAACGGTGTGGACAAAAATATCTTTCGTTTGATTAACACATGTGTCTCTGCCAAGGAAGCTTGGGACATTTTGGCTGTTGCTCATGAGGGAACATCAAGAGTCAAAATGTCTAGACTTCAGTTGTTGATCTCTAAGTTTGAAAAGTTTGAGAATAAAACGATCGTTGAATTTTTTGTTTGTTTACTTGACAGCGCTAATGAATCTTTTGCCTTAGGTGAAAAGATCTTAAAAGAGAAACTAGTCAGAAAAGTTCCTAGATCTCTACCGAAGAGGTTTGACATGAAAGTGACTACAATTGAAGAAGCCTACAATATTTCAGCGATAAAAGTTGATGAATTGTTCGGGTCCTTGCTTACATTTGAAATGACTCTCGACATCAAATCATACAAGAAATTCAAAAGCATTGTTTTACAGCCCTTTGCAGATGACCAATCCGACTATAAAACTAGTGAGTCGGAAGAATCTCTTGCAGACTCAATCTCTTTGTTGTCCAAACAATTCAACAAAGTTCTGAAGCATTTTAAAAATAGATCTAGGAACTATGTGCCTCAGAATGTTAGAGTAAATGGAGGCACTTCCATAAAACCTTACAAATTTCATAATCAGAAGAAGAATGTTGATAACTACAACATCAGTAGTCAGAATAAATACTCTTTTCGTTGTAGGGAATGTGAAGGTTTTGGCTAGTATCAGTTTGAATACCCCAACTTTATTAAACGACAAAATAAAAGCTATGTTTTAACTTCATCTGACGAAGAATCTGAAGAAGATGTCAAAGTCCTTGTCAATGATATAACAATGACATTCATTTGTGCAGAAGTTAACAAGAAGATTACAGTGGCAATAGTGAAGTGGATGATATGTCTAAATCAATTGAATGTCTTATCATATGTTACATTATAATGGCTTGAGGACATAAAAGTCTTGGATGTTTAGAAAAAAAAAGAATCGAGACTTTTCTTACTGACAGTCATAGACTCATGACCACTGTATCATAACTTATGCACGAGCTGAACATGACTAAGAGTGAATTGAAATATGTGCATGAATCTGTAAAGATGTTGAACTTAGAAACCAATGATCTGGATATGATTTTGTCTCAAGGAAAGGAATTTGGTGATCTAACAAGTCTTGAATACTTTGGAACAAAGAGAAGAGTTGATGATCAACCAAATTTTAAGGGGAAAGAAAAAACTACCATTGAGTGTGGTTAGAAGCAGATGTCAACACCATTGTCCTCAACATCTACTCAGACCTCCTCTCAGAAGTTTGTAAAGCATGCCAAGAGGGTGTGGATTTGTCATCACTGTGGGAAAAAAGGGTCACATTAGACCTTATTGTTTTAAACTACATGGTTTTTATAACAATTTATTCTGATCATCATTTGCATAGGTCAGAAAAGGTTATGTTCAAAAGCCTTTATCTTTTCAGCCAAAACATGAGTGGCGTATAAAAACAAATATTCGATGCAATGTACATCTTTTCGGTCCTCCAAAAAGATGATTGGTAGTTTTGACAATGGATGCTCGAGACATATGATAGGTGAGAAGTCCTGTATGAAAATCTAGCCTTGTGAATCTTGTCATGTCATGTTTAGAGCAAAAAGAAAGATTCTTGGTAGAGGGCAAATCCAATATCCTAGTATTTTCTCTCTTCAAGATGTCATACTTGTGGAAGATCTGACAATAAATCTTATTTGTATTAGTCAGTTATGTGATCAAGGCCTAAATGAAAATTTCCTGAAAGACCAATGTTGGGTGACAAACAATAAAAAATCTATCATAATGTCAAGTATGCGTTCTTCTGATAATGGTTACTTATGGATTCATAATGTTATTGATCATGTCTGTAGCATCTCTAAGCACAATGAAACCATGCAATTGCCTGAGAGACTAAGTCAAGCTAGTCTTTGTTCCTTCAATAAAGTTATATCAAAAGAAGCTGTATTAGGGATATCTTGTCCCCGGTCTAAAGAAGGAGCTATGTGTAGTGGTAATCAAAGTTGCTCCCAAAATCCACTAACAACTTTAAATATTAATTACGTGAATAGGATTCGTATTTAAAATAAGGTGTATGATTAATTTAATATTTGATTCAATTTAAGAAATTGGATTTTGAAATTTTTAATTTAATTAAATTATATTTTAGTTAATTTTAGAATTAAGTAAAATTAGAAATTAAAATTGGAAATTAAGTTGTTAGTGGAAACATCCAAGCTTCTCTTAATAAGAGGTCGATTCTTCCAATTCACACACATTGCCCATTAATTCCATGCATTTGAAGTGACATCAATTGGTCTCTTGAGTGCCTGCACGAAAGAGAATGATAAAACTCTTCAATTTTGAGATTGAAAGGGAGAGAAGGCTGTTGAAAACTAGTTTATGTAGAAACTGTTTTTCCCTCTCTTCAAACCCACAATAAAACCTTCACAAATTCAGCCCAATTGTGAGTACCACCACCCAAATTCAAGGTTAAGAATAGTAGAGAAGATCTCTTGGTGGTCCACGACTTCAATTGGAGAAGATTGCAGCTCAAATTTGTGTTTGAAGAGGATTTTCAAAGGTATGTGTTGGAAGAGGATTTTCAAAGGTATGTGTTGGAAGAGAATTTTCAAAGGTATGTGTTGAAACCCTCTTAATACCCTATGAACATGCTTATTTTGATGTCAAAATTGAGGAATTAGAATGTTTAATGATCCTTTTTTCTTCCGCTGCATGTTTCTCTAATCCAACAAGAATAACATCAAACCCTAGTAACTCTAATGAGACCAGATCAACCCATAAACTCTTATTCCTAATGACTATCTCACAATTCCTGTAATACTCATGCACAACTAAAACATCTCCAACAGATGTAGAAATAAACAAGTCCTTAGGTATATTCTCAAGCACTTTATCTATATACAATGCAAACATGCTAGAAATGAATGAGTGCGTAGCACCAGGATCCAATAATACATAAGCAGACTGGTTACATATGGTTACTGTACTAGTCACGATGTCTAGAGACTCCTTAGCTTCTTGGTGGGTCACTGCATAAACTCTACCTTATTGTTGGGGTCATCTTGCTATCCCATTCTGCTCAGTTCTACTGGAACCCTCACCTCTGGCTCCGATTGATCTAGGATAATCTACAGTCTGGGAGACTACTCTTTACTCTGTCTGGGTGTCGCAAGCTAACTGGGGATATTCTCTCTTAAAATGTCCCATTTGTCCGTACTGGAAACAGGCATTCCTGCCGCTGTAACACGTCCCTAAGTGATGTTTACCATAACTCGCACATAGTGGCTTCCTATCTGTACTAGCTACTGACTCGCTGGTATGTCTAGTTACTAATCTACCAACTGACCCAACTATAGGTCTTGATCTCTTCTTGCTCAAACCATGCTGACTCGCACTTCTCTTACCTCTCATAGTTGACTGTTCAGAGAATGGAGGTTTGAAACTTTAACCTCGCAATTCTGCTGGAATCCTCGATTGCTCTTCCCTGCCTTTTTGAGACCGGTCTCCATCAGTTAGACTCTTCTCGACTCTGATAGCCGTCTCAACTAACTGAGTGAAGTCCACTCAGTTAGCTGTAGAAGTGACTAGAGTACGGATCTCCTTCCCCAGACCATTCTCAAATCTCCTGCATCTCTCATTCTTTTCTGCAATTAGATAGCAATCAAATTTTCAGGCGGAAGTTTTTTGCCATGTTTGCAAAAAAAAGTAAAACCTAGGGACACGTGCCCAATTTTCAATTTATTTATTTTATTAAAGTCGCAATTGCCCCAAATTAAAATTTGTGCTTGCATATCATTTTTGTAGAGCTAAAGGTTGTACTAAACCAAATTACTTTATTTGAAAAATGCTTCAAGAAAGAATTTCTTTGAGTAAAATATTGTGCAAAAAAATCAATTACTTAAAAAGAAAACTTTGCTTCATGTGACTTCCTAATCTTATGGCAAAGTTAGACATAAATTCGATACTTGCTATCTCCCAAAAAAAACAATTCTAACTATGTTGGAACTAATTTAAAATGGGTTAAAAAATCTTTGTCCATTAACAGTAGAGAACCCAAGAAATGGGTACTAAATTTTGGTCGAATTTTCTTTGTTGGTGTGATTCAAAAAACAATTGTTGTTTGGACTTCAAATGAGATATTATTTCAAATTTGGAGCTACTTTTATGACTTGTTTGAATCCAAGAAAGACAGTAGCTTATTTTGGTAATTTTTATTTTTGAATTATTGAGATAAATATTTCTACTGTTATCTTTTATAGAAATTATATCTCTTGAATTGTTTGAAATGCTTGAATTTCATAGATGGTTGGATTTAATGTTATAAAAACAACTGTATATCTAACTATTTGACATTTATCTTTATTTTTTAATGACTTTTTGACAAATTAGATGTTGGCTTTATCTTTGTATTTTCTTAAAAAGTTTCGAGCAAAAAAATATTGAGTTTGGAATATGTAATTTATCTTTTGGATGAAATTGATTAAATTTTTATTAGATGTTTCTTTTGAGCATGAGTTATCCTTATTCTATGGCTTACGTTGTTGAATAACAATCATTTTGAAGTGTTGGTTGTCCTATGTTGAAAAGAATGTGCTTTGTACTGTGATTGAAAGAGTTGTTTAATTCTTTTTCATAGGAGAGTATTTAAGAAATTTATTTATATTATTGCATCCCTAGAAATTTGCTCAACATTGGCCTAATTTTTATGTGTTGTTACCATACTTATATTTATTTGATCGTGTTTATTTGCTTTTATTTAGTATTCTGGTATATCAATTTCTTTATCTCTTAATTGAATGATTTTATCTTCTTGATATTTATAGATTTCTCTTATTAGATGGAGAATGCTTAATTGTAAGGGGAAGCATATACATTTATATATGAACTTTATGTTTGAATGAAATTGATTCACATATTGCTTGTTTGTTGTGTGTTTCTCTTATACATATTATTTATCCTTTTTGGGAGTAATTGTCTCTAGAGTACAATTATACTTTGAAAATATGTTTGATATGTTTACCTCCAAGTTGATAAGTGTGTAGTGTTTTCTTTTTGTCCCTTGTTAAGAGGGAGTGTTCAATTGATTTTTAAATGGCGAGAAATTTAAAAAATTGGTCTTAAATAAAATTAGCTTAGGTTTGGTTTTTTTTTTTTTTTTCGATGCCTCTTGAATCCACATTTTTTTAAAAGGCATGTTGGTAGGAGAAGAAATGCAAAATGTGTTCATATTTTTTTATGAGAACTTTCATGTCATTGTTTACTTTTCTTAATTGTCCCTTTTTGATTGATTCCAAAAGGAGGAGAAGTATTAAGAAAAATGAAAGCATGTTGCTATTGAATATCTTTGTTACTATTGAATTTAGAATTGTTATTAATGAAATATTTATTGTTTTCAAGTTTATTGAAATTATGTATGTGTGTTGATTATGATTCAAGTTCATATTTTACATCACACACCACTTTTAATTTCATTTTTCTTGAGTTGTTTTTCATAATGACAAAAGAGGAGATTGTTAGCTTTTTGACCCTCAAATTAATTAATTTAATATTTTAATGATAACAAACCTGATTTTATTCACTAACATTTTTTAGTATTTTTTTTAAGTGTCCATTGTGTAGAGCTCAGAATATCAAATTCAATGCAATTTGAATCACTCAAAACGGAACTCAAATGAAAAAGATATAGCCGAGGCTAAATCATCAAAATAGACCCAATTAGAAGGTAACAACGGAGCACTAGAAGAATAACAGGGCTTTTGATTTTGTTTGGATTTAAAGTGAAAATGAATTTTGTGAGTAACAATAAAGTCGACTTGAAAATTAGGGGAAAAATCAGTGCATTAATAGCAGCACTTTACCGTTGGGACTTTTTTTTTAATATTATTATTATTAGGGGTCTTTTCAGATTTAATAAAAAAAGACCCAAGCTATTTACAATCAATAACAAAATTCAAAAAGAGCCCAAAACGAAAGGAAGAAAGCCCAACCCAACATGTGAAATATCGAAAATATTTAAGTCCATGCAAAAAATCACGACCCACCCAACGATTAATCGAATTATCCAAAACCCGCCCGACACCAGCGTCTTCCACGTCTTCTTCTTGCAACAAGAACCCTTAACCATCTATCGCCTTCTATCTCACCGGCTTCTCCCTCTTCTGTTGATTCATTTTGTTCTCCCGCCGCTGCTGCTTCATTTTTTTTGTCTCTTCTTTTTTCTCTTCCTCTGTCTTACTGCTTCACCTTTTTCTTCCATTGTTGCTTTCAATTTTTCAATGTTACAATCTATCGTCAAATCCTTCAAGGTTATAATGATTCTTTTTTTTTCTTTTTCATTTCATTAATTCTTCTAGTTAATCATACTTATTAAACATTAAACCTAATTTGGTAGATGGTAAGGAAAAAAGTGATCAAAGTTGATGGAAGCAAAGGAAAAAGAAAGAAAATAATGAAAGCTGAATCACCAATATCCAGAGCAAAAGCAAACAAATATGAAGAGAAGAAGAAGGTAAAACTAAAATAGTTGATAACTTCAAATTATTGATAAAGTTGAATTAAGATAGACAGAGATCTTTGTCTATCTCAGATAGATAGTGATAGACTTTAATGGTAAACATTAATATATGTTTCTATAGTTTCTATTTCATTTGCACTCTATATTTGTTTAGTTGAGTGGTTCTGTTATTGATAACTTTGAATTGAGATAGATAGAGATAGAACACTATCTCTGTCTATCTGAGATAAACTATGATAGAGTACTATCACTATCTATCTCAGATAACTGTCACACCTCCTCTCAAGTTCTATCTCCCAAACTCGAAAGAAGATGTGAAGACAGCCGACATCACCCTTGTGATATGCACTGTTCAATTTTTATCAATTCATAAGTAACAAAATACGTATAATTAATTAATTAGTTTTTAGCAGCGGTTACATGCATTCATTCTAAATACATTATCAATTCTAATGACATTCAAAGATAACCCGATCCGAGTACCCCTCTGTGAGAGAGTAGTAGTTACAGACCTTGAGTGGCTTTTCCAAGAACGTTCCACCTACTACTTGAGGGGGAGGGGGAATAAAACATTGAAAAACATGAGCTAAAAAGCCCAGTGAGTGGTGTATTTTAAAAGAAAGAAATTCATTTTTGGGAAACCAATTCCACAATCTAGCAATCATCACACATAGAAATGTAACTTTCCCAACTTGATAACTGGCTAACCCTGGCATGATCATGTATTTCCCGGGGTTCCCGTGAACTTCTCGCTATGCATGTTGTGGAAACAATCCCAATACCCTTATAGCCTACCGAATGTGCACATGTCGACAATATCCGGCTAGACATGCTTGAGACATGCTAACAATTTCTCAAGGTACAATCCTAGCTTCCAATGCAATTCATGTTATACATAAACACCAAAAATCAAATCAACAAATAAAATCCAGAAAACACATTTCCCGATCATGCCAATTTTCAAAACCTTACTTATGTATATAAACATATATATAATTGCAAACATACAAAAATAGTAAAATCTCACTCACAGTCCTCTTAAAAATTTTCCTTAAAATCCTCATCGAGAAGCTCTTGGCCATTTCCCTGGAATTATACTTCTTTTCAAAGAAATCCCAAATTAGCTAAAAAAAAATCCCCTAATAATTCTATTTTGGTCTTAAAAATAACCTTAAATTAAAATAACCAGCTAACCCACTTCAAAATACCCAAAAATAGGTTTAATGCCCAAAAACACAACTTTGGAGGTTATTTGGGCAATTTGATGGGTGTGGGCAGCTATCCGTGCGATGGGCTAGGCGTGGTTAGGCAACAGAGCGTAGGTGTGACACAGGCATTGGGCGTAGGCGTGCGTGCGTAATATGGGCGTGCACGCTGACAGGCGTCTGCCTCGTCCAGGGGCCTACCTTGCGATGGGCGTGCACTGGGCTTGCGACAGGTGATGGTGCTGGCGCTTGCCCTATGCGTTCGATTAGGCCTTCTATCTTCCAACGTAAATTCTTCCCTTCTCACAACGCCAAATTCAATGGCAGCCCAGGGTCTAACTTCTATACTCAGATCTAACACTGTCACACTAATTTCTTCTGATTTGCACGAGTAATTCATGAGAACTAATGTCCCCAAGTTGCCCTACTTATAGGCGTCCAAAAGCCACCGAATCTTGACACATTACCTCCTTTGCATGTCCAGATGCCCTCAACCCGCATATGCCAATGCCTTCTTCTTGACACCATCTCCTTGCATGCTTTTGAAGTGTCCTCCTCTCTTTAAACCAAAAACGCATAGACACTCTTTGCATGTTTTGTGGTGCGCCTACCTTATCACTCACTTCAACTCAAACTTCACCAAAATCAGCCACTTGTCGACTTGTTGTCATCTTAAACCCAAGCTTACCCAAACCAATGTATAACCCCTCTTGACCGTGTAGCCCCTTGTCAACGCATAGCCTCATATAACCAATTAACACCCCACTTGGTCACATAGTTCTCCCAACATCCAACCTCCCTTGGCCTCACTTGATCGCAAAACTTTGTCTTGGCCGCTTGGCCCTTCTTGAACGCAAAACATTGTCAAGGCCCTCGGTCATCGCATGTCACCCTTGGCCGCATACCCCTCTCTGCCAATGCATGCCTTGGCTCATTGCCTTGTCCAAGATTAATGCCTTGACCTTCCTTGCCACGTACACCCCTTGCTCACACAACTTTTCAAAGCCTATATCAACGCATGGCAAGCATACTTGGCCAATACTAGCCTTACATAACCTCTAAATGACAAGGTCATTGCCCATTGAGTCCTCACACCAATGCCTCATGGCATCCACACATAGTTCCCATACCTAATCAAATTTTTGCCCTTCTTAACCAAGCTTAACTACAATTTATGGTTTAGTTGTCATAATTCTAGTTTTCACACTAAATACATTTTCCTCCTCTTTTATCTTCCTCAAGCTTCCAAGTTTAACCTAACTTGCTTAGGTGAGATTCGAGGGTTTACATAAACAATGATAACAGAGATAGGATACTATCTCTGTCTATCTATATTCTATCACTGTCTATCTTAAATAAACAGTGCTAGACTTCAATGGTAAACACTAATATTTGTTACTATAGTTTCTATATGGTTTGCATTCTATATTTGTTTAGTTGAGTGGATCTATTATTGATAACTTTGAATGAATCTCTTATTGATTACTTGTAGTTTTGCTTGACACCATTACATCCAACAAAAGAAGAATGTCAATCAATTTCCAAAAATTTCATAGAAGTTGAGGTAGTGGAGGAGAAAAAGAGGAAAAAAGAGGAGGAGAAAGAAAGACAAATGAATGAAGAAAAGAATGAACAAATTCAAGAAGAAAGAGCAAATAGAATAATGAAAGAAATTAGTGAATTAAGAAAATGCCAACAGAAAATGGTGGTTCATGGTTGATTTGGAGCTGAACTGGAGTGAAGAGCAGCTTGGAATCGAGAGATTTCATCAAAGGTATGAAACTTGAAACCCTCTTGTGTTTTTCCTAAAAAAGGATGCTTTAGAACTCAAATAAAATGTAATTAGAGTACTTATTGATTCTGTTTGTTTCCATTGCATGCTTATGTATTCCATCACTCATCTTATAGGTCGTTGATGACATGCAGAAATGCATATCATCTTAGGCCTTTTACTTAGAATTATGAAGGTTGTTAGATAGAATATACGTAAATTATGATAGGAATTCACGAGAATATGAGCTTGCATCGATCAGCATGTTGAATCTCAGCTAACCCGTTATTTTGCGTTAATTATGCATTCAATGTTCTATTTTTGTAGCTAATGCAGAAAATGAACACAAACTCGGAAACTGGACCACTGCATAGACGATCGCATGCGGAGAAACTCTCCATCGCAAAGGCAAACGCATCGATCAACGCATGGATGTTGCGTAAATCAGTCGTATGCATCCATCGCATGGGAGTTGCACTCGTTAAGCGATTCGGTCATTATGTAGAGTTGCGGTATTAAGTGAATGCGGTCATTGAATGATTGCAACTACGCGACAACGCATACTAATGGGATCAACACAAGGTTGATGGAATGAACGCATCAACGCATCTACCTCGAGAAAAACCAAAAGATGATGCTGACATTTCACCTACCATGCCGTTAGTGGCTGAAGGTTCATAAAAAACTAACGCGCCGAATGTCAGGCTCAGAGCAGTCCAATTAATGTTGTTGGAGCCGATGAGCTGAAATTCAAGTTAACCGGGGATGATCCTTGTGATCCAGGGATTTTCCCTGTGATCTAGACAAACTGCGTGAGAAGATGGCTGAGAGTTCTTCACATCCTTCATCCATTCTGAGTGACGACCAGAGTCTTCGACTGGAGCTAGACCTCGAGAGAGTCAACTCCTTCACCCATCCATGGCACCACCAGCAACCTTGATGCACATCTGCTGGAAGCAAGTCTTTGCTTCCAGCTGGTCATTCCTCCAGCGAGTCTTTGCTTCCAGCCGGTCATTCCATTTCCCTTTCTTTTCTTATATTGTATTGTATGACATTTTGTGCTTAAGGAATTAATACAATTTGTTTTCAATGCACTTCTCTATTTCCTTCGACTCCATCTCCATCTTTTTTGCTTAGCATCTTTATTTTCATTGCAACACTTAGTGGGATTGCCTGGGTATCGTATACTTAGTCATGTGGATTAGGGACATGAAGCATGTAGCAACCCACCGAGAGGTGTGCGTTGCGCGAGTGTGTGAGCAATCTTATTTGCTTAGTGTGAAGATACGGCAACGCCTATCTATAGGCTAATGCATTGCTTGTCTACAAGTAAAGTTAGCAACAATCAACTGCTCGAGAGGGTTAGTGGTTGGTCACATTAAGCAATGTATGCATTGTTCACTAGGGATAGTAACAATCGTAGGTCAGCAAAGTTCATGTGGTTATCTTGTCCTATGAGCGCTTCATTCATCATTTAGGCATACTTGGGAGAGTAGTCTAAAATACAAATCTAAGACTTAAGAGAGCGGATTGGAACGCATAGGCAAGAATGAGGATCTTAGAGATAAGCTCTGTTTGCTTCACACAGCGTATGCATCCTACAGAATGGATTTACATGCGTCCAGGAAGTAGGATAAGGGGTTATGCGGCAGCCATGCTTATACGGCGAGAGCTAGTGAGCTGTTTATGGAGGTCTAGGCAGGCATAGGCTTCTCGACAATATCGCAGATACACCGCATACGTCCTAGAGTTAGGTTCACGTGTGTGTAACATGATTGCATGACTTGCGTTGACTAAAATTGCCCTTTCGGTCACTCTTAAGGGTTGCAATGAAATCATCTGCACATTCTATCTATTTTCCCATACATTTATTTCATGTCAAGGGTTGTCGTATCTCTACCTTTCATGCATATTCTCATTACGTTGTCTGTTAGATAGAAGTAGGAGTAGGATTAACTTAGCAACCTCCCTTCCATTCTTTTATTTAAACCGTCGCATACACATCATCGTATACATATAGCTACAAGTCCCTGTGTTCGACCTTGGATTACCCGAGAAACTTGCGTTCGCATTATACTTAGCGTGAGCGCAGAAAACTTGTGATAGGACGCATGGTCATCGCATACATTTGTTAACACATTATCATTCTAACGCATGATCATCGACACATGATTATCAACGCATATCTTAGGAACATGCATCGCATATCGCGTCCAAGGGATTTTAGTTGTTGAGTAAAATTGACTTTTAATTTCCCGTCATCAGTCGTCACATGTTCTTCAATGCATGCAACACAACCTCATCGCCTAGGCCAACCTTGTCACATGCGTCCATGAGGCCTTCCCTAACCTCAAAATGACTTAGTGATGCGTTGATTTATGATGCGATGATGTGTGTATGCGATAATGTGCAGATGCGATGATTATACAAGTTTTCCTAACAAAGCCCAAGTATAAGCCTTCTTAGGTTCCTAGTAAGTCCAAGGTCGAACACAAGGACTAACTACCATATAGATATGTGACAGACTCTTTGATGCTATTGCGGTGGTGAAAAAGAAGTAAATGGTGTTTTGATTTAGATTTTCCTATACGGCAGAGTTGAACGCAGAGTGATGAAAGCGAAGAGTTACCATAAGTATGCGATGAAGGGGTTGAGAAGGGGTTTAGCTAACATTTTCCAAGATTGTGCACAAATTATGCAATCATGCTATACACAAATATCAGTACTACATTTCTCAATGCAAAATGCCACAATTCCTATTTCTAGGACGCATGCAATGTGTATGAGAAATAGCAGATAGAACTTATTTCTAAGTTTCTACTCTTGCGTATGCGATCTAATCTAACTCTCTCAAGCCTAGATTCTATCTTTAGACTACTCTCTCAAGTATGTCCAAATGATGAATGACACACACATAAGACAAGATGATCGCATAAAATGCATAGCTTAGGTCATGCTAGCTAAGTACTTCTCAACCCATTCAGAAATTTAATTACTTATGCATAGTGCGGAGAGATTGAACATAAGTAGAGATGAAGTTTCCATGTTCTGCAAATAAAGTATTGAGTACAAAATAGCAAATGAATTTGAGAAATAGCAAGTCCGGTAAGCAATGACTTGCTTCCTGTGGCCTTTTACACTACTTTTTATCTCTTCAACTCTATTCTAGTTGCGGATTCTTGCTCTCGCAAGTGTTAGCCTTCTCTCCTTTATATTGCTTTCTGGCAGTCTCTCGATCTGTTCGGGAGCGATTTCTCTCGATTTTTCCTCGTCTCCTTGCTCTCCGTTCTCTATGTATATATGTCAATCTCCTCTCTCTCTGGTGGCATTAAGTATTTATAAATTTCAAGGTGAAACAACTTTTCTTACTAAGGATTGCAATGATGGGTGACATTAATTTCCCTACTCTGTTGCGCCATTTAAAAGTCATCGAAAGTTCAATGTACTTGCTACAGTATGGTTTTTAACAGCTTGTCAACTGAATTCAAAATCGACCATTATCAGCTTTACGTCCCATCATGATTTATTATGTTGTCGCCTTGATGCAAGGTCTTTATGCGATCAATTTTTGAGAAACTTCTCACGATCACATGACTTATGATCGCAACTTTAAGCGCACTGTCGCATTGTGCCATTGGATCGCAATTTCATATGCGCCATCGCATTGTACCTGCACAAAATAGGTAAATTAATTGCTTTTATGCAATGAGCATTAGCGATCGCAATTCCTTTCAGTTTGGCACTTTCAGACATGATATTGCCTATTTTATCATCGCTTTCTTTCATTGTTTTACTAATTTGAGCTGTAATAACTTGTATTTCTACCAGTTATCACTTAGCCATCGCATGGCTTCAACACAAAGGCATTGCCTTACTTATTCATGCGATCAACTAACCTCTAATTGCCTTGATCTATGCCTTGCTCTAACCTCATAAGTCCTTATGTACCGCATGCTCTTACTCTCAGCCAACACCTTGCATTTGACATGTTCTTCGTGCCCCTGTCTAGACAACTTTTAAATGTCATTGCTCGGCCACCCACACCATGCGTCCATCATGGACTTTCCAAGCCCAACACTCATTGCTTGGTGTTTTGGCCACATAATTCACACCAACGCATGGTGTCCTTAAACATTTCACACTTAATAAGCTTGCCTAACCTCTAATGACAATGTCAACCCTACACTTCAAATGGCAAGGCCATTGTTTTGCACTCCCTCATCTTAATGCATGGCATCAACGCATGCCTTCCATACTTAGCCAAAATTTTATCACCTAAACCCTCACTTAACTACAACTTATGTTTTAGCCTTTAAGGTCTAGTTTTCAACACTTAAGGAATTTTGGCTTCCTTACTAACCAAGTTCTAACCTAATTCACTTAGGTGAAATTCAAGGTTTTACATGGAATGCTTAGGAAAAGCACTAGAAAAGCCTATCTTGTCTTTGATTACATGATTTGGGATGTTCCTCCCTTGTTTTTTTTTTTTTTGTTTTTCATTTACTAATAGAATTATTTATTACCAAATAAAATTATTATGACATCACTTGAGAACATTGGCATTGCACTCAGAACACTTAAGATGAAAAAACAAGCTTGATCTTGTTTTTTAAAAAAATGCTTTCAATTCCATTGATGTGTATATATCTCTATTTTTTTTTCTTGATATAGACAAGAAATACAGAAGAGATCAAAGAAAAATTATTGTGAATACATATAGATGTGCTTTACCATTGAAGATGGATTTGGACCAGCAAATTCTTTCTAGGTATGACAATTCTTCATATATAGATGTTGTATCACTTTTGGTGTGTTCTAAATTGGAGCACTTTTTGAAAAGCTATAATGGATTATCTGCAGTTCTGTTATGAATTTTATTTTGTTTACTAACTCTTCCAACTCGTATAGCAATCGAACTACCTTAGTATTGCCAATTAGGCTATTTTTATTACACCTTCATAGCTTCATTTCTTCATAGTTTTGTTTTTGTATATTATTTCATTGATGTAGGTGCTAAAAGCGACGAGTTCAAGGTAGGCTACATTATTCTTGTGGAGGCAAGAGCATAGTGAGCGAGATTTGGCTAGGATTACTTTATATGGTGATTGATAGGTGTAACTTTTTTTAATTGTTCATAGAGGGGATGAGGGTTGATTGTACAATAGGAAATGTATTCATATGGGGGTTGATAGTTATTATACTTTTGAAATTGATCATATAGGGTTGACTATAATGTTGGAATTGTTCATATGGGGTTTTCCATATTCTTTTAACTTAGAAATGCTTCATGAGGTTGTAATATTGACAATGTTAAATAAGTGAACCTTTGATAAAGATATTGGTGGACATTTGATTGATATATAAGATTGAAAATACATGTATTGTTTATTTGATTGATGAATGTGAAAGAGTAATATAACATGCAACGGAAGAATTCAAAATCAATAAGCACTTAAACTACATTTAATTTGATTTTTAAACATGCTACTCATGAAGTTTTCAAAAAAGGGTTTGAACATGACAATACCTTTGTAGTTCTCTTCACAGTTTCAACAGAATCTCTACAAGTTTGAGCTGGATTGTTCAGATAGACCACCAACAAGATCTTCTCAACTATGCTCAAGAAGGAACGTGTGGTAGAAACACTCTAATCAAGCTAAATTGAAGATGAACTAGTGAGGATGTAGTAGGGGAGGTTTTACAGCAACTTGGATAAAGAACTCAGTCTTCTACCAAATTTCATGCATGGAGCTTCATTATATAGCCTGGTTTCATGCATTAGAAAATGGTTGCATGTAGGGCAGCTTCTACTTAGTATTAATTGAAGAACTCATGGTGGATTTTGGTGGTAAAATACCATAAATGATGTTAGTGGACTTTTCCAATTTTTGGGAAAAATCCACTAACTAAAAAACAATTTCAAAAAATTGATTTTTCATTTAAATAAAACTATTTTATTTGAATTTTAGTTTTATATAATTAATTCAAAATTAATTAATTTAAATAAAACTAATTTAATTAACTTAATATCTTAATATTAAATTAATAAAACATCAATTCTACCAATATGATTCAAATTCATGTAATCAATATTTAAATCATAATTTAAATATTAATTGATTCTCCAATTTCGTTTTAATTTCGATTAAATTAAATGTTTTAATTGCATCATATACAATCAATTGAAAAAACCCTAAAACTGAATTTGAACATTTCAAATTCATAACCCTATATTCAAAATTCATCCAATCAATTACTCCATTCATTATTCCAATTTATGAGCTAGTAGAGGGACCTACTGGA
This sequence comes from Benincasa hispida, assembly GCF_027475165.1. NCBI lineage: Eukaryota > Viridiplantae > Streptophyta > Magnoliopsida > Cucurbitales > Cucurbitaceae > Benincasa > Benincasa hispida. The sequence goes on from NC_143483.1 coordinate 24,006,995, forward strand.
CCTACAAATCATGAGTTCCAACGACAATTAGTTAAACTCTTTAAACTGAATTAATTACTTTTCGTCAACCATCAAGACATACCACTATAGCTCGATAGTTGTACTCTTCTCACAGTAGATATATTTCTGTCCATGTAAACCATAATCAGTAAGTCGATCATTCACGAATTGTTCGTATTTACAACTGGGTCAAAATTACCATTTTACCCCTGTAAAAACATCTTGTTCCTTAAGCTCCCACTGACCCTCTAATGAACAACTGATTCATAATACCACTTATGAATCATGTCCCTCTCTATCACGAGAAGGCGAGACCCTGATTGTTCAAGACCTAGAATCAACACTTAAGAAAACAACCTATCTACTAGCCCAAAAACGGGTAGAAGTGAATTTCATCTCACAAGATTATGTCCCCAGTTATCTATCCGATTTTATCCCCAAAATGGGAGGTTTTTTAGCAGTGTTGTTGGACTACTCTCACCCATGCAGATCAAAGGACAATCCCGAATAAACAGGAGTTCATAGCTAACTCAGAATTAAGATTGAGTTATCCTAGGTTACTTTAGTACAAAATAGTCAATTTTAACAGTAAACGGTCGTTATAATGAAAAGTAATTATTTCGCGGTCCAGTCTTTATGCAAACTCATTGCATAGGATGTCCCCACTCACATGTCTCTACATGAATGATCTGTAGATCACATCATTTGTATTATCTATACAAAATAGGCCGCATCCAATAGTGTTACCAGGATGAGATACCCGATATCATCCATATACTTATAGACCATTTAGGCTATATACTAAACTTGATCCTGTTTATGTCACTATATAAAGTTAAAGTATTTATTGGATTTTCATAATAGAATGCAATATCAACACCTTTATCGAATAAGATACTCAATAATATTTTATTGATAAATATTTTAACACGAATTTTACGAATTGTGAGTTCTAGGATATTCCTAACAGAATGTATGTCATATATATACCAAATGTGGTTGTTGGATCAAAATACAGGAGCAATTATAGGTAAAAACGTTAAGATTACAATTTTTTTAAAAAAAAATTACAAGCAGGCTTGACATGTTGAATGTGTCAAGATTATATATATTCCTCACATGTTTATCAGGTCAAGAACTTCCATATTCTCGACATTGCAAAACCGTCAAGTGAAACAATTCTCGACGTTTTTATTTGTCAAGAACGCCAATATTCTTGACATTTAAAAAACGTAAAATGTTACTGTTCTTGACGTTTTTTCCTAGTCGAGAACATCGACATTCTTGACACTGGATTCCTTGGAGTTTTTTAAAACGTCAAGAAAAGTGGCACTTGACATTTGAAAAACGTCAAGAAACACTATTTTTGTAGTAGTGAGAGATAGGAAAAGATAGGCATCTATATTTGTCTATTTGAGATAGACAAATAATAATACAATACATCATCAAATTTATGCATTTCTGGTAATGTCTTTTATGCATTTATGAGAATCAATCATTTTTTGTTACCTGCGAAGGAGTTATGAAGAAGATTTTGAACACTATCAACAAAGACATTACCATCGTAATTCATTCATAGAGACATTACCGGGCAAGGAATGTGAAAAAGAAGAAGAAGAAAAAGAAACAGAGTCACAAAATCCAAAAGAAAAAGAACAACTAAGAAAGTGATCTGAAACTGAATCTTTAAAGTATTAATGCTTACTCACTGTTTCTCATTTCAATTGATTGTAGAGGAAGGAGGAGAAGAAAAAGGAGAAGAAGAACTCTGCCCGTGATCGATGGAATCAATGAAGAAGAATGAAAACCACCGACTTGTATGGTGAAGAACAATGAAATCGATCAATGAAGAAGAAGAAAATGAATTGAAATCGGCAAGGAATTGAAGGAAATTTTAATGCTCAGAAGAAGATGAAAAACGAGAAGGAGGAGAAGAACGAAAAAACGCATAGAAAATCGTAAGGGTAGTTTTGGAATTTTATAAAAAATTTCGTTGATATTATTTTTTTGCTATAGTATGTAAATAATGTGTACTTTTTCCCTTTTTTTCTTTTTATAATTTCCCTTATTGTTATTATTATTACTACTACTACTTTTAATTTCAACATTTGATTTGAATTTTAATAACATTCAATGGCCCAAATTAAATTTGGTTTTCACCTACTTTCCTCTTTTTTTAAACTCTTCATCTTAAAGTTTGAATAACAATTTCACATTTTTTATAATCCTCCCTAATTCATCAAGCCTCAATTGTTATTGTCTCTAAGCTCTTAATTTTTTTTCTTTTCATATTATTCTTGAGAGAGATACATTGTATTGTGAAAATTGATTCATTGGGGGGTGCTACAAATTTTTAAATCTACTATTTGAGAGTATTTTTCTCATCCTGTTTTTTATTTCCAAACCTATTGTAAGAGATTACTCTTGAACTCATAGGAGAAGTGTTGTAATGATTTGATGGTTATCCGTGGAAACGATTGACTTTGCTATTAAACTCACTTAGCAATTGAACCCTAACTTCTTAAAGAGTCAGTGAAACTATTATTTAAATACCTAAGAAAGAATTTTGGGGAGTGGAGAAGGGATTCAAAACACTATAAAATTTTCAATGTCAATTTCTCTATCAATTTCCTATTTAATTTTGTAATTAATGTTATTATATTTTATTATTGAAATTAGTTGCAAGTTTTGTTGTTGCATTTAATTGCTCATATTTGTTATTTAGATTGGTAGTTCTTAAATTTCTATATCAATTACCAATCTTTTTATTAGAATTAAATAGAGTGTTTTAAAGTGTGATTGTTAATTTCTTATTTAATTCAAAGTGAAATTATTTGCATAAAATCCTTGTTTAAATTACATATTGGTAAAATTGTATTGATTTGTTTAATTGGGTCTGATTAAACCCTGAAAACTATTAGTAAGTTCATAGACAAAATTAACAATCACACTTTAAAGACAATCACTCTTCTAATATCATACCTTGGCTCAAAGCTTGAAATATGAGATTAAGGACAAAATCCTCACAATGGACAATGAATTTCTTCTTACTCCAAAGCCAACAAAGTTACCCTAACCACAAATGAGGTCCAAGGTTGAAAATACAAGCCAAAATGTAAAGGAACAAAGGAAAATAGAAAGAAAAAGGGAAGGGAGTTATGGGAGAAGAGAGAATTCAACTTGGTGGCTAAATAGCTAACCTAAACAATGAAAGATTCCAAAATAAACTATGATGGCATCATGGTGTTGCGGCCCTAACTGCCCCTGCATCCTGTAGCGTCACAATGCTTTAGGGCACTTCAATGCGACAATGCCTTGGTGATCTGGCATCTTCATAGCACTATTATTTTTGGTGTTGTATAACGTCTACACCAAAGGGTATTTTAGTCTTTTTCTTCTTCCTTGATCTGTCTGATTCGTTAGGGCTTTCAATAGTCTATTTTAACTATTTTTCATCATAATGATCGATTTTATCTCTTAGGTGTTTGAAACCTACAAAGTCATAAAAAAAATATATATTAACCCTAAGAACGAGCCTGAATTACACTGATCGAGATAGCACATTTCAAGTTCTATCATAGACACATCGTGTCACAATCGCACTTTTCGAAGCTTCACTTAGCGATTGTGCGGCACTTGTTCCCGCTCACAAATAAGTCAGCCAATTCGTATACGAACAGCCAATGGCACATCCGGTGCCTCTCGCAACCTCCACCCCCATTTTAGAGAAAACGGTTTTAGAAAACGGGTTTGGAGAAAAAAGTTTTTGCAAATAGTTTGATTGTAAGAATAGAGAAGAGAAAGATTGTAGTAGGCTTGAAAGCAATAAGCAACAACAATAGCTTTATAACATACTACTCCGGATATGGGGACGTGATGGTTAGTCTTATCCCTATATAGTGCATTCTGAACAAAAACACATCCGCTATCCTTGCATATGGAAATGAGTGAGCGGTCACTCACTAAGAAAAGTACATATAAACCTAACTACCTAGCAAAAGGAAATACATAGGATGAAAGCATAGTAAAAAGAGGTGGAGGTGGTCATGCGACCATGGGCAACACGCCCTGGATAAGCATGACCGTGACATTCTCCCCCACTCAATTGGTTGACGTCCCTATCAATCGACTCTGCTCGAACTCAGCATACTGTTGAGCAGCTGTCTTTAAGGCCTTCCATATGCTCCTAACGAACTTCTCTGTCTTGGAGGCTTCTCCACTTCTCTAGGAACTCTTCCCAGGGTCTTGGTCCTTTCGCTCTGTCGCTCCTTCCCGCAAGTCTCTCATTGGTTTCTTCTCTTGCCATTCTCTTCGTTGTGGCTTGTGGACGGGTCACCACCCTACATCTCTCCTCGATATGGTTGGGATGATAGGGTTTCAGTCTACTTACGTAGATGATAGGATGAATCTCCATCCACGATGGTAACTGCACCCGATAAGAGGTTTTCCCAACCCTTTCGATGACTTCCACCAGTCCTCTAAAGTTGCTCATGAGGCAATGTTCTCTTTGCCCTTGACTTCGAAACTGTCCCAGGCATAAATTCACTCGAACCCAGTCTCCTGGTAGGAACTCTCGGTGTCTAGGCTTCCTTCTTCTCCTTCTTCTCCTCTTTGGAGTCGGGGACTTGTGTAAACTATCCAACTCAACAACACGACACTGCTCTAAGACATGTAGAATGTCTTAGGGGGTCTTCTCTTCCACGGTTTCAACTGACTCATGGGTAAAGTCCTTCTCCAACTAAAGGGCCGAGATCATCCTTATCCCCTTTGGCCGTCTGATCTCAGCATGCACAATGGTGGGCGTAGACTCGGTGATCACTAAACACTTGGTGAGGGGTATCGGTATTACCTTGTGCTCAAGCAAGAACTCCATTCCCAACACCACATCAAAGTCATCCATCTTAACAATCACGAAATCGGTAGGGCCATTCCAGTCCCCCAACTTTACGACTGTCCTCTTTGCCATTCCTATAATCGGCAAGGCTTCAGAGTTCACTATTTTCATTTTACCTGCACCTCCTTCCTAGTGGAGATTAAACCGTCTAGCTTCTGTTTTAGACATAAAATTGTGGGTGGCCCCTGAATCGACCATGGTACTTTTGGCCGATTTATCGTTGACCCAATCATCAACATACACCAGTCCGCCTCCATGGGATCCCTTTTCTTCCCCTACATCCTTTTGGAGGGCAGTTAAATATCTCAAGGCCCCATCCAGTGGGGTTCTATCTTCCTCTGCTTGCACATTCTTGTCTTCTACCTGAACAACTTTGCCTTTCCAGTCTGAAGCAAACGAGGTTTGGAAAGCATTAAAGGCGACTCGTTTCGAACATTCGCTCGCCTTGTGTGAACCCTTGCATATATAACAGGATAAGGATCGATAAAAACTCTTCTGATTCTGCCCCCGCCACGTATTTCCGACTCTACCGAGGAGGTCTACTATCTTGTCTTTATCTCCCCCACTATTTCTCGGTGGGCTCGAACCCTTGCTTTTTCTCCCCCTATTAGGGGATCTCGAGTGTTGCCTCATCTCTTGAGATTCATTAATCAAGTCAAATAACCGTTTGACCGCTGCGTATGTGGCTGGGAGATCTTGTATTCTTTGCTCATACAACTTTGTTTTTGCCCACGGTTTTAGGCCTTCAACAAAATAGAAAACTTTGTCTTTTTTCGGACATGTCTCTTATGTCCAACATCAACTCGGCAAATTGTTTCATGTAGTCCCTAATAGTATCAATATGTTTCAATTCCTGTAGCTTGTGTCTTGCTAAAATCTCAACATTTTTGGGGAAGAACTAAGAATACAACTCTTGTTTCAGTCTCTCCCACGTGTCGATGGTACACCGTCCCTCTTGGACATCCATGAAACGAGATCTTCACCATAACTTGGCATCCTCTGCTAAGTGCATCGTTGCTAGGGTGATCTTCGATTCTTCAGTACCTATGTTCGTAGCTCTGAAGTATTGTTCCATATCAAATATAAAATTTTCTTGCGCCTTTGCATCACGAGCCCCACAGAAGGGCTTAGGCTCGGGTACTTTTACCCTGTTGAATTGGATTGCACCCCCGACTAGGGCTTGATTTCCCATCGCTCTCATGGTGAGGTTAATTTTTGCATCAATGTCTGCAATCTTTGCCCGGATGACATTGATGGTGGCTCAAAAGTCCTCGGACATTTCGATCACCATCTGAATGATCGCTCTTTGTGAGTTGTCCAGTTCTTTGACACGTTCTTCTATCGAAGCAACAAATCCCGACGAACCATCCCCATTCTAGAGAGGCTTGTCCATGATGGTTTTTGCCTCTAGGGTCTCAACCCTTGTCAACAATTCTCTGACGGGCATCTCGTCTAAGCGGCCAGCCACATCATCAATTTCATCAGCCTTATCAGCGACTTCCTGTAACCGAGTCTCTAGGAACCGAACCTGATCAGAGACTTCTATTAAATAGAGCATGGGCTTTCAAGTTCATCTTCAAAGTAGCTTACAAGGAACCCACTTTCTCCTTTGCTTTACTCCAAGCATGAGCTGCATCCCATGCAACACATCTCTTTGCATGATAGTCTGCAATATATTGAAGAGATTGGAGTGAAGAAAGAGAAGAGAACCGATTGAATTTTTGCTAAAAAATTCAGATGAAGAAGGTGTTCTTCAATGGGTTCTGTTCAGTGAGTTTTCTCCATATTCCCTTTGATTTCCAGCTTATTTTGAGTTCCACAACTCAATCTAGAGCACCAAGAGGATAGTAGAAAAAATCTTGTGGTGGTCTACACAAGGATTCAGAGGATTTTGCAGCTAGAAATGGAGATTTTGTTGGTTCGACCAAGGTATGTTCATGAAACCCATTATACTCTGTTTTTAGCATGTTTCTTTTCAACCAAAATTAATGAATTAGAATGCTTATGGATCTTGATTTCTTCCGCTGCGTACTAGTGTAGATCCAACACATGGGACTTGCTCAACTGCTTCTAGCAAACATGATTGCAGCTTCTCAACTCTACGAGCAGGCTTGGCTCTGATACCAACTATCACAACCGCACTTTCCAAAGCTTCACTTAGCGATTATGCACTTCTTCCTGCTCACGAACAAGTCAGCCAATTCAAATACGAACAGTCAATAATATATCGGGTGCCTCTCGCAACCTCCACCCCCGTTTTAGAGAAAACGGTTTTAGAAAATGGGTTTGGAGAAAAAGGTTTTCACAAATAGTTTGATTGTAAGAATAGAGAAGAGAAAGATTGTAGTAGGCTAGAAAACATAAACAACAACAGCTTTATAACATACTACTCTAGGTATGGGGACGTGATGGTTAGTCTTATCCCCATATAGTGCATTATGAACAAAAACATATCGCTACCTTGCATATGGAAATGAGCGAGCAGTCACTCACTAAGAAAAATACATATAAACCTAACTACCTAGCAAAAGAAAATACATAGAATGAAAGCATAGTAAAAAGAGGTGGAGGCGGTCATGCGACCATGGACAACACGCCCTAGACAAACATGACCGTGACACATTGTATGCCATATTGTGTTTGGGTCTAGTTGAGCAAGGTGTTTCCAATCGTATAGTGGGCAATTTCCCATTAAAGTTTGAAACGATTTTTGAATCCCATCTTTCTCTTAGATCTTTCCGTACCATATTATTCTTTACCGTTTTCCAGCATTTATCTTCTTACGTAACCCAGTGGTTGCACTAATGCCCATGAGCTTTTTTTCTTTCGAGGAGGACAAAGCCCTTAAAATAAATTTTGTTAATAGCAAAACTTTTATCTTGCTAGTGTCTTTATTATATAATTTGTGTTTTAATAGATAATATATTGAATGAGATATATGCTTGAATTTTCTTGATATATTTTTCTTATTTTAACATGTCGATCAACTATATAAACATTTAACAAGAAAACTAATAAATGAATAAAAATATTTATCAAAATTATTTAGTTAAATAATTTCTCAAATAAAATATAAGTAAATTATTCCCTTGATATAAATTCCTTATATTTTCTTGATATAATTTCCTTATATTTTCTTGATACAAACTATAAATCTAAAGTGATTTTTTTTTTTTATATAATTTTCTTATATTTTATTTAAAAAATTATTTCAAATGATAAAACTGTTAAAATATTTATAAACAAAATTTTAATCGTTGATATTCTATTAGTATCTATCAATATTGTATATATTTTAAATCTCTTAAACATGCACTAAACAAATATGAATACAATTGTTGTCTCCATTTTAAAAAGTGTGTTAGCAAACGTCGTCTCTGTTTTTCGTTCTGCGTGTTGGTCTTGAACAGGGGAGAGAGAGCTGCATTCCAGACGGCATCGGAGAAACCAAGGGCGGAGGCAATTGCAAGCGACCAGCGGCCAGCGACGGCGAAGATTTTTGAATCTAAACCGCCGTGGGGCGCCAGTGGGTTAATGGAATTGAACCTTATTAGATGCTCGCACGGCAGGAGTCTCTTCAGAGTCTTCAAGCCCTTCCCTCTTTCTCTGAAAACGAGTATTTCCAAGCCCCACCACATGCCAATACAAAACGGTTAGATTCCTTCAGGAGCTCCGACGGGATGATTTTATGACTGTATATCCTGACCCAATTTTCATTTTCTTGTGTTTATCTGAAAGTTAGTTGGTGGAGGCTCAGTTAATAGAGCTTATGATGCATTGCTTTTGGATGCTGGAGGAACGCTGCTGCAGTTGGCAAAGCCAGTTGAAGAGACTTACGCATCCATTGGCTCCAAATATGGTGAGTGTTCTTTCTTTTTGTTTGGCCACAATTCCGAGTTCTACGACTTCTCCTTAGATTGAACCTAAAGGGAGAAAAGAGGCAAAAGAATATGGAACTTTAACTCCCAACAGTAATTCTTTACTGCATTCCGTACTGTCATTCATTGACATTTGGGTTTAATCAGACAAACAATTTGCAGCTTTGGCTGTCGAATTACCACTAATACATTGCTGCAGTTTGTTTGATAATATTACTCGTATAGTCCTACTTATTATTTTTTTACTCCTGTTTGTAATTTTTTTTTTAATCATAACTTTAGTAATTCCAAAATTGAATTGGTTTAATGAATCTTTTGGGATTTTTTTTGAAAGAAAAAGATATTGTTTATCAATCTATATGTTGGGATATTCCTCAACAAAATGAGATTGATGAAAGAAGAAATAAGCATTTACTTGAAGTAGCACATGCTATAATGTTTTTCATGCATGTTCCAAAATATTTATGGGGGAAGCTACCCTCACGGATATCTTATAAATAGGATGTCTAGTAAGATCTTGAATTCTAAAACTCTTATTGATTGATTTAAAAATGTTTTCCAACAATAGGGTTAGGTGGGTTATCCCATGAAAATTAGTCAAGTTACGCGTAAGCAGACCCGAACATTCACGAATATAAAAAAGAAAATATTTTCCAACATCCTGCATATATTCTAATTTACCTTTCAAAGTTTTTGGATGTACTACTCATAGTTTGATCTAGCCTGTTAAGTGCATCTTATTTGGTTACTCTTCAAGTAAAAGAGGTTATAAATGTTTCGATCCTCTCTGACCTTTTTTTCTTCTTCTTCTTCTTCTTCTTCTTCTTCTTCTTTTTTTTTTTTTTGAGCATGGATGTGTCCTTTTTAGAAAACCAACATTATTTTACCCAAACTTCTCTTCAGGGGGAGAGGCCAAATGTTGAAGATAATTTTTGGGATATTTGTGTTCCTCTTTCTAGTCTTACTTGTCTCGATGTTACTAGTCCTTCGATGCCAGGTGTAGACAATTCTCATTCAGGGGGAGAAATACTATAGAATGATCATACTGATCAAGTTCTTGAGTTTCAGTTTTACTTTAGAAAAAAAATTCAATCAAAGGAACCAAGACCAGTTAGATGATCATTCACGAAACTAATCTGAGACTTCGGGGAATGATACTGAAGAACTTGGTAATCTTTCTTCCATCCTTACATCTAACCTTGATCATATTCCTGAGAGTATGCCACTTGTGCCTGATCTTGTTGTTCCTATAACCATTAGAAAAGATATTAGGAATTATACCAAATACTCTATTGCAAATTACATGTCATATAAAAAATTATTAGAGTCATAAAGCCTTCACATCTAGGATAAATAACTTGTTTGTTCCAAGGAATATACATGAGACCTTAGAAGATCCAAATTAGAAAGTAGCAGTTATTGAGGAGATGAATGCTCTAAAACAAAATAGTACTTGGGAAATAGTAGAGTTACCATATGACAAGAAACTGGTGGACTGCAAATGGGTATTTACCATTAAATATAATGCAGATGGTAGTATTGAAAGATATAAGACTAGACTTGTAGCTAAAAGCTTCACTCAAGTGTATGGGATTGATTATCAAGAAATGTTTGCTCTCGTTGCTAAAACTAACTCTATTAGAGTTCTTTTGTCTCTTGCAGTGAATTTAGATTGGCCTCTTTACTAGTTAGATGTGAAAATGGCCTCCTCAATAGTGAACTTGATGAAGAAGTTTTTATGAGTTCCTAGGTTTTGAAAAGGAACTCGTTCACAGTAAAATCTAAAAACTAAAGAAATCTCTTTATTGTCTTATACAGTCTCCGAGAGTTTGATTTGGGCGATTTGGTAAAGTCATGTCTTGTTAAGAATCTCATTGGAGTCAAGTACTTTGTACTATATTTTATAAATACTCTTGAGAGTAATAAAATCTCAATTTTAATTGTCTATGTAGATGATATTGTTCTCACTGAAGATGACAAAACATTTTTAGTTGATTTGAAGAAAAACCTTGCAAGTGAGTTTCAAATCAAGGACTTGGAAATGTTGAAATATTTTCTAGGGATGAATTTTGCAAGATCAAAGAAGGGATCTTTGTTAACCAACGAAATATGTTTTGGACTTACTTGTAGAAACAAGATTACTTGGCTGCAAGGTAGCAAAAACCCCTATTGAACCTAATCTGAAGTTGCAAATAGCAAAAGCAAAAAAAATCATAGACAATGAGTGATACTAGAGACATGTTGGAAGATTAGTTTATCTATCACATGCGCGTCCTGACATTGCATATGTCGTAAATATGGTAAATCAATTTATGCATGCTCTTGAATCGATTTATTTTGAAGCTGCCTATAGGATCTTAAGATATCTAAAAGGAACTCCTGGGAAAGGTGTTTTATTTAAAAAACACAATCATTCCCAAATAGAAATTTACACTAATGCAAATTGGGCAAAAAGTGCTACAGATAGAAGATCTACTTTAGGTTACTATTACTGTTCCTTTGTTGGAGTAAACCTGGTTTCATGGAGAAGCAAAAAGTAAAATGTGGTGGCAAGAAGTAGTGCTGAAACATAATTTAGAGCTTCAGCGCATGGAATTTGTGAAGGCATATGGATTAAAAGGATACTTGAAGAATTGAAGTTTTTGTAGAAGGCACCTATTTGGATTTATTGTAATAATAAAGTTTACATGTCTATTACTCATAATCCAGTTCTACATGATTGAATTAAACATATTGAAGTTGGCTAGCATTTTATTAGAGAGAAGATACAGGTGTAATATGTATTCATTATCTTCCAATAATAGAGCAAAATGTTGATGTAACAAAGACACTACCAAAGAAGCATTTTTTGACTGAATGATTGACAAGCTTGCTATGGAAGTTATCTTTAAACTAGCTTGAGGGGGAGTGTTGAAATTCCTATCATTCAGCAACACTTATGTGTATATATTACTTGTCAGTATTTTCCTTTTGTATTGTTATTCTCTTTCCTTATTTGTAGTAGGTCTCTCTTCTATAAAAGAAGACCTAAATTTCACATATGGAATATCAATATGGGGTTGTTTGGGGCACTGAGTTGAGATATGATGATTGGAGCTTATATGTTGTGGAGTTCATATATCTGTGGAGTTTACATGTTTGTGTTTCAGGTGCAGAATTATTTGGTCTGAGTTTATATGTTTGTGTTTGAGGTGCAGAGTTGAGTTTATATGTTTGGGGTATTTAGTGCAGTTTTTTGAATCCTAAATAATCTGCTTTTGTGATGATTATTTTCGTTTTGAAACCTTTTTATTCAATAATTCTAAAAAAAAATTCTTCCCACCTTTGTGTTGAATAAAATATGAATTGCAATTTTTTCTTTTAATTTTAAAAGTTTTTCTTTCTTTCTTTTTGGGTAATGAACAATAATTAACCCACTACATTTCTTACAGAAATATTGTTAAACGAAATGGAAATAAAGAGAAATCTAAACTTTTGATTCCTAATTTTTCTTCATGAATTTCATCATCACCTTCTTCTTCTTCTTCTTCTTCTTCCTCTTGTTGCTCTGTATTTTTACTATGTTATTAATTTTTTTTAATTGAATCTCCTCCACCATCTTAGTAGTCAATGGAATGTCACCATATTTCTTCAGCAATTTCACTTTTAGTTCCTCCAAATTTGGAGAATCATCATATAACAAATCTCCATTTTTCACTATTTCTTACCATAAATGTTCTAGGAAAAAAAATCTCCATTTTGTGGTTTTTTTATTATGTATTACATACTTTTCAATTGCATACATACTTTTCCAAATATTACTAACACTCATTTGATATGTGAATACAATTAAATAAAAATATATAATTTTTTACATATAAGTATTACACTTAATGTAGACAAAATAATATTATTTATATAATCAACAACCCTACTACATACATCTACAGTCATCGATCTTAAAATAGTCAAAAGTAGTTGTCGAAGTTGATTATCGAAAATGATTTTTGTTGGAGTTTGTAGTTGGAGGTGGTTGTTGAAGCTTGAAGTTGGTCACGTGAAGGTAGTATTGGAGTTGGTTACCAAAGTTTGTCGTCGGAGGTGGTTTTGGGAGTCCGAAATTGTTCGCGTTAGGGTTGGCAACGGGGCCAGGGCCAAGATGGGGTGGGGGGATTCCCCATCCCAGCCCCCATTCCCGCCAATGTCGAGGGAAACAGGTCCTCGTGGGGACCCATCCCCGAATTTTTTTTTGTAATATATATAATTATATATAAATATATAAATATTTGTAAAATTAATACATATTTATAGGGTATATATATAATTATATATTATATATATTTATTTGTAAAATTTTAAAAAATAAAAAAAATAATCGGGGTCGGGGATGGGGACCTGGTTATAATCCCCGGTTTGACCCCCATCTTCGGTCAAACCGGGGATTACCCGCCCTAGGTCGCACGAAGGGGCTACGACATCGAAGATGATTTTCGCCGAAGTTTGTAGTTGGAGGTTGTTGTCGAAGCTCGAAGTTGGTCGCACGAATGTGGTATTGGAGTTGGTTGTTGGAGTTGCTCACTCGAAGGTGGTCATCGAAGTTGATCATTGAAAGGTGATTTTCGTCGGAGTTTATAGTCAAAGGTGGTTGTCGAAGTCAACAAAGGTGGTTGTCGGTGTTAGCCATCGGAGTTTGTTGTCTGAGGTGGTTGCCGGAACTCAAAATTGGTTGTTGGAATTGGTCGTGCGAAAGTGGTCGTCGGAGTTGGGTCACCGAAGTTGTCAATGGAGGTGGTTGCTGGAGCCTAGAATTGGTCGTCGGAGTTGTCATCATAGATGGTTGTTGGAGTTCCTCACTCGAAGGTGGTCATCGAAGTTGATTATTGAAGGTGATTTTTGTCGGAGTTTGTCGTTGGAGGTGGTTATTGAAGCTTACGAAGGTGGTTTTCAGAGTTGTTTATCGGAGTTTGTTGTTGGAGGTAGTTGTTGGAACCCAAAATTGGTCGTCGGAGTTGGTCGCGCAAAGGTTGTCGTTATAGAGTTAGGTCATCGGAGTTGTCATCTGAGGTAGTTGTCGAAGTCTAGAATTGGTCGTTGGAGTTGGTTGTCGGAGTTGTCATCGGAACTAGTTGTCAGAGCCCAAAGTGTGGCTGCGATAGTTGCCAATAGTGGCTGATGGGTATAGCAATGGAAAACTTTGGAAGAAGGGAGAGTTGGGGTGAGTTACGGTGAGTTGGTAAAATATACCAGCTCAACTCTACCAACATTTAAAGTTGGTGGACCAAACATTGAGTTGGTATTTGTAACAACTCAACTTAACTCATATTAGTGAGCCAAACACTCCCATTTGCAATGATCTTATAAAGGCATGAGACAACTAATGGGATTATTCACCCACAGATCAAGCATCAACCTTTTTTGGTACAAGGAAAATGTATGTTTCATTGAGGCTAGCATTTATGTTCTGTTAAGAAAAAGTCTCTCGAAATGTCATCTTTAAGGATGTTCCAATATTTCCAATTCTTCCTCTGGGCACTCTTCACAGCCAATTGCCCTATTTGTCTCTCTCCCCATGTTATTCTATTTGTAAAAATGATGGAGAAACAAGGACATCTCTTGGTTGAATGTGTTTTTGCTGTGAAATTTCGGGGCTACATTCTTCACTCTTTTTGATGGATTGCACCCATACCAAAGGACCCACAACAGCTTTTGTTTTATACACTTGGTGGAGAATTTTATTCGTGCTTATTGCTGAATTCTTTGGCAAGAAAGAAACAAGATGATTTTCCAAGATGAGAAACGCCCCTACCATCGTTTTTTGAAACTATAGTTAATTTGGTTGTATCTTGGTGCAAATGCTCTCCTATCCACTACCAGAGACTTGCCTCACTTCTTTCCAATTCAATACACCACTCGGAGATCTCTCCTTTCTGTAATTTCATATTATCAATGCAATTATTTCTTATTCGAAAAAGAAATAAACACAATATTTAATTTTCGGACACCAATTATTCTTCTTATCCAAATACAAATATTTAGTATCTTATATCCCAGACATTCATTCAACTCTCAAATATTTATTATCCATACCCATCAAATAGAACTCATGATTCAAACTGGCCGTTATGGACAATGACTATGGTTTAGTACTTAACTACTTGGATAATTAATGCCATCAGCCTTTTATCTGTTGTTATTTAACTAGCAGTGTACCTTAATTTCCCTTGCATTTTGATGTTTGCCGCTTTATAGTAAATAATTCAGTTACTGTCTCTTGTTCAAAAAAAGCAAATAATTCAGTTACCTGCTTCTGTTGTTCATCAATTGTCAGTTTCTTTGTTCTTTTAGTCACCATGATTACGATGAATTTAGGTCTAACTAACACCCCTGCTGAGATAAAGCAAGGATTTAGGAGAGCGTTTTCTGGTCCGTGGCCTCAAAAGCTACGTTACAAGGTTTGTATTCTCTTTCTTGTTAGCTGATTGCATGCAGAGTAAAATCAAGAATAGACTATATTCTGAAGTTTTGTCCCTCTATCTCTCTAAGTTGAGGAAATGCATGACTTGCGATCGGCTAACTTATGCCTACAGAGAGTAGTGCTTGGTTGTTTATAGATTTCCTTGATCTACTATTGAATTAGAATATAGTTCATGAGCCCACAGGCCTCATAATGCAACAGTTTTTTTTTCATTCAAAGGCTAATTGGTTCCCCTAAATGGTTTATGCTATCATATTGTTTGGGAGGAGACGTGGCTTGAAGCAATTATTGGGATTCAGACAGGGAGGGTAGAGATGTTGAAAAGGTGTTTGATTTATCTTGTAGTTACCTGTTCAGTCTATGGAATATAAATGTTGAATGAAATAAATATGTAAAAACAAATAAATATAAATATGTTTGATTTATCAAAACGTTCCTTTGTAATCCTTGTTTACTTTGGGGCTTGGGCATACTTTTCTTTCTGAAAAAAAATTATCTAAACTTCTCAACTTTGAGGGTTGTATCACTTAAAACCCCAAACTAATAATTATATAAATTAAAACTTTTTTACTCATATAAATGAATCAATTTAGACCTTCCGTTAGGCTTCATTTTTTAAATCATTAATGCATAGTCTTACGTGTATAAGACTTTTTTAAATGTATGGATTAATGTAGGTAGTAGCAAATTTTCATTAATATAAGTGGCATTTCATCTTCTTGTGTCCATCCATTTTTCTTTACTTATTTAGGAAGACTTATGTGATATTCATTTTGTCATCCTCTCATTGACCGAGTCTTTGGAGGTATTGAGCATTCTTTTTGTTATCTTTGATAAGTTGGGGAAGGGAAGTGATGTTTAGTTTTGGGCTCCTAATCCCTTCGAGGGTTTCTTCTCGTGCTTGTCACTTTCCCTCGCTCTTAATTCTCCTTCTCCCACTCAAGAACCTCAAATTTTTCCTCTCTTTGGAAGGTGAAAGTTCTTAAGAAAGTGAGGTTATCTGCTTGGCAAGTTTTACATGGTAGAGTGCACATGAGATTGACAATCTTCCTTTGTTTTATGCTCTCAGCAGTGTGTTTGTTTGGAACCTCCTTCAATGTAAAAGAATGCAACATCCAACGTTACAAACAGAACGATGGAACAATCAATGTGTTAGCAGTTTTTTTTACGATAGTCTTGATACCAAATGCCCTTTGCCAAAGCAAAAAAAGAGTGACGAGAAACAGAAATAACAAGAAACAAGAAAGATTGAAATACGCTTGGAGAGAGTTGGTTTTCCTTTGCGGAGTGTCCGGCCACTTTCTTGCCCAAAAACCCACACTACCGTGGAACCTCTTTAATAGGTTTTTACCACTTGGAGTCTAACAGTGTCCTTTGTCATTGGCAAGAGGAGAATCTTGATCATCTTCTGTGGGGTTGTCAGTTTGCTTATTCCCTTTGGAACAGGCTTTTTTTGGGTGTTTGATGGTACAGTGGGGCATAATAGGTAATTCTATGATGGAGGAAGTCCCGTTGGTCCCTTTCATGATAAAGGAAGTGTCTTGTGGCAACCCCCTTTTTTGTGTTTTTTGTGGGGAGTAGGGCTTGAGAGGAATAGTAGAATTTTTAGAGGGTTGGAGAAGTTGATGGAGGTGTTAGAGGAGGTGAAGTTTAGTGTATCTTTATAAGCGTTTGTTCATTAGAATTTTCATAATTTTAGTTCAGTGTAATTCTTTGGATCCTTTATCATTCACATCTTATTGAGGACTCCTTCCATTGTTTTTTGTTTGCTGTTGTAAGTTCTTTCATTTGTATCAATGAAAGCTCGGTTTCTTACCATATATTTTTTTTCATGTACTTTGGTAAGATTTTGGGAGAACAAATATTTTTTAGGTGATTTTGAGTTGATTTTAAATGGAATCAAGTGAAAATGATTATTATCAATAATGGGGAGTTGTATAAAAAAGCTTATTAAAAATCATGATCCCTGTTTAGTTCTTATTCAGAAGGCAAAAGGGAGGATTTTGTCATTCTTTTCACTTGAACATGATGGAGTTTTTGAATTTTCGGATGGCCTTTTGTGGAATTCTTTGTGGAAGAAAATTCAGAAGGTGTGTTAAGTCCTTTGGGATGAAAGGAAACTACTGATTGTTGAAGTCTTTATACAACGACAATTATACTTGGAAAGTTTCAAGGCTTTCTAGATTTATTCCAGCCCTCTGCCCTTTGTTATTAGAAGCTTGATGTTTTTTAACCCTTCTTCATCAGAATTCTAAAGAATCTGAAGTCATGATTTGCTGATTTTAGAAGCTGGTTATTGGAGGCCTAACATTTTAGGGTGTCTTTGTCATCAAGTTGTCATAGTTGGAGGCTGATTTTTCTGGTGCCCTCTCTAAGTTCTTGGTGCCTTTTTCTATTTGGTTTTGTCTGGTTCCATGTCGTGGTTAACTGGTTCCCCAATTAATCAAGTCAAGCTTCAGTTTGGGTGATGTTTGGAATTTTCAGTCAAAGAGCCAATTGTTCTATCTTGGTTGTATTTGTGTTAATTTATACTCATATTTATACTATTATTAGTTTGGGGTTTTAATTGATACAAACCCCAAAGTTTTGGGGTATAAATGGATTTGTCTCTTTTTTTATGTACTCTTGTCTGTTTATAATCTTATCTTGGTTAATATACATTTTTTTTTCCTACTTCTATC
This sequence comes from Benincasa hispida, assembly GCF_027475165.1. NCBI lineage: Eukaryota > Viridiplantae > Streptophyta > Magnoliopsida > Cucurbitales > Cucurbitaceae > Benincasa > Benincasa hispida. Next base: position 24,024,902 of record NC_143483.1, read on the forward strand.
GAAAAGAATGGACAATGGAAATGGTAATATGAGCATGTGGGATAAATTTGGTTAGAGTGACCTGTGGTTCAGTTTTTCCTTTTTTTTTTTTGGTTTTGGGCCCAATCAAAAGTCGAACCAAGCCAATCAGTTTTTGCAAAAGATGGACTGAACCAATGTTCAATTAGAAAAAGAGTTGATTAGTTTGATTTTCTGAAAATGAAAACCAAGATGTCCAATGCGAGACAAAAAACAAAACCTAACAAGCTGGTTTGGTACGGTTTGGTTTTCCAATTTTTCTGTGGAATAGAATAGGTTAATCTTCCCTTCTTGGACCGGAAAAAAACATAAAAAGAAAAAAAGAAAAAAAAAAAAAAGAAACAGAAAAGACTTAATGAAGTATTACAAACTTGGATCAACCTTCAAAGTCTCCTCTTTCTCAGTTACTATGTCTGAGAAATCATGGCCAATCAGGGTTCATAGTCATGATTTAAAATTTATTGAACTGTTTCATGTTCCTCTGTATTCCGCATTCATGCTACCTTTTTGCTTGTAGCATTGTACTATTAGCTTTGTCCTCTGTATATTTCAGAATAAGTATTAGAAAAGTTGTTCCGTCTCGTAAAAAAAAGTATTAGAAAAGTTGTTTTTTGTTTTTAACTTCAAAAATAATTTCTTAAGGCTATTCTATATATTTATTGTGGAAAAGCTACCCCATTGTTTTTTATTTTTTTAATATTTTTTTTTCCTGAAGAGGAAAAGCTACCCCATTGTTGGTTCATGGTTGTGTATCGTGTACTATATTGATAGGGAGATGGAAGGCCATTTTGGAAACTTGTCGTTTCAGAAGCCACTGGTTGTTCTGATGATAGTTACTTTGAAGAAGTCTATCAGGTGAAGTTTTATAAATAACCTTTTTAGTATTATTTCCACGGTCAATCTTTATTTCATAGAAAATGATTTGCATGCTTTGTAATGGCCACAGTTTTGGAAACATAAATTTTCTGATCAAGTTTTATTTCTATGCAGTGGTCTACCTATTTGTGTAAATAAGTAAAACAAGCCATTGAAATATATAAACCAATTAACCAAGCCTGTGGACAAGGCTTAACTAGCTATATGAAAATGGGCTCCTATATGAAGGAACTTGGTTCTAGCTACTCAGTTTTTCCAATCTTCAGTGGGTCTTCTCAAATAATTTGAGAAAAAAAATTCTTTCATATCCTTACCGGTCCTATATTATTGGCCTTAATGGAAAATCTTCTTTGTATAAACATTAAAGATCTTCTATAGAATTATGGTTGGAAAGAAATCAACAAAAAAATTCAGATTTCTATCTTTCTCATCCAGATAGATTTGATTTAACTCATCTCAAAGCTTCTTATTGGTGTTCTGTTTTGAAGCTCTTTGGAGGTTCTTCAGTTCAGACATCTGTAGAAGCTAGGATGTAATTATGTAAGACTCAAAAATGTAAATTCAATATATGCAGGAATAAATGGAAGCCTAAACTAAGCATAGTATAATTATAATAAAGGACAAAAGACTAATGAACTCCTATATTACATGTATACCATAGCCCTGTCAAATTGGGGCACAAAATCATACCCAACTTGTTATAAAGGTAATCTATTCGAACTCGATTTAAATCTTTTGTGAAGATATCTACTAATTGCTCAGTCTTCCCATATTCAGTAGACGCCAAATTTGTTTTTTTTTTAATTTTTTTTCTTTAAAAAATGGCATCAATTGCAATATGGTTTAGTTTGCTCATGAAATATTGGATTGGATGCAATATGAAAGGCAGCTATTATCACACCACAACTTGGTCGAAAACATAAATATTGAAGCCTAAGAGTTGATGTACCCACATTATTTCACAAGCTGATTGTGACATGGCTTGTATTTTGATTCAACAATTTATCGTAAGACCACATTGGTTTCTTACTCTTCCGTGAAACCAAACTGCCTAAAAATACAATAATCAGAAGTTGATCATTCGGATCCAAACAAAATGACCTAAGCTTGAAACTTACAGATGCGGGAAAAAAATTACTGTGAAGCTCGAAAAACTGTAGACCTAAAATATTTGCAGAACTCATTAGTCACCTACATTTTCTAGATTCAAATTTCGGGAAGCCTTCATCGGTGACCTATGATTTCCAGATTCAAGATTCCGGAAGTCTTCGTCCATATGATTTTTCGTTTGCTGTTGGTGACTTGCGAAGCTGATGGAATCGACCGCGAAACTGATGGAATTAGTCGATGACCCACTGTTGCAATCTTCTGGCTTGAAGTTGATGGATTTAGTCGCTGACCCATGGTTGGTGTTCAACTTCTGACATGAAGCTGAGATTTTTATTTGAAGATAATGGGTTTTGTGTTCAACTTGGGAACGTGAAGTTAAAAAAGATAAATCCTTGAAGATGGTAGCTCCCGACTTGAAGCTTAACTTAGGATTTCTGACGTGAAACCTAACATGAAAAAACTTCAAATGTGAGGCTCTAATACCGAACTTTATTTTTCTGCTATATTTTAATGCGTAGATACAACTTTACCAATTTAAAGAGAAACGAATTGGCCACATGACGAAAGAAGACCGATGGTAACCAGGGAAGAAAAGGAAACAAATAAAAGAATGGGAATAGGAAACAAATAAAAGAATGGAAAAAACAGAACTAGGAAAAATAATAAATACAATGGGAACTTCTCTATTTTCAACGGATACCCTTCTTGATATTTTTATATGTTAAATCATTGATTGATCCAAAAGTATAAACTGATGAGTGAAGATAAATTTAATATTACATTAATACTTTAACATTATATTTCCTTTTGTACTTTTTGTAACTTTCCTTTATGTGATTTCTTTTGATTTTTGTATTTTGGAGCATTAGTCCTTTTTCATTTTCTTACTGAAGAGTTTGACATCATTTTCCAAATATACAAAGAGACAGAACTAGTTGTAGAGAGGAATACAAGAAACATAAATTATTTTGTCTGGCTCTTTGTTTTTCTGTCATTAAAATGAACTCTGTTTGAATCTTTTCAGTACTATGCAAATGGTGATGCATGGCATCTTCCAGATGGAGCTTGTGCAACCCTGGGTGTTTTGAAAGATGCTGGAGGTTAAATTCAAAGTTCCTCCTTCATCTCCATCAAGGATGGATGCAGGATTTTTGTGCATAATGTTTTTAATGCCATGGGTTTTTGTACAGTTAGGTTGGCTGTTGTATCCAATTTTGACACTCGGTTAAGGAAGCTGTTGAAGGATCTAAATGTTTTAGATATGTGAGAGAGCATGTTTCTCTTTACAAATTCTGTCTGTTTAATGACATCATCTTTCTTCTATACCTATTGAATATATATTCATTTGATGAGTCGATGACCATACGAGTTTCTTCCTTTGTCAATTTCATTTTGCAGGTTTGACGCTGTTATAATATCGGCAGAAGTTGGATATGAAAAGCCAGATGGAAAAATATTTGAAGCTGCATTAGGTACAACATTAGTCTCACCAATATTCATTTTGAAGACCAACCTTAGTTATTGAAACTTTAATTGAGGTCTTGTTTGGTAACCATTTCATTTTTTGTTATTGATTTTTGAAAATAAAGATTTGACCTCAATTTGTTCCAATATTTTCATCTTTTTTAAGTACAAGAGTTGAATTCTAAGTCAAAAACAAAAAACAAAAACAAGTTTGTAAAAACTATTTTTTTTAGTTTTCAAAATTTGACTTAGTTTTTTAAGACATTGGTAAAAAATAGATAATAAAGTAAGAAATTTAGAGGGTAAGAAGTGTCTATAGGCTTAATTTTAAAAAATTAAAAATTAAAAATTAAAAACCAAATGGTTACCAAATGGATCTGAGTTAATTTATTTCCGAGTAATTTCATGGATGAGATCTCTCCCGTCCATAAAACTGAAATCATGCATGGAGAAATGAATCGAGTTGGGAAATAAGGCACTGAAACTGTCTCAGTTTCAGTTAAGGAATAGTTTATTTTCTATAAAAATGACCTCGGATTGTTTGTTGTAGATCAACTTGGAGTCACGTCTGACAAAGCCGTGCATGTTGGAGATGACCAGAAGGCAGATAAGGAGGGAGCAAACGCTGTTGGAATAGCTTGCTGGTAAGCCCATTGATTGTGTTCTTTCACATTTTGGTTATGATCAATTTTCATCTGCAAAACTCAAGGAGACTCTCAAAGGAATTCTTTGCATGGCCCAAAAAAAAAAAAAATGTTGTATGCTCATGAAGTTGAAAACACATCAAAGTAATTCCCATTTTTCCCCTCATGGTAATGAATGTGCATCAATTTGTATAAGCAGGCTATGGGGAAGTGATGTGACAACGTTCCGGGACGTTCAAAATCAAATCCTCATCTGAGCCTCGAGCTTCTAAGCAGCCGATGTAGTTCACTTCTCCCTGTGAATGGGATATGAATCTGGCATGGATTGTTCTCAACTCTTTTCCTTTCAGTTGGGGTCTTTGTTGTTCATTGATAGCCAAAACTCTGGTGGTTGCATTATATTCTTTGAAATAATTTAGGTTGGAGTTATCGAGGATTCCACCTTTAAAAGAGTGAGGGACCTCACACTCTATATAAGATATATGAGCTATTCATCTCATTGTCAATTAACTTTGAGATGGATCTCCATATTATCAAATATGGTATAAGCGCTCATAAAGCCTAAATGGGTATTTGGTTTAATTAAAAAAAAAAAAAAAAAAAAAAGAAATTGAGATTTGATCCAGAATAATGGTGAATCTAAAAGAGGTACCAAACATGCCCCCAAAACTGGAGCATTTGATATATTTAGTTGAACAAAATGACAACAAATTTTAATGTTTAGTTCACTCATTAAATATATGATTTAATGCAATATGAAGGGTAGCTTGGTAGTTACACCACAACTTGGTTGAAATTGTAGTATTGAAGGATTTTTTATACGAATGACCTTATTTAGGAGGCTCGAATGAGAAATGGCCACTTGTGAAAAAAGTATTGAAAAGTGGCATTCTGTTGATGTCATCCACGTGTGATTTTACCGCTTTGCCCTTGAGATGCACACATGTCTGGACCTACCAAGGAATTTGATCCTCGATTACATGTCACTTGATCCTCGTTGGCTCGTCACACGATCCTTGATGCACGGTCACTCGATACTTGATGCATGGTCACTCGATACATGTGCAATTAACACGTGTATACTCGATCCTAGCCACGTCGTATGAATGTAACAAAGACATACGGATGTAGCAAAAAGAACGAGTGAGTGTGAGTTTGTGAGTTTGCATTGAGCCATGCGAGTAACTCTCAAGGGAGGGAGGATGGGGGGAGGGAAAACTATGAAATAGTAAGCATCAAGTTAAGAATACCAAGTATCGGGGATGAGTATCAAATAGCGAGTAGAAAGAAGCGAGAAGCGAGGATCAAGTATAGCGAGTATTTAACAGTAATCAATTTTCCTAATTGCTTACTTTGTGTATTATATTTCTTAAAGGATGGAGAAGTATATTTTCTTAAGTTATAGTGGTACATGGGACGACACAAAAGAACGCTATATTGGAGGTCATTTGAAGAGTTTGTTACAAGCACATTGACGTATAATGAGCCGGTAAATCTAGTATATGAGATCATGCAAGTTAGTTCGATTGAGTTCAAGATTATAATGAGGGTAACATATAAGATAGATATTGATTTTCCTTTAGTATGCTTAATGGACGATGTTGATGTGAAATTTCTCCTCTCAGAGTACGACTGTACTAAACCATAGGTATTTGTAAGTCTTGAGAAAATTGAAGAAATTCATCATGAGGCAACATTTGATTACCCAAAAAGAGAAGACCAACTCATGTATGGAGCGGATGTCAATGAGCATGATGTTTGTCCATCGGGTGTCTTACTAGAAAATGACAACATCAATATTAATATAGCGAATGTATTTCATTCAAATGTGACAATAATGTGTAAATGAGAATGTGAAGATAAAAGAGGAAGATGCTGGGAATGAAGAACAGTCAACCCATGTTGTTTTAGAGAATGGTCCTCCTTCTATTGTGAATGAGGAAAATCCAACTCCAATTATGTCAAATGATTTTGGCTATTTTGTTAAGAGTGTGCCCCGCCAAAATCTAGTAGTAATGTTAGAACGGGAGACTTGATCATGCAACCATAGTCGTCCGTAAGGTTGGAGGATACCGTTGAAGTAGGTCAAATTTTCTTCAGCAAGAGTGATGTGAAGATGAGGTTACCAATGTTGGCCATTAGTAACAACTTTGAGCTATGGGTTAAAAAATCAAACAAAAAATTGTATATTGTTTGGTGTTTACACTCGACTTGTAAGTGGGTCGTTTAAGCAATTAAAATGGACGGATGTGATATTTTCAAGATAAAAAATGCACGTCCAATCACACATGCTTGATTGAAGTATTGAATCATGATCACAAGCAAGCCAGTGCATTCGTTATTGGTCACTTGATAAAGGACAAGTTCAACATTGATTGAGGGGACAAATTGCACCATATTATTAAGGATATGCGGCATCAGTACTGTGTCAATATTAGTTATGACAAGGCATGGTGTGCGAGAGAAATTACTTTTGCTCTTGCAAGAGGGACGCCAGAGGAATCATATGCCAACCTGCATACATATGGTGAGGCTTTGAAGATAGAAAATCTTGAAATTGTATTTGAGATCGAGCTTGAAGAATTAAAATATTTCAAGTACATGTTCATGGCACTAGATACAAGTTTAAGAGGTTTTAAAAGTTGTCAACCCGTGATCATTGTAGATGGTTTGAGTAAGTATAAGGGAACAATGCTAGTTGGTGTTGCAATAGATGGTAACAACCACCTGTACCCATTAGCATGTGCATTTGTTGATATTGAGAATGACTGAACCCTAAAGTGGTTCATGATGAATATTAAAACAACAATTAGAGCACCTAACCTCGTATTCGTCTTAGACCGTGGACAGGGTATAGGTAATATTGTTGATGCCATATTATCCAATTTTTACCACGGACTTTGTACCTACCATTTGAAAATGAACGTGGAGAAATACTTCAAGGGCGAATCTGTTAGAAAATTGTTTCACGATGCTTGTAGAGCGTATCAAGAATCAAAATTCAAGCGCCATTGGGTACAAATAGTGAACTACAACAACGATTTCCTTGCAAGATATTTGGAGGATGTTGATATTCAACGATAGGCACGGTGTTACTAGTCTAGGAACCGATATGATAACATGACCAGCAATAGTATCAAATGCTTCAATGCTATTACCAAAGAAGCCTGAATGTTGCCAATAACTTCATTGCTAGAATACATAAGAGGTCTACTCCAAGGTTGGTTTCATGAGAGGCGAAAAATGTGGTCTAATAGTACGTCGACATATTCAAAGTATGCAGAGGAAATAATGGGTTTAGAGTGTGACAAAGCTAGGCGATACCAAGTAAATCCAATCGATTGTTATAGATTTCATGTTAAGGACGATGGATTAGATGGTATTGTCAGCCTTAACACTTGAGAATGTAGTTGCATACAATTTCAGTGTTTGGAGATTCCTTGTTCGCACGCTATTGCTGCAGATAGAGAGCGCAATATCAATCTGTTTACTTTATGTAGTAGATTCAATAGTGTTGATTCTCTAGTGCTACTAGTATACGTGGAGTCAATAAACCTGTTTGGTCATGTATCTAAATGGAAAAAGCCACCAGGGTATACCGAAGTAAAAACACTCTTATCGACAAGAGTGATACAGGTTGATAGACGAAGGGTAGACATGATATCATCTGTTGGAGAACATTTCACATTAAAAAAAATGTGGACGGTGTGGCCAACCGAGACATAATAAACAAAAGTGCAACGAACCACTTGATACGTCTAAACGCAACAAACGAGTAAGGACCGAGACTCAAGGGACCTAGACACAATCGATGTCAAATAATGTATAGCATTCTGATAAATACTTTATAATTTATTACTTTGCATTATATTGTTCATTCTATAAAGTAAAGACATTTTGATAAATACTCATACTTGATTCAATTTACACGTTACTCATTGCTCGATACATGTTACTCTATATATGATTATTCGACAATACTCGATAAATTATACTCAATCCAATGACTTCACTCGATATACAATACTCATTATACCATACTCGATGCAAGTTATGCAATATACGATGCAAGTTACTCGATGCGCGATGCATGATATTCAATACACGACACCTAAAATAATGTACACTTAATACACATACAGTTGTTTACTGTGGAAAAATTGCTCATATAAGTATGGAAATATACGAATTGCTCATATAAAATTAACAAGTTCATACATTTACAAAAATTGTCATAATTTACATAGAAAGATCTAGTAAAGAAACCTTATTGGCCCACAACTCAGCACCATACTGCAACCTAAAATCATGCATTTTATCTTGCCGTAAACTTTTCAGACTGGACCTGATCACCAAGTATTCGAAGAACTTAAGACAAAATATCCCACAGTCTACTGTACTTGACCCCCTGTAGAAAGCTAGTATTGACACGACTCAACCTTCAAAGACTGTGCAAGGTCGAGCTTTGCAGTATGTAAGTTGCAGAAATGTGTTAGGAGAGTGAAGCATAAGGGCCCTAGGAATGATATCAGATCCTTCTGTGTGATATACTTGGGGAATGGGTCATACAAAAGGATGCGACCACCACAATCCCGTCACCAACAAGAAGTCTTCTTTGGAGAATGTAACAATCGTACCATTCAAATCGAAGGTCATTGCATCTTTCCTGTCGTCTACAACCTCCTTCAATAGAATGTAATAGAAAATTGGACTATTGAAGATAATATCCATGTCCACAAATTGTCCAAATATCATCTTCTTGAAGAGGGCAAGTTGAGTAGGAGTAAGCTTCTCTTTCACAATCTTGTTAGTCGTCCCAATGTGAGAGGATAGGCTGGTTGTTTGGCCTGGAAAACGATCTTGGGAAGGAATCTTGAATTGTCTAGTCATACTGCAGAAAATAACAAAGAACACCGGGAATTAAGTATTCTGTTCAATACTCGATACTCGATATACGATATACGATACTCGATGCATGACACATGATACACGATATATGATACATGATACATGATACACGATACACAATTGCTCGATACCAGATACATGATACATGCTACATAATGTCCCTTACTCGCTACATTACATGTGACTAAATGGTCGATATCGAGCATTCGGTTTGATTTTCTACCTTCATGAATTATCCTACTTAAACCCTAAACTCTAGATGGTCCGAAATACTAGCAATATGAAAACTGAAACGAATAAAATTTGAGTTTCAGCCAAGCATAAAAGATATGAAAATCGAAATGAAAATCGTATCGGTCGAGTATCGAGGAACATGCAAGTGCATGATGACAAAATATAACAAAAAAAGAGGCGAATGATGTCAAAATATAAACAATGAGAATAATGTTACCAGATGTAGAGAGCATCGAGAGAGTTTCGAGTATAGAGGTGCAGTCATCGAGGGATATAAAATCGGAAGACGAGAGAAAATAGTCTGAGAAAGGAGTTGTACTGGTGAAATAATGGACTTCAAATGGGTTAAAAATTCAAAAAAATCAAAATGATCGAGTATATGTTAATCGAGTATCAAGTATGACATGACTATGATCGAGTATACACGTGTAGATTGCACACGTATCGAGTGATCATGCACCCGAGTATCGAGTGACCATGCATCGAGGATCATGTGGTGAACCAACGAGGATCAAATGACGTGTAATCGAAGATCGAGTGATGGGTAATCGAGGATCGAGTTCTTTGGTAGGCCTAGGCGCACAGGATGCTTCTCAAGGGCGAAACGGTAGATGTTGGGTTTTATGTCCTAAAACTTGTGGTTTGTAAACAATAAACTTATTCTGTTAATCAACGAAGATGTTATTGAAGTTTGATTCAATAAAGTAGTTATTGAATATATGAATTGCTCATTTCATTTTAGAAAAAAATCCAATAAACTAAACATCCATGACTAACACATGAATATTTGAACTTTATGTAGAGACATAAGAGTGGATTAAATTCGAGTGAGTAGCTAAAATAGTCTATAGTATATGGATAAGGCTGGGTACCTTATTCTGGGGACTTTATCGGATGCAGTCCACTCTGTAGTAGTTACAATTTGTTGTAAAGTGCTACAAACAAAATGATCCTGATTCGTTCATGTGGAGATATGAGGAGTGGAGGCATGTTATGTAAAGAGTTTTCATAAGATCAGACAAAGAAATAAGTCACTCTTACTTTATAATGTTTTTTACTATTTAAGACTGACTATTTCAAAGTGATGACTTAGGTAATTTAACCTTAATCCTGAGCTAACTATGAACTCATGTTTGCATGGGTGAGAGTTGGCTCAACAACGCCGGCTCAATAAGCCTCCCATTTCAAGGATTAGACCTGGTAGATAGCTGAAGGCATAGGGTGGAAGATGAAATTCACTCCTATTCGCTTTTAGGGATATAGTAGAAAGGTCGTTCACTTGAGTGCTGACTTTGGATCTTAAACAAGGGGTCCCACCCTCTCATTGGCCCGAGAGGGACTCGGTTTGATGATTGAATCACAAACCAATTGTTCATTAGATGATCAGTGGGACTTAAAGAACAAGAGGTAATCTCGGGGGTAAAACAAATATTGACCCAACCATTATTATAAACAACTTGTGAAGGGTTAACTTATGAATCATGGTTATATCGAATGGACACAATATATCTATAGTGAGAGGAGTGCATGACTACTAGGCTATAGTGGAGTCACTCGATAGTTAACAAATGATGGTTAATTAGGTTAAAGAGTTTGGTCGGTTAATCTTATATCGTTGGAGCCCATGATCAGTATAGGTCTATTAAGTCCCCTACTAGCTCACAAATGGAATAAACCTTAGAATAGTGTGATGAGTTAATTTGAAACGTTCAAATTCGAATTAATGGAATTAATAGTTATATGCGATATAATTACTTGTTTTAATTATTGAATTAAATAAAATTGGAGAACTGGTTGGTATTTAAATTCAATTTAAATATCAAATTATATGAATAGGGATTCATGGTTGTGGAATTGATATTTAATTAATTTAATACTTGATATTAAATTAATAGAATTGATTAAATTGTTGAATAATTTTAATTGAAAATTAATTATTGAATTAATTATTGTAAAATTAATAAAATTTCATTTTACTTATAAGAATTAATATTGAAATTTAAATGATTTTGAAAATGAATTTCAAAATTATAGGAATTGAATTTGAAATTAAAAAAATTCAATTTTTGTGGGAAAATCCATTAGTGGATTTATCCCACTTTTTGGTATTCTTCACTCTCAACAATCCACTCAATTCAGAGAAGTAGGAGCTATCTCCATGCTATGCAATTCAGTTGCATGAAGAAACTGATTAAAACTGGGTTTTATTGACCGAAGAATGCCATGCAATAGTGATTTTTGCTTTGATTTTCTGATGAAGAAGTGTTCTTCAACATAAGGATAAACCAATGTGTTCATATCCAAACTTTTCTCTAATTTCAGCTCATTTTGAATTTCACAACTCAATCTAAGATCTTAGAGAATAGTAAGGAAGATTTTTTGGTGGTCCACAAGCTTTTGGAGTAGTAATTGAAGCTGATTTCGTTGATCAAAGGAGCTTATCAAAACCATTACTTTTTTTACATGTGGCCATTTTTTATATGGAACTCCCAAATGGGTCATCCATACAAAAAAAAACCCAATATTAAAGTGGACTCGGTTAAGTATTAATGTAACATATATAAAGGCTGTTTGCGTGCTGTGTAATAGCCATAGTTTTGGGAACATGAATTTGTTGATTTCTATCTTGTGTAAATAATATAAACCAAGACATTGAAATAAATATGGGCTCTTTTTACATTCCATTTGTAGGGGTGTTCAAATAACTCATAATCCGAACAACTCGGACTACTCAACTCAAAATATAAGGGTTGGGTTAGTTTTATTTTTGGGTTGGGTTGGGTTGAGTTAGTTTTATTTTTGGGTTGGGTTGGGTGAATTTTTCTATTTTTATTGGGTTGAATTTTTCTATTTTCGTTGGGTTGTGGGTTCTAAAAAAAATTTGGGTTCACCCAACCTAACCCGAATTTTGTATATATATATATATATACACACCTTTTTGTTTTAAGTTTGATTTCTTTGTATTGATTAATTTTTGAATTTTTGATATTTTTCTTTTAAAATTGTTATGATATTTGTCTTTGTTTAAAGTTTACAATAAATATCGTAGATATTTAGTATTTAACATTTTAATTTTATGTGATTTTAGTTATTAATCATGTGTTGTATAAAAATTTACATATTTTTTTATTAAAAAAAAAGTTATAGCCCGATAATTCAACCCAATCCAGGGTTGGATTGGAAACTTTATTTGGGTCATTTGGGTTGCCAATCAAACAAAAAATATACTCAACTCAATCCAACCCATGTACATCCCTACCATTTTTTACATTAATGACCTATTGAGTTTCATTTTTTCACAAATGTTGGTGACTTTTTACTATTTTAGCCTTGTCCACATTTAAAATAAATAAATAAATAACTGTTCATATTTCATGTCCAAAATAGTCATCTCTCTCCCATTATTAAATAATCATTTATCTCCTACCATTGAAGCAAAAAAATCATTCACCTCCCATCATTGAATAATCATCTCTCCCATCATTAAAAAAAACCATTCCTCTCCCATCATTGTATAATCCTAAAAAATCCATCTTCATCTCTACGCTTCTTCACTCTCTTTTTCCTCTCTTTTTCCTCTCTTTTTCTTCTTCCTTCATTTATGACTTTCTCAAATCATAAAATCATTGTCCTCATTTGAATCAACGAGCAAAGGAGGTTGCAAAGCTAGTCGAAACTGGCAACGAATGGACGAAGTGGAGTCTAAGGTGTTGAGAATCCCACATTGGAAAAATCAAGGGGGCTCACACTCCTGATAACATAGATGGGTTACTCCTCACATAGCCAATTGGTTTTGAGATGGAACCCCATACTATCTAACATGAGGTTGCATGAACAGCGACACTAGATATGGATCTCGATATGATCGTTGGTATACTGTTATACTGTTATTTAAATATAGTTAAGTTAGTGATATAAATATACATTCCAGTATTTGTATTGTATGAAAAAAAGAAGATTACTAACACTTTTTAGAACACTAGCTTAAGAATTAGAACTTTACAAATTTGATTTATTTTATAAATAATTTAATGTTGCTATCTATTTTAGTTTATGGTCTAATTTGTAATATATAATATGAGGCATATATTTGCAAAATACATAAATATACATATGTATATATGACAAAGTATGTGGAGTAACTCAATAGAAATGAATCAATGATACTAAAATTAAAATTTGAAATATATATTATATAACAACCTTAAATCTGTATTTCTTCTAAATGTATTTGAAATAATCTTATATATTTGAAATATCATTCTATATATTTGAAATAAGTCTTGTACATATATATGAAAAGACGAAAAAGAATGAAGATTTGTAACCATAATTATGCAACAAATGCATCCACGAGGGATTCTGCAATAAATACAAGTCACCAAATCTAATAATTGTCATTTTGGAAAAGAAAATCTCATTAATCCCATATTAAATGCATTAAATAGAAATGTATATTTACACCAAATGGTTAAAAAAAACGACTAGAAAAAAATTGAATACATTAAAATAATTAAAAATGTTAGAATTGTCCAAAATGATGTCTAAGAACAAATTTTAGGACATCTATTGAATATATGTCTATAGTGAAGATCTTTTAAGTAGAAGTCTCGCAAACCAATTAACCAAACCCTTGGAGAAGGCCTAACTATCAATATGAAAGTGGGTCTTCTCAAATAATTGGGGAAAAAATGTCTTTCAAATTCTTACCGGTCTTATATTTGCTTCAAATCGGAGAAAAATATAATTTTAGTCTTTAAATTTTATGGAATAGGTGCATTTAGTTCTTACGTTTTTAATTTGATCATTTCGATTCTTCAATTTTGAATAATCTATCATATCTAAAAAGGCGATGAGAGATAAACATTCGTTTTCTTCATTTGCCCCTTTAGATGATAGTTATAGGGTTATTTTGAGTAATTTGACAATTAAATTAATTTAAAAAATCTCATTTTAAATAATTTACTTTATCATTTACTTGGATTTAGGTTCAAAATTGGGTTTTATTTGATTTTTTTTCTATAAAAGAATCTATTGAATTTGGTTTTTCACGTTTTTTTTCTTCTAAATTTAAAAGAAAAAAAAATCATTTTATTTAAAATCATTTGCAATTAATTTATGCAATAATTTCTTGCACCCTCTTGTTAAACTCGTCAATGGGATGCGTAAGCTCAAAACCAAATCATTGCCAGTGACCATATTCGCTGATTTCTCGAAGCTTCTCTGTGTTCATCATCCAACATTTTTTTTAAACTATCTTAATTATTGTTATTCCCTTTAAAATAATAAAAATAAAGGTTATTTTTAGATATAGAAAAATAAACTAAAATATTTATAAAATATAGTAAAATTTTAGAACTATTAATAATAGATATTGATAGACACTAATATCAGTAACGACATTGATAGATACTGATAGAAGTCTATTAGTATCTATCGACGTTTATCATTGATAGTTTTAAAATTTTGCTATATCTTGTAAATATTTTTAACAGTTTTATCATTTGAAATAATTTTTTAAAAATAATCTAATTAATGGAAATAACGACTTTAAAACCTATTATTCAAAACCAATAGATTAAAATAATCAAATTGAAAATATAGGAATTAAATGCACCTATTTTTTTTTCCTTTGAAACTATTCGGTGGTTCTTCAACTAAGGCATTTGTAGAAGTTGAGATGTGATAATGTCATACCCAAAACTGGGAGAGAAGTTTTTATACATTAGAGTTCAATATATATAGGAATAAATGGAAAATTAAACCCTAAATTAAGAGTAGTAAAATTATAATAAAGGGCAAAAGATAAGAAGCTGCAAAATTTATACCTATGACACTTAAGTTGGAGCATATATGTTCTCATACTCATTTTGTTACAAAGGTAACCTATTCGAACTCCATTTGAAGCTTTTAGATATTTGTTAATTGTTTTCAAAGTCTTCACAAAGGTAATCTAAAGCCAACATGTTGAAGGGTCTAATATGTTAGTTAGGAGGTAATACCAATTCACCCCTTATCGATGATATGTCATCGGTATCTCAGACATTTTGAAATAGCAAATATATATAACAATTTTTGTACACAAAATTTCACAAATGTCAATTGTTTCAAAATTATCGACTTTAGCATTTTTCAAATTCAGCTACAATATTATTCCATTATTCCCTTTAGGAGTTGTTTGGGAGGCTAGAACATGATCAGATTACAGGAAATCAAAAGAGTGTTGAAATGCGTGAGATATCGAGGCGATACGAAAATGAGATTGTAAAACATGAAAACAGTGAGTAAGAGAGTTGGGTTGAAAACTGGTGGGAACGGAATGAGTTTAGTATTACAACTCGGACCGAAAATGGGTTGGGTTGAAAACTGTGAAAACGGAATAAGTTTAGTATTACAAATCTAGCAAAAAATGCTTAATCAAAACATGGGTTTTGGTTTACATTCCATTCAAAACCCATCCCGTTCCAGCAAAACAAATAGCCCCTAAATATTTGGAACTATCTTAGTTCTGATATTTTGCATAATAAAATTTGTCACTAGAGGTCAACAATTGTGAATTTCAAAATTTATCATAATATTCTAATTATAATTTCCAAATGTATATGTTGGAAGAGAAACTTCGGACCAATCACGAATCGCCACGTCATTTACTAAATTAGTGACGAAATTCCAAATCATCAAAATTGAGACCAATTAAAAGTTGATATGTGTCCCAAATTGAAGTTAAAATAAATTCTGATGACATCACGAGTGTTGGATTGAGTAAAATTATTTTCGCCCAACTTGATGTTATAATTTGGGTTTTGGTACAGTTGCTTAATTTGGGTCTAAATGCCAAAGTAGACCTAAATCCAATTAATTGGGCTCAAAGGCCAGACTCAAGTCCAACTAATTCGGCCCAAAGACTAGGTCCATGGACAAGCACAAACCCATGGGCCAACCAGTCCCAAGCTCATGAAACCCATCAAAGAGTCCTATAAATAGAGGATCAACAATTATAGAGCCTAGAGAGAATCAACAAGCAGAAGATTTTGAGTCTCCTGATGCTCCTTGAAGACATAAGATCCTTAAATACGTCGCATCAAATCAACATCAACATTAACACCAACTCAAGTTCAAATCCACATATTAAGTTTCTCCAATCTCCAAAAACCTCGTGCGAAGAGTATCATTAAACGCATATTTTTCTTTCTATAAAATACTTTATTTGTCTTTTACGTTTTTAACAATTTTTGTTTAAATGGTTTAATTATCGAAATTTATCATTAAATGCTAATTATAATGGTTTATTTCCTTAATCATGTATTTCAATAATTTTGATTGATTTTCAATAAATTTGAAAATTTATCACATTTGTCGACCATTGACTTTTCAAAATTGAAATTTTAATTTATTATAAAGTTTAATTTTGTACCTTATTCAAAATTAACTTTATGTTATAATATATTTATATACATTATATTAATGGTATCATATATAATTAACGTTATTTCGTTTAATAATTTGAGTATTCAAATTCCTCCAAAATTATTGGTCATTGTTTACCCATTATGAGTTAGCCGTAGATGTAATAGACCTACAAATTAGAAGCTCCAATGACCCAAGGTTAATTAATTAAATTTTTTAATTAAATTAACCAACATTTATTAACTATGGGCCACTCCATTAAAGATTCATAGTTGCACTCATAAGTCTAATTACGTCAAATTATCGTTTTACCCCTATAATTACCTCTTATCTTTTAAGTACCACTGATTTCTCTAATCAATAATCTGTTTATGGTCTTAAAGTCCCTCTCAGACCAGTGAGAGAATGGGTACATTTTGTTCAAGATCCATAATCAGCGATTAAGGGAAGAACTCATCTATTTATCATAAAGGTGGGAAAGAGTGGATTTCATCTTGGTAACTATGTTTTCAGCTCACTACTCATACATGTCGCCAAAATGGTAAGCTTATTGGGTCACTTTCACCTATACAAATCAAAGAATAACCCTCATAGATAGGAGTTCATAACTCAATCAGTATTGAGATCAAGTTACATGATTATCCTATGAAATATTAATCTTTTCAATCAACAATATTGCAAAGAGGTATTAAGTATTTGTGGTTCGATTTTATACAACCTCATTGTATAGGATACCTTCCACTTATGAATCTTCACATGAACAGTTTAGACTACATCGTTTGTAATACTTACAACATTAGTATCACTTACAAAGCAAGTTGTATCCATAGTATTATCAGAATAAGGTACCAAGCCTCATCCATATATTATAGACCCTTTGGGGCTATTTGATGCGCTGAGTTGAGATAGTATGTCTAGAGTTCATATGTTTGTGTTTGGGGTGTAGAGTTATTTGGTCTGACTTTATATGTCTGTGTTTAGGATGCAGAGTTAAGTTCATATGTTTGAGTTTCTAATACAGTTTTTTGAACTCTAAATAATATGTTTTATGATTACTATTTTTGTTTTGAAACTTTTTTATTCAATAATTCTACCAATCTTTGTTTGAATAAAATATGGGTCACAATTTTTTTCTTTTAATTTTTAAAATTTTTCTTTCTTTTTTCTTTCTTTTTTGGGCTATGAATAACAATTAAACCATTACATTTTTTTTTTGTAGAAATATGGTTAAATAAAATGAAAAACTAAAGTGAAATCAAAACTTTTGATTTTAGCTAATTTTTCTTCATGAATTTCATTATTATCTTCTTTTTTTTTCTTCTTCTTCCTATTGTTGCTCTATATTTTTACTATGTCATGATTTTTTTTTAATTAAATCTCCCCCATTATCGTAACAACCAAAGGTATGTCACCACATTTCTTCAACAGTTTCACTTTTATTTCCTCTAAATTTGGAGGATCATTAAAGAAAAAATCCCTATTTATCATTCATTCTTGTTGGAAAATGTTCCAGGAAAAAAAAAATTCATTTTATTGTTTTTTTTATATGTTACATACTTTTCACCTATATACATACTTTTCATCTAAATATTCTTAACACTTGTTTGATATGTAAATTCATTACGTATAAATATTGTACTTAATAGAGACAAAATAATACTTTTTATATAATCAACAACCCTGCAACATACTTTAACAGTCATCAGTCTTATAGTAGTTGGAAGTAGTTGTTGAAGTTGCTTATCAAAGATGATTTTTGCTGGAGTTTGTAGTCGGAGGTGGTTATCGGAGCTTGAAGTTGGTCACATGAAGATGTATTGGAGTTGGTTGTCGAAGTTTGTCATCAGAGGTAGTTTTCGAATCCCAAAGTTGGTTGGGCAAAAGTGGTCGTTGAAGTTGATTATCGAATATGATTTTCGCTAAAGATTAAAGTTAGAGGTGATTGTCGGAGTCTGAAGCTAGTCGCATGAAGGTTGTATTAGAGTTGGATGTCGGAGTTTATCGTCGAAGGTAGTTGTCGAAGCCTCGAGTTGACCGTCAGAGTTGCTCGCTCAAAGAAGATAATCAAAGGTGATTTTCATCGGAGTTTGTAGTTGAAAGTGGTTGTCGGAGCCTACAAAGGTGGTTGTCGAAATTGGTCATCGGAGTTCGTTGTCAAAGCCAATTGGTTGTCGGAGTTGGGTCACCGGAGATGGTTGTCGGAGGCCAGAATTGGTTGTCACAATTTGTCACGCGAAAGTTGTCGGGGCTCATAGTTGGTCGCCGGAGTTATCATCGGAGGTGATTGTCAGAGTTCAAATTTTCGTCATCGAAACTGTCATCAAAGGTGGTTGTCGGAGCCTAGAGTTAGTCGTCGAAGTTGTCATCGGAGGTGGTTGTCAGAGTCCGGAGTTAGTTATCGAAGTGTGACAATGACCAATGGTTGGAGCCATTGAAAACATGGAAAGAAGGGAGAGTTGGGGTGAGTTGATAAAATATACCAACTCAACTCCACCAACATTTAAAGTTGGTGGGCCAAACACCCCCTTTAAGTTATTAATTGAACATGACCCACCTATATGTCCACTATATACTATTCAAGTTGTCATGAAATAACCTTGAATTTTTCTCGTAATGGATAACTCATTATTGCATATTTTAAATAATGAATTACTATATCAAATAACTAATTACAGGACTTTAGGGCATAAATCCCAACATGCATGTGCATAAATCTCAAATTTCATAATGCGATATATGGTGTAATCGAAGATGAGAGAGCAAATTACTAGTGTGGGAACAAAGTAAACCAACATCAAACTTTGTAACTTGCTAGACTTTAATCGTATAAAGAATCACCAACAGAAGTAAAAATCATGAAAAACACTAAATCTTGAGAAGTTTATATTATAGAAGGCCATTCATCTAAAAATATTAACATCTTCTAAAGTTTTCATCATGTCTGTAACCCTCCATGAATAAATAGAGCTCTCTTGAAGTAACTTGAAATGTAGTTCTATTAATTCATGCTTGAATTACCTTTGCATTTTTGTTTATTTAATGTAGGGTTAGATTAGGTTGGATTGAGACCGTTTTTTAGACCCATCCACAAATTCGAGTTGGTTGGGTTAGCAATCCCAAGGACCAAAATAAAGTCTCAATCCCAACCCAATCAAACCATTAAAAAATGTAATTGTCGGATTATGACTTAATTTTTCGTTTTAATTAAAAATATGTAAATTTATATACAACGCAAGGCTAATAACTAAAATCTCATCAAATTTCAAATGCTAAATACCAGATATATATGATATTTATTGCAGATTTTAAATAAAGACAAATAACATAACAATTTTAAAAGAAAAATATTTAAAACTCACAAATTAATCAATACAAAGTAATTAAACTTTATATATATTTAAAATTCGGATTAGGATGGTTCAACCCAAATTTTTTTGGCCAACACACGACTCAATTCAATTCAACAAAAATAGAAAAGTTTAATCCAATTTAACTCAAGAACAAAACTAATCCGACCCATTCTTTACGATTTAGGTTAGGTGTAAGTTCAAATTTTTGAAATGGTTGGGTTATTTGGTTATTTTGAACACCATTAATTTATTGCAACTTGACATCAACTTTAATGCAATATGACTTCATTAATTTAATGCATCTTGACTTTAACTTTTTAACTGGTTAAAAATGAGCTTGAGTGCATTTAAATACAACTCCATTTTAAAGTTCTTCTTGGCTTAACAAATTCAACTCCTTGAACTCCTTTGGAAAACCTTGTTGGATAATTCATATAAGTTGCTCATATGCATATGTGTCATGTCTTTAGAACCACTTCAGTATTTTCATTAAAGATTTAGAACAATTTATTTAGACCCTCTTGGGTAACAATTTTATTTTTTATTTTTTGTTTTGAAAATTAAACCTATTTTCTTCACATTTGTTATAATGATTTACATTTTTCTTAAATATAATGGTTGAATTCTTAGTCAAATTCAAAAAACAAAACAACTTTTTAAAAGCTACCTTTCTTAATTTTCAAATTTTGGTTTTGTTTTTTTAAACCATTGCTAAAAAGTAGATAACAAATGAAGAAATTTGGAGTTAGAACTTAATCGATACGCTTAATTTTCAAAAACAAAAACGAAAAATAAAATAGTTACCAAATAAGACCTTAGTTATACGATATTTTTTCCCTAACCATTTCCTTAAATAAAACTAAATTTTTTGTAGGTTTTATTTTGAGAACCATCACGCAATTCCTATTAAAGGTCTTAAAACAGTTTGAATCGTTACACTATTGCAATTTGATTAGAGTGAATATTTAAAGTGAAATAACTAATACAATTTTCTTTTGAAAATGGTTACGATTTACAAGTTTAGAGGTTAAATAGATTTTTTTCCCGAATTTCATGTATTTCAAGATTAATTAATTTTTATTTTCCCTATTTTAATACTTAAATTTTAAAACACTACATAGTAAAATGCAAATAATATTTCACAATTAGTTTAGAGTGAATATTTAAAGTGAAATAACTAATACAATTTTCTTTCGGAAATGGTTACGACTTACAAGTTTAGAGGTGAAATTGATTTTTTTCCCCAATTCTATGTATTTCACAATTAATTAATTTTTATTTTCCCTATTTTAATACTTAAATTTTAAAACACTACATATTAAAATGCAAATATCAAGTCATGTAATTAAAAAGACATAATATATATTCCCAAAAAAAGAAAAGATTAGTATATATAAATATATATTCTTAACATAAATACTAAACCCTAATAATTAGTAATTAATAATTATTAAAAAAATGTTACATATCACAATGTTTAAATGAACCATGCCCAAAATTACTCCTTGAATCCAAATGAACAGTTCTCAATGTATATATATATATATTTTTTTTTCTTTTGAATGAAACAATATAACTTTGTTGATATATTTATTAAATTTGAAATTAAAAAAAAAAAAAAAAGGTTAATATCTGACAAGTCAGTGGAATAGAAGCTGAAGGGGGAATGGAATAGAAACTGAAGAATACCAGCTAAGATTGCCAAAATTTACAGCTATAATTTATAACTTACAAAATTGAATTTGTATATAAGTGAGAGCTTGCATTGGAACTTGGTTCAGGTCAACGTTTCTATTTATTATGAATCGAAATATTATTATTATTTATTATTTTTGAAAACAGAAATCAAAATAAAATTAATTCATGGGAGAGCGTGGATTAATAACATAAAGGGGAAATGAAATAGTACAAATTTTTTAAACATCCCAAGAAACTGGCTGACTTGGTTGACGCTCTTGAGATTCTTCTTCTTCTAATAATAATAAATAAATAAATAAAAACTCTCCAAGTCAAATCAAAGATGGGTTTTTTAAGTTTTGTTGCTAACCTCAATTTTTCTTGACTTTGAGAGTTCATATATATTCCTTGGTAGTTGTTTTGAAATGAAGAGCTTTTATGACATGGATATTCAAAATGACCGATACTCTATGTATTTCATTATTATCATCTATATCAAGTTGAATTAAAATATTTTAAAAAATAAGTATGATAAATTATGATTGAACAATTAGGTATGATGTATAAAAATGAGTGTGGATCCATATCCGTAAGAGAAAAACTTAGAAGGTGTTTGGCCCCCAACTTGAAGTTGGTGGAGTGGATCTCCAAATATAATAGTTGATTTAACTATAATAACTAACTCAGCACCCAAAACGCCTTCTTAGGTGCTACTTTATCTCTAGACACAATTGTCCAATAAAAAATTGTCATGTGGCAGTTTTTAAAAACAAAGGTGTTGTAAAAGAAAGGAAAACATGGGATTAGGTGGGCGCTCACTCTATACGTAATTTTTGTATAGGTTAAAAATCACTTTTAATCCCTAAGCTTTCATAAAAGTAATAATTTAGTTTATGAAGTTTGGTTTGTAACAATTTAGTTCATGCACTTTTAATTTTGTAATAATTTTGTTATTGTACTTTAAAATTATAATGATTTAATCCATATAGTCGAAATTAGTTTTAAGATTTAATAAGATTTTTTTTATATAAATAAACCAACAAACTAATTAGACACTCAATATTTTTATAAAATACAAAGTTAACATAATAAAATAATAAAAATTGACATCAAATTTTGATAAAAAATTTTTAGGTTAGGGACTAAATTGTTACAAATTTGAACGTAGAACTAAGACCTCGTTTGATAATCATTTAGTTTTTAGTTTTAGTTTTTAAAAATTAAGTCTATTTCATCCATATTTCTTACAATGATTTGCATTACAATGGTTGAATTCTTAGCCAAATTTTAATAACAAAAAAACTTTTTGAAAGATACTTTTTTAAAAATTTGTCTTAGTTTTTTAAACATTGATGAAAAGTAGATACAAAAGAAGAAATTTAGAGGTGGAAGTAGTCGGTTTAATTTTCAAGAAAAAAAAGTTACCAAACGAGCATAAATTGTTACATATTAAAGTTCAATGACTAAATTGTTAAAAAACTAAATATACAGTGACTAAATCATTATAAACAAAAATTCGAAGACTAAATTATTATTTTCATAAATATTTAGAAACTAAAAGTAATTTTTAACCGATTCGTATCGAAAATGTATGGCTATATTCTTATATATATATGACGGACGTTTGTAGTTTGTGTAAAAAGGCAAAATAAAGGGGGTCCTCGCAAGACACAAAAGTTAGCATTAACACCCACCTTGAAACTCGGCTGATCCTTCGGAAGCTCTCTACACAAAATCAAAGGCCCATTAAAACATTGTATATATATTATATACTGTTGTAGGCCATATAATTAGAGAAAGTGAGAGAATAATTAGAGAATGGAATTAGAGAGAAATAATGAAATATTAGTTGGTAGTGAAGAAGAGGATGTGATGCTTCCACTTCCAGGGTTTAGGTTTCATCCAACAGATGAAGAACTTGTTGCTTTTTATTTGAAAAGAAAGATTCAAAATCACCCCATCTCCATGGAACTCATCAGAGAACTCGATATCTATAAATACGATCCATGGGATCTTCCAAGTAAGTTTAAGTTTTTAATTATGATTTTCATTTATTAAAACATAAGTAAATATGTATTATTGTTGATTTTTTTTCTAATGATTGTTAAGAGCTAGGTTGGACAGGAGAGAAGGAGTGGTATTTTTACTGCCAAAGAGATAGGAAATATAGAAACAGTGCAAGGCCAAATAGAGTGACAGGAGCTGGGTTTTGGAAAGCTACTGGAACTGATCGTCCCATTTATTCTTCTACAAATTATCTCTCCAAATCCAAATCCAAATCCAAATCCATTCTTATTGGTTTGAAGAAATCTCTTGTGTTCTATACTGGCAGAGCTTGTAAAGCCCTCAAAACTGACTGGATGATGCACGAGTTTCGCCTTCCCGATTCGCCACCGAATGTATGTATCCCATCCCGATTCGGTAACTATTTTGTTTTTGAAAATTAAGTTTATTTTTTTTTATAATAGTTTTTCATATTTTTGAAGTAAGAGAGTTGAGGTTTTAGCCAAATTTCAAAAACAAAAACAAATTCTTAAAAACTATTAGTTTTCAAAACTTTGCTTGGTTTTGAAAATAATAATAAAAAGTAGACGACAAAATAAGAAATTTTGGAGATGTTTGGGACATTGTGTTCATTATTATAGTTAATGTTTGGAGTGCAAGATTTTTTTAGTCTAGATAATAATAGTTTGTGTTTTGGTAGAAAATAGCAAACACGATAATAAATAAGAAAATAGATGAATAGTGAAAACACTAGATACTGTAACAAAGGGAGACTTTTAAAATAGTATATACTATATTTAATTGTACGTTATAAATAGTTTTACATATCACTATTATATTTGGTGACCTATAATATCTCACTCCACCGACTTCTAGTTGGTGTCTCATATGACCCTTAGAGATGTAAGTGGTATTTATTGTTTTAATTTTCAAAAAACTAAAAACAAAAAACTAAATAGTTACAAAATGGAGGTCTTAATCTCTAATTTTAGTTTTTGAAAATTAAACTTATAAAGACTTATTCTCCTTCGAAATTTCTTGTATCTTATCAACTTTTTACGAATGATTTAAAAAGTAGTTAAATTTTGTTTTTGAAATCTCACCACGAGTTCAACTTTTTTACTTAACAAAGATGCAAATCATTACATGAAAATGGAATAAAATAAGTTTAATTTTCAAAGATCCAAAATAAAAAAAGAAATAATTATTTTAGATTTCGTTTTTCATTTCTTTTTATGTAAAATTTTGCAGGACTCATGGGCGATATGTCGAATCTTCAAAAAAACAAATATTTCCGCAGCTCAAAGAGTTGCTTCTTCTTCCTTCCCAAAACAACATGAAAAATCGGAGAACAAAGACAGCACCACCATAAATGTTCCATTATCTACATACAACCCATTTGATTATTTGGAGGCAAAACTCCCTGAGCTTTCAATTCCAAATGAGCCCTTTGCCATTGCCCCGCCTCCCATGGAAATGTCCGACATTGCGAAATCCGCCATCGATGTTTCCTCCATCCTCTTCAATATGTCGTCTTCCTTGCTCGGCGACTTTGCTCCGTCTTCCCCCGCTCCCACCTCTGACCCATTCACGTCGTCATTTCACTCTCATAATCACGGTCACACCCACCACTCCGACATCTTTTCCTTGCCCACGACTTTACTACACCAACAGAACACGTTGTCGTTAGAGTATTCGCATCGGTCAGACTCGCCATTGAGTTCCATTTGGGATGAGTTGTTGAATAACTTGAATTAAATGTATTGAATATCGGGAAAATTTTTAGTACTACGATAGTATTTATTATTACGTTTATAATAGAAGTAGGTACTATGTAGTACTCAAAATTTTCCTATGCTTTGATTGTTTCATATGATGTGTGGAAATTTAACATGTTTTTTCTAATTTCAACTATGAATTGCACGTGATTGCTTCACTTAACGTATAGTGAAAGCCATAGTACTTTTCTGGTTTGTTTAGTTTTTTTTTTTTTTTTTTTTTTTTTTTTTTTTTTTTTTTTTTTTTTTTTTTTTTTTTTAACTCTCATTTTACGTCTTCCCACGTTAGAATTGCTTTGGAATGCGATTAGTATGTTGGGTAATTCAAGTCTTTGTACTGTGATTAGAAATTTATTTAAAACTGAATGGGAATTTTTTTTTCTATAATTTAAGTGAGTGTTATTTAAACAAAATTAATGTATTTTTCAACGTTCAGATTTAAATAGAAATTATTTTAAATGATAGGACTTTAAATATACGAAATGATTTCAAATTATTATGTACGTTTGGAACCTAATTGATTTCAAATAATTTAAATTTAAATTTCTTATTTGGATACCTACGAGAAATTAAAAGAAAATATGACATTTTACTTCTTTTTTTTTTTTTTTTCTCTTATATGTTGCAGGGAATTATATTAATAATTATAAATTACTTTTATATCAAATATCAATATTAGTTGCATACAATTTGAAGACATGTTATTTAATCAAAACAAATTAACTTATTGGATAAAAAATTTACAAATGTCATAATCATGGTCAAATGAAAAAAAAAAAAAGAAAATAAAAGAAAATAATGTAAAGGGAACAACAATTAACAAAGTAAAAAAACCAAATATGAAAAAAAAAAGAAATTAGAAACTAATCTGGTGAAATAATGTAGAGACAATGGAAGAAGAAGAACTGAAACAAAAATGATATAAAGTAGGAAGGTTGAGAGGGTTTTAGTTATATCGTAGTATAAAAATGTCTATAAAAAATATCTTGGAGTGTTCTAATTATAGTAGTATAAAAAAAGATCTTATGGGTTTTACTTAACGTAATATAAAAAAGATTATATAGAGTAAAATCGAAAAGAAATAATTTTTAATTTAAAATCCACCTAAATCCAATGGTTTTGGAACAATTTTTTTATTATTTTTTAAAAATAAGATTTGAAATCTGAGTTGATTTCAAATCAACACTATAGATGATTTTAAATCCTCCTTTACTATTTCAAATAGTTATGATTTGAAATCATCCTAAATCGTTGCATTTTATACAGCGTAACAATATTTAAGAAAATTTCAACGCAATCTTAAAAGTATACTATCGACCTCGAGATTTGAGGTTCGATTCTCCTACCACATATTTTAATTACAATACCTTTTCAAAAAAAAAAAAAAAAAATCTTCCTACCTTCAATTGTATTAAAAAAATATATCTTAAAAAAAGCATACATCGATCTTTCGTTATTTAATATTTATATTGACTCCTAACAAGTTGGGTTTATGTTTGAGCAAATAAATTGATAGATCGATTTGTTTATATTTTATTCAAAGACAGACAAATATTTGTTTAGTTTGGCGCAAGTATTTTCTAGTTGAGAAATATTTGAGTGCAAACTACAATCACATCGAAAAAGTAAATTAAAAAATATTTTTAAGAAAAAATTTTGAAATATTGTAATGGATAGATTAACAATATAGCACATTTTAAAAATAAATTGCAGATATGGCAAATTTGACCACTCAATTTATTAATGTTTTCATTATCCAAATATGCCCTTGTTTGACCGGTCAACACCTCAAAATTTTCTAGTACTGGATGTAGCGGAAGAAATTGACATTGGGCCAGTGAACATCGTGACACAGCATAAACCCAATATTAATCAACTAGGCCGCCGTAATGAGAATATTTTTAAAAATGATAAATATACATATTGGAATTACCAAATTAAAATTTTAAATATTTTTTAATCTTGTTGTAAAATTAGAGAGCACAATAGAACACGGATACGAAGAAAATATAATATAATGATAATATATGTCAGGATATTTATAATAGATAGAACAAAAAGATTAAAAAAAAAATCTAAAAATATAGAATCTTTTTAAAATATTTGCAAATATATAAGTGTTAACCGATCAACTTTTGATTTTTTTTCTAATTTTCAATTTTCCCTCCCTTGTCTTGTTGACTGCTTTCTTCTTTCCTTTCTTTTATTTTTATTTTTTATTTTCTTTCCTTTTCTCCAGTTTCTCTTTCCTTTCTTCTTCTTTTTTTATTTTCTTTCATTTTCTCCTTTTTTTAATTTTATTTTCTTTCTCCATTTTTTAAAAAATTTCTTTCATTTTTTCGATTTTTTAATTTTTTTAATTTTTTCTTTCTCCGATTTTTTAAATTTTCTTTTCTTTCCTCCGATTTATTTTTATTTTTTATTTTATTTTCTTTCTCCAGTTTTTTATTCCATCTCTCCAAATATTTTTCTCTCTTCCTCATCTTCTCATTTTCCACTAGAATCATTAAAAAAAGAATTACAAAACTAAGTTTCAAACTCAAGATTTGAATGTGTCTAACTCATAAATGACTTAATACCAATAAGCCAATTATCAAGTTTGATTATTTTAACAAAAGTTAAATATAGATAGAAAATGAAAACGGATTTGAAAGAAACTATTTTTTTAAGTCCTCAAGTTTGCACCATTTTTAGAAATATTTATTAAGAGTTTAAAATAAAAAATGATAATAGTTATTAAACAAGTTTAATGAGAAATGAGAACGTTATCAGACCAATAGTTTTTTTTTTCCTTTTTATAGGACTTAGTATGAAGTCTATTGTTATCAGTGATACTATGATATCATGCTATCAATGAAAACTTTTATACATCATCAAACAATCTCAATGAGTCATTTCATCTCAAATACTATATTACATAATACATAAATATTATCAGTGATATCCTTTACAATGATAGCAATAGAAAGATATCACTGATCGTAGCTATCAATGGTATCCTTTATGACTATCAATGTAGAAGAATATCATTCTATACCTATATGCATCTATAACGACATACAAACACACTACATATATCAACGAATTAATCAAAAGATCCAGATTATTTAGAAACAAGTATAACATAATATCAAATTCAAACAACAAAAAGCATCAAAACATTATCATTGATAGAAATATATCAGTGATAGCCACTATTTGGCTATCATTGATAAAAATATATCAGTGATAGCAATTGATAGCCCATTTCTCAAAATGAAAGCTATAATAACTAATAGCAGCATTCATAATAACAACTATCAATGAAAGCAACTGATAGCACATTTCTCAAATTGAAAGCTATCACTAATAACACTATCAGTTACTATCATTAATAGCAACTATTAGTGATACTCACCGATAACAACATCACAAATGGCAACTGATAGCAATTGATAGCAATTATTAGTCATAGCAACTGATAACAACTATTAGTCATAATAACGGATAACACATTTTTATATTGAAAGTTATCATTGATAACCGTATTACTGATTACAGCTATCAACGATAGCAACTAATAGCACACTTCACAAATTGAAAGCTATTAATGATAGCAAGTAATAGCACACTTCTCAAATTGAAAAGCTACCATCGATAGTAGCTATCAATGATAGCTACCGATAGTAGCTATCTGTGATAGGCATTGATGGCACATTTCTCAAATTGAAAGCTATCACTGATAGCTTTTAATTTGAGAAAATTAGAAAGCATCACGCAAAATAGTGGTTGTGCGTGGGATTTTTAGTCTTTTACCATTTTTTGTTTTATATATACAATTATTTTATTTTTCTACTACATATTCTATTATTTTGGGCTTGAATTCCATTTATACAACTAGCCCTATATAATATAAATAAATAACAAAGGAATATAAAAGAACATAAATAAATAACTTAAATAAAATAAAGATAATAAGAAAATTATGAAATTATGAAATTTTCTCTAATTTCTTTCCAAAAAGTTGGGATTTCTCACCAATCTTCACCACCTTTCAAAATCCATAAAATGATCATTATTTATAGAAAAAATGGCAAGTAGGAGGTGAAATTAGTTGGACACTAAGGATGTGTGTACTCATAAGACATGTTTAAAGACACATGGGGTAGTAGAAGAATGTCATTTGGTCTTCTAGGACACCAAACTTTGGCACTAATGGGAATCTATTATTATTATAATATTTATAATACTCTCCCTTAAATGCATATTATATATATGAAATATGACCCGTTAAAACCTTACTAGGAAAAAAAATCCATTGGGAAAAAAAATCCTAGTGAAGGAAAAAGAGTATATATTTCATATAATCTAATACTCTAAAAAAGAATACAATATATTTACTCCCAGTCATGGAAACATCACTTGAGATTTTTGAGTTGTCACATTCTAATATTGTGCACCAATTTCTGAAAGGTTGCGAGAGATAATGACTTTGTAAATAAGTCTGTCAGGTTATCCTTCGAACAAATTTGTTGTACAGTGATGTCACTAGTTTCTTCAAGATCATGGTGTAGAAAAATTTTGGTAAAATATGTTTTGTTCTATCTTATTTAATATATATTCCTCTGATTTAGGCTATACATGTTGTGTTGTCTTCATATAACATCGTTTGAAGATTTTTACTAGGAGATAAACCACATGTTCCACGAATGTATTGAGTCATTGATATTAGCCATACACTTTCTCGATTAGCCTCGCGAATTGCAAGAATTTCAGCATGATTTGATGAAGTAGCTGTTATGGTCTGTTTCATCAATTATCTTTGAGTTTTCGCATTCTAATATTATACACAAATTTCTGAAAAGTTGTTGTAGATAATGACTTTGTAAATAAGTTTGCTAGGTTATCTTTCGAACAAATTTATTGTCTAGTGATGTCACCGGCTTCTTCAAGATCATGAGTGTAGAAAAGCTTTAGTGAAATATGCTTTGTTCTATCTTATTTAATATATCATCCTTTGATTTAGGATATATATATTGTGTTTTCTTCATATAACATCGTTGGAAGATTTTTACTAGAAGACAAATTATATGTTCCACAAATGTGCTGAGTCATTGATCTTAGCCATACACATTCTTAAATAGCATCACGAATTGCAATAATTTTAGCATGATTTGATGAAGTGGCCGTTATGGTCTGTGTTTCATCAATTACCATGATATAGTAGTTCCTCCACATGTGAATAGATAACCTATTGAGATCTAGCTTTGTGTGGATCAGATAAATATCCAGAATCTCCATAGCCAACTAGATCAAAATTTGATTTATTTGAATAAAATAAACCTATGTCGATCGTTCTTTAGAGATAACAGACCATATCTAAAAACTGGGATACTCCTTCTCTATACTCCACTTATAACTTATTCCTTAGTTTAATTCATTCTTTATTCATCCTTTAAAATAAATCTTTTATGACCAACTTGTAATCTAAAATAATAACCTGGATTAAAGGACAAAGTACAAAGTCTTTATTAAGCATGAATTTTGATTAACTTAATACAAAATTCCAAGTTTGTTCGTAGTATTTAAAATTTTAACTAATTTATAATACGTGATTTGACTTTTTTTGCCCCTAATGTTATTGATTTTTTCCCTTAAACTAAGTTCAAAATTAAGTAAATTATAATATCCATATATAATCCAAAAAATTGCATAAGTTGAAACATCCACAATGCATGGCTTAAATAAAAGGCAATGCTAATTAAAAACAATCCACAATAACATCCATACTCCAAAAAATTGCATAGATTGAAACATCCATAATCCACAATAACATGCTATAAATTAATCCACAATAACATGCTATAAATTAATCTACAATCCACAAAAAGTTGCATAAATTGAAACATCCACAATCCACAATAACAACTCAAACCACAATAACGTGCTATAAATTAATCCACAATCCACAAAAAATTGCATAAATTGAAACATTACAATCCACAATAACAACTCAATCCATAAATTAATCCACATTTCACAATAACAACTTAATCTACAAAAAATTGTATAAATTGAAAAATAATGATTTAAATTAATATACAAAATAAGAGAAAATAAAATGGGAAGTTTATCGGCGGGTGGTTAAAGGAGGCGGCAGCGGTGGCTAGACTAGACGACCGCGCGCGAGGGAGAGGAACGAGGGAGGAGATCGGCGAATGGAAGGGAGAGGGCGGACGATGCGTGAATGGAAGGGAGAGGTCGGACGACGCGCGAGGGAGAGGAGCAGGGGAGGAGATCGGCGGGGAGAATGGGAAAAAGTGCGGTGGTGGGGACGGAGACCTTCGGGGCAACGCCTGTTAAGGTTAGAAATCGGGGAATGTGGAAGAAAGAAAAATGAGGAAAAAGGGATCTGGTTTTTACCAAATCCCATCTTCCGATGTCGCTCGACGAGCGTCAGGAGATCTGTCGGGATGGTTAATGGGGAACTTCCGACGCCTCTTTTATTCGTCGGGAGTTCTCGGAGAATCCGACGCCTCGATTATTCTTCTAGAGTTTCCCGAGAACTCTCGACGATCATTTATGGCGTCGGGAGTTCTTGAGGAACTCTAGACGTCATTTTTCGTCGTCGAGAGACACTATTTCTCCCGACGACCAAACTTCCGACGATCGATTTTAGGCATCAGGGGAACTCATTTTTCTTGTAGTGAGTATATGCTTAATTCCATTCCAATGTCTTTTTGTTGGAGAAAAACTATATCTTACTAATAAATTTATTGAAAATGCAATATCCGGTCGTGTATTATTAGCAAGACACATAAGTGCACCAATTGCACTAAGATATGGTACTTTAAGACTAAGAAGTTCTTCATTATCATCTCGAAGCTGAAATATATCTTTCTTCACATCTTATGAAATAACTTTCATTGGAATGTTCAATGGATGTGCTTTGTCTATATAAAATCTTTTCAAAACTTTTTCTGTATAAATTAGCCGATGGACAAATATTCCATCTGCTAAATGTTCAATTTGCAAGCCAAGGAAAATTTTTTGTTTTTCCGAGATCTTTCATCTTAAATTCTTTCTTAAGATATTCTATTTCCCTTGAAAACTCTTTAGAAGTCTCAATTATATTTAAGTCATCAACATATACAGTTATAATAGCAAATTTTTTATAAAAGCATATGGACATATTGGATTGTTTTGATATTCTTCTTTCAATAAATATCCACTCAGGAAATTGTACCTGTGACATCCCAAAATTTTGTTCGTAATTTAATTTCAATATTTTGTAATATTCGAGATTATTTTTGAATTTTGGAAATTTAATTGGATTACTAAGATTCAATTATTGAGAAAGGGATGTTTCAATTTAATTTTTTTAATTAGAGGGAAATTGTGGGAGTTGGACTTTATGTTACACAAATTTAATTTGAAATTAATGTCAAGAATTATTTACATTTTGGAAGGGGGTTATGTGACAGAAATTTAATTTGAAATTGATGTCAATAATTAATTTCATTTTGGAAGGAAAGGATGTTTCAATTTAATGGTTTAATTGGAGCCCGGAGGGAAGTTATGAAAATTATTTTAATGTCACACAAATTAAATTTGAAATTAATTTCTAGAATTAATTTCATTTTGGAAGGAAGGGGTATTTCAATTTAATGGTTTAATCGGAGGGAAGTTATGGAAATTAGACTTTTAATGTCACATAAATTAAATTTGAAATTAATGTCAAGAATTAATTTCATTTTGGAAGGGGGTTAGTTAAATTCTTTGTGAATTGAAAACTTTAAGGGAGAAAGGGATTAAAAGTTGGAAGCATGGTCTGATTGAAGAAAGATTGTGGAGATTGGAATCTTAAGGGTGGTTGTTGCTAAGGCTTTGTTGGGGTATTGAATTCAAAGATTGATCATTGAAGACTGCCACTTGGATCGATATCTGAATCTAGTATCGAGGTAAGTAATCTTACTACTGGAAACTGCCCACGGGTCAGACACTAGATGTATGCTAGCATGACAGATTGATATTATGACAGAATAATAGCATGATATACTGATAGTATAGTATAACCGATGTATGTTCTTGTATGAGGATTTGAAATATTAACTGTGCACATAGATACTTGAATGCTAACATGAGATTATACTTGATTCCATGAGGTTGTATTTGATATGTGGATATTGAGGCATATATGCATGTTATAGAGCCATGACGTTGAGGTGTATATATATGTTATAGAACCATGTTGTGATACTTATGATGTTGAGACTGTGATAGTGTCCTTACTAATTAGTTAAATGCCCACTAGAGGTTGTATTTCCTTCGAGATTCACCAGAGATTGTGTTTCCTTCGGGATTCACCAGGGGCTGTGTTTCCTTCGGGATTCACCAGGGGTTGTGTTTCCTTCAGGATTCACCAGGGGTTGTGTTTCCTTCGGGATTCATTAGAGGTTGTGGGTCCTACGGGACTTACTAGAAATAGTGGGCATACTTAACTATAGTAGGATAGAAATTAATTTTTCATGTATGTATGTATCCCATGAGGACTAGAGTTTATATATTCCACCAGAGGTAGGCATCTAGAGGACATAGATGCCTAGCCGCAGTAGTGGGGTTACTTACTGAGTATTTTATACTCACCCTTTCTCATGTTTATGTTTCAGATAAAGGTAGAGATGCACCGGCGATTGACAAACGGAATTCGTGATCACTGATAGCTTTTAATTTGAGAAAACAAGAAAGCATCACGCAAAATAGTGGTTGGGCGTGGGTTTTTTAGTATTTTACCATTTTTTGTTCCATATATACAATTATTTTATCCTTCTACTACATATTCTATTATTTTGCACTTGAATTTCATTTATGCAACTAGCCCTATATAATATAAATAAATAACAAAGGAATATAAAAGAATGTAAATAAATAACTTAAAGAAAATAAAAAAAATAAGAAAATTATGAAATTTTCTATAATTTCTTTCCAAAAAGTTGGGTTTTCTCACCAATCTTCACCACCTTTTAAAATCCATAAAATGACCACTATTTATAGAAGAATTGGTAAGTAGGAGGTGGAATTAGTTGGACACTAAGGATGTGTGTACTCATAAGACATTTGTTCAAAGACACATGGGGTAGTAGAAGAATGCCATTTGGTCTTCTAGGACACTAAGCTTTGGCACTAATGGTCATCTATTATTATTATAATATTTATAATACCCTCATTAGATGCCTATTATATATATGAAATATGACCTATTAAAACCTTACTAGGAAAAAAAACTCATTGGAAAAAAAATCTTAGTGAAGGAAAGAGAGTATATATTTCATATAATCTAATACTCTTAAAAAGAATACAATATATTTACTTCCACTCATGGAAACATCACTTGAGATATTTGAGTTGTCGCATTTCAATGTTGTGCACCAATCTCTAAAAGGTTGTGGTAGATAATGACTTTGTAAATAAGTCTGTCAGGTTATCCTTCGAACAAATTTGTTCTACAGTGATGTCACCAGTTTCTTCAAGATCATGAGTGTAGAAAAGCTTTGGTGAAATATGCTTTGTTCTATCTTATTTGATATATCTTCCTTTGATTTAGGCTATACATGTTGTGTTGTCTTCATATAACATCTTTGGAAGATTTTTACTAGAAGACAAAGCACATGTTCCATGAATGTGCTGAGTCATTGATCTTAGCCATACACATTCGACTAGCCTCGTAAATTGTAAGAATTTTAGCATGATTTGATAAAGTAGCCGTTATGGTCTATTTCATCAATCATCTTTGAGTTTTCACATTCTAATGTTGTGCAACAATTTATGAAAAGTTACTATAGATAATGACTTTATAAATAAGTCTGCCAAGTTATCCTTCGAACAAATTTATTGTACAGTGATGTCACGGTTTCTTCAAAATCATGAGTGTAAAAAAGCTTTGGTGAAATATGCTTTGTTCTATCTTATTTAATATATCTTCCTTTGATTTAGGCTATACATGCTATGTTGTCTTTATATAACATCGTTGGAAAATTTTTACTAGAAGACAAACCATATGTTCCACGAATGTGCTGAGTCATTGATCTTAGCCATACACATTCTCGACTATCCTTACGAATTGCAAGAATTTTAGCATGATTTGATGAAGTAGCCGTTATGGTCTGTTTCATCAATCACCATGATATAGAGTTCCTCCACATGTGAATAGATAACCTATTTGAGATCTAACTTTGTGTGGATCAGATAAATATCCAGAATCTTCATAGTCAACTAGATCAAAACTTGATTTATTTGAATAAAACAAACCCATGTTGATCATTCTTTGGAGATAACTGAATATATGCTTAATTTCGTTCAAATGTCTTTTTGTTGGAGAAGAACTATATCTTGCTAATAAATTTATTGAAAATGCAATATCTGATCGTGTATTATTAGCAAGACATAAGTGCACCAATTACACTAAGATATGGTACTTCAGGACCAAGAAGTTCTTCATTATTATCTCGAAGCTGAAACATATCTTTCTTCACATCTTGTGAAATAACTTTCATTAGAATGTTCAATGGATGTGCTTTGTCCATATAAAATCTTTTCAAAACTTTTTCTGTATAAATTAGCTGATGGACAAATATTCCATCTGCTAAATGTTCAATTTGCAAGCCAAGCAAAAATTTTATTTTTCCGAGATCTTTCATCTCAAATTCTTTCTTAAGATATTCTATTGCCCTTGAAAACTCTTTAGGAGTCTCAATTATATTTAAGTCATCAACATATACAGTTATAATAACAAACCCTTATTGTGATTTCTTTATAAAATCACATGGATATATTGGATTGTTTTGATATCCTTCTTTCAATAAATATCCACTCAGGCAATTGTACCACAATCGCCCTAATTGTTTCAATCCATATAGTGATCTCTGTAATTTTATTAAATACAATTTCCAGGAATTTTATTTATATATTTCAGGTACCTTAAATCTTTATGGGATTCTCATATAAATATCATTATCAAGAGATCCACATAAATATGTTGTGACTACATCCATAAGATGCATGTCCAAATTTTCATATACAGTAAGACCGATTAAATATCTTAGTTTAATTGCATCCACCACCGAAAAATGTCTCTTCATAATTAATACCAAGTCTTTGTGAAAAACTTGTGCAACTAGTCTTGCTTTATATCTTGCGACCTCATTATTTAATTTATTTTTTTCGCAAATACTTATTTGTATCCCACAGGTTTGACACCTTCTAGTTTCGGACTACTGGTCCAAAAACTTGACGTTTTGAAAGTGAGTTTAATTCTGCCTCGATTGCTTATTTCCATTGAAGCCAATCTTTTCTATGTCGACATTCTTCAATAGATTTTGGTTCAGGATCCTCATTTTCAGATATAATATCAAGAGCAATATTATACACAAAATTTTTTTCAATAACTACATTAGTTAGGTTCCATATTTTTCCTTTCATGACATAGTTTATTGAAATCTCATTATTATCTTTAGGTATTTCACCTTCCTCACTAGTCATGTCGAGGATTTTTCATGAGTATTTACATCCTCAACCAAGTCTTTTTTACTATTAATTATTTTTTATTTTTGAGGATTTTTATTTTTGGAACCCACTGGTCTATCATGCTTTTGGCGTGTTCCAGACTCATTAGTGACAACTTGTTGTGTTGGGATATCAATTTTTTATAGAACATTTGTAGTTGGTATACATGACTTAGTTTCTTTCTTTGTATCTATAAAAGCATTTGGTAATTAATTTGCTATATTTTACAAATGAATTTTTGTCTGAACTTCAAAGTTCACATTGATCTAAGTGAGACAATAAAGATACATCCATGTTTTGTTTTCTAACTTCTTCATTCCTCCTCCTAATATTGAAAAATTTGTCTCATTAAAATGCAAATCAGCAAATCGTGCAGTAAATACATCACCTTTGAAGACCCATCTTAGTTCAATTGGAACATATACTGTGCATCAAAAAATTCTCAGACGA
Source organism: Benincasa hispida (assembly GCF_027475165.1). Taxonomy (NCBI): domain Eukaryota; kingdom Viridiplantae; phylum Streptophyta; class Magnoliopsida; order Cucurbitales; family Cucurbitaceae; genus Benincasa; species Benincasa hispida. The sequence goes on from NC_143483.1 coordinate 24,062,363, forward strand.
GAAATATTTGGCTCATGACCATAAGCTAATTGTAATGGCGAGTACTTATAATAGGCTACTGGCCTAATGTGTACAAGTGACGTTGCATGCAAAATAGCATGTCTCCATACAGATGAAGGAAGCTTAGCTCTCATAAGTAATGGTTTGCAATTAATTGTAAACATTTTATAAATTATTATGCTAAACCATTTTATGTATAAACATGAATTACAGGATGTTCAATACTTATCCCAATTGACATACAATAATTATCAAAAGCATGAGATGTAAATTTACCAGCATTATCAAGACGAATGATCTTAATTGTATAATTAGAAAATTGTGCTCTTAACTTAATTATTTGAAAAAGTAATATTGCAAATGCAAGATTTTTACTTGATAATAAGCACACGTGTGATCATATGCTAGATGCGTCTATTAATACCATAAAATATCTAAATGGTCCACTTGTGTTGGGTTTTATCTCCTAAAAACTCGCAGTTTGTAAAATTATAAACATTTTCTATAATCAATATACTTGTTATTGATTTCATAAATTTTATGAAAGTCTAAATCCAATAAATTGTATGAAAGTCTAAATCCAATAAACTAAGACCCATGACTATTGTATGAGTACCTAAACTTTATGTGGAGACATAAGAGTAGATCGGATTCGAGTAAATAGTCAAAATGATCTATGGTACATGAATAAGGTTGGGTACCTTATTCTGGTAACACTATTGGATGTGGCCTACTCTGTAGTTGTTACAAAGAGTTGTAAAGTGCTATATACGATGTGATTCTAATTCGTACATGTTATGACATGAGGAGTGGGGGCGTCTTATGCAATGAGCTTACATAAGATCAGGACCAAGAAATAAGTCAAGACTGACTATTTCACCTAGATGACCTAGGTAACTCGATCTTAATCCTGAGCTAACTATGAACTCCTGTTTATTCAGGATTGCCCTTAGATTTGTATAGTTGAGGGTTGGCTCAAAAACACTGGCTCAATAAGATTCCCATTTCAAGGGTAAGACTGGATAGATAACTAGAGACATAGGGTGCAAGACAGAGTTCACGCCTACCCAATTTAGGTAGCACATTTTTTATGGAATTATGGATTTTGAACTTTGCGCCAGTGCCACCGTTGCAAACTTACCAATGCTTTTCTTCTTCGTCACCATAACCTTCAGAAACTTCGTTCTGTTCAATTGCCTCAGTGAAAGAAATGTTAATATGCAACTATTTCAGCATATCCATGAAGAGTTGATATTGTACCTCATCATTTTTCTTCTTTTTGAGTCTCTGAGGGAATGGCGGCAACTGTATTCTCACGGTCCCCTGTTCTTTTGGCTCTGAGGTGGACACAATCACTGGTTCTATCGCCTCCTTTTCTTCTGTTTCTCTTCGAGTCAATGCAATCTCCGGTTCCAACATAATTGGATCAGTCCGGCTAAGCTTCTTCTCTCCCGCCACAGTCTTTTTGCTCCGCAACACCACAATTTGACATTGTTTTTTTCTCGTACCCCTGGGTTGTGCGGGAGTTCCGTTGAACTCGACAGGGCCCCTTGTGGTCTATTCTTGAGTTCTTCCGGAATTTGTCCCATCTGAATTTCCAGATTGCGGATAGACATTGCTTGATTTTGAAGCATTATTTCATTCTTTTCAATATATTGCTTCAACAAACTCTCCAAAGATAAAGATTGCGACGCCTGCGAACTGTTGGCTTGGTTTTGCATTAAACCGTTTGTTCACGAGAAAAATCCTTGTGGCCCTTCTTTTTGCGCCACTGATTGAAAATTTTGTTGTTGATTTTTCCATGCAAAGTTAGGGTGGTTTCTCTACCCGGGGATGTACGTGTTGGAAAACGGATTATTTTTCATAAAATAGACTGACTGTGGGTTTCTCGGGCATTCCTCCATTGGATGGCCTTCATCGCAAGTAGCACAACTTGCGGTCATCTGGTTGATTGCGTTGACTTGCCCACTATGCGTTCCTGGGCTACTGATTGCGACTCCTTGAATCAAATTCATCATCGTAGTCATTTGGTTCTGAAGGGATGCGATGACCCCGTTATTTGCGTCACTATCTTTGATTCTCAATTTTTGATCGCTTTCTCTCCAGTCTTCACGATTTTTAAAAATACGATCAAGTATATTCTTGGCCTCATCGTAAGTCTTATGCAGCAGACCTCCAACTGCTGCTGCATTGGCAGTCGTCTGCGATGCAGGGTTTAGTCCGTGGTAGAAAATTTCTATTTGTAAGCAGTCTGGTAAGCTGTTATGCGAACAATCTCTTACCAGCCTCTTAAACCTCGTCCAAGCATCACTGAGCGATTCGTCAATTTCCTATTCAAAATTCGTAATTAACTTCCTCCTTCTGGCGTTCTCCATCGGAGGGAAGTACTTCTTCATGAACTTCTCAACTACTTGTTCCCATAATGTAATCTCCCCCGGTTCGAGAGAATAAGCTCATTTTTGTGCCTGGTCACACAAAGAAAATGGGAACAACGTTAGTCGAATCTCTTTAGTAGAGATATTTGGGAACACAAAAGTGTTGTAGATTTCAATAAAACTCCGGAGATGGGCGTGTGAATCCTCGCCACGCCTTCTTCTAAACTGTTCGGTCGTTTGAATCATCTGCAACATAAACGGTTTCATTTCAAACCTCGATCCGTCCAGAGCTGGCCTCATGATTCATAGGGAGAAATCATATATGTTGGGTGACGCATAGTCTCAAATGGGTCTATTGCGGTCATTCGCCGGGAGGATGGGATTGGCCATTATATTATTTGCGTTTGCGGCCCTCTCTTCCGGTTGTTCTGCTATTCTTGGGGTTCTGTCTTATTGTTGTTGGCAGTTGTTTCTCAATCTTTGTCGGAACGTTCTTTCAATCTCTGGGTCGTAATTCGCCAGTGATTGAAAGCTGCAAGGAAAATAAAAAAAAATACTATTTAGCACAATGTATTGCCGTAGTCCCTGGGAATGGTGCCAAAAACTTGATGCGTGATTAATGCGATGAAACAATGGTGTAGAATGCGATAGTGGAATATGCGTTGTGCAAGAAAATTTTCTCAGCAAGATCCAAGTATAAATCCTACTGAGTTGCCTGGTAAGCCCAGGGTCGAACACAGGGACTAAGGACACAGTATGCGATGGTAAATTTTGATTACTTTGCAGTAACAAATAAATCAAAGTGTTGGTTGGGTTGTTGTTTAAGGTATAAAGTGTATGCAGCGGATTCTAGAAAAGAGTTAATTATGCGAAAGATATGATGAGTATGCGGAGGAACGAGTTGAGAAGGTCTTTAGCTAGCATTTCCTGAGAATGCATTCAAGCTATACGATCATGCTACACTCATGCAACAACAATTCATTTTCCAATCAAATACGTTAGGTCCTAGTTCTAGGATGCGTGCGATGTATGCGATGATGTCTATAGAGCTTATTCCTAAGTCTCTACTTCTTTCCTATGCAATGATGAAAGATGCACACAAGTACAAGGTGACCGCATACAATCATATCCTATCTTTAGGGTGCATGCGATGTGTTAATAGCAAACATAACTTATTCCTAAGCTTTTATCTCTTGATTATGCGGTTCTAATCTGACTTTCCTGAGCCTAGATTCTAATTTGAATTTTCCAAGCCTAGATTCTATCCTTTGACTACCCTCTCAAGTATCTCTAAAGGGCGAATGACGCATACATAATATAAGATGATCTTATAAAGTGAAGATCCCAGGTTATGCTAGCTAAGTGCTTCTCAACCCATTCGACAGATTTAGCTACTCATGCGTAATGTAAAGAGAGTGGATAGATATAAAGATGCAATTTCTATTTTTATAAATAACTTCAGAATACAAAATGGCAATGGAAAAATAAGGGTAGAGAGCTTGGTAGCAATATCTTGCTTCCCAAAGCTTTTACACTGAGTTATCTTTATTCTGCCCAAAAGATATTCTTGCTTCCATAAGAGTTGGCCTTCTCTCTGTTTTCTACGCTTCCTGGTACTCTTCCGAGTTCATCAGGACGATCTCTTGGCGTAATCTCCCTTCACTTGCTTCCGCTTTCTAAATATGTAAAATTTAAGATGGTGAAGAAAAACTCTAAAGTCTGAGAAGCAGAATCGAACTATCCAAACTCCTTAAAGGAAGGTGGCTTTCAGTATTTATAGAACTTCAGGGTGAAAAGCTTTTTCTCTCGAATGATTGCATTGATGGGATGTCATTAATTCTCTATCTGATGCGCTGAATATTTGTCACCGAGAAGTTGTGTGTACTTGCTGTAGTATCTTGTTAACGGCTTGTCAACTTAATTCGAAATCAATCATCATCAGCTTTCTGTCCCATCCTGATTTATTAAGCTTTCACCTCGATGCGACGACTATATGCGGCCACCTTCCTGAACAGATTTTCACGAACACAAACGATCGCATCTCCTTATGGTTGCAATCTTTTATGCGCTCAGACGCTAATTTCCTTGGATCGCAATTTCGCCTTGCGTCAACGCATTTTCCTGCATAAAATACATAAGTTAGCTGTTTTAATGCGATGGACGCATGCGATCGCAATGTTGTAAACTTAATGCTTTTGGACGCAATATTATATATTTTTATCGTCACAATCCTGCATTGTTTTATATCTTTGTGCCATAATAACGTGCATTTCTGCCCATTATCATTAGTGTTACCAGAATAAGGCACCCAACCTTATTCATATACTATATAGATCATATAGACTATTTACTCGAACTTGATCCACTCTTATGTCTCCACATAAAGTTCAAGTACTCATGTAATAGTCATATATCTTTTAGTTTATTGGATTTATTTCTAAAACGAAATAAGCAATTCATATATTCAATACAACTTTATTGATTCAAACTTCAATAATAACTTTATTGAATTTATCATAATAAGTTTATTGTTTACAAACCACGAGTTTTAGGACATAAAACCCAACAGTGCACGCTCGTGTTACACACGCTGCCTAGCGCCTGACAGCTACCCACGCCCACTAGATTGCCTAAATAACCTCAAAAGCCGTGTTTTTGGGGATCAAACCTATTTTTAGATATTTTGAAGTGGGTAAGTTGGTTATTTTAAAGACCGAAATGGGTTTATTGGAGGAATTTCTAAACTACTCTTTGATTTCTTTGAAAAGAAGTAGAATTCTAGGGAATCAGACCAAGAACTGCTCGAGGAAGATTTTAAGGAAAATCTTCAAGAGGATTGTGAGTGGGATTTTATTATTTACGTATGTTTGTAATTATATATATATGTGTAAGGTTTTGAAAATTGATATGATCTGGAAATGTGTTTTCTAGATTTTATTTGTTGATTTGATTTTTGGTGTTTATGCATAACATGAATATTGGAAACTGGGATTGTACCTTGGGAAATTGTTAATGTGTCTCAAGCACGTCTAATGGGATATTATCGACATGTGCACATTCGATGGACTATAAGGATACTGGGATTATTTCCACAACATGTATAACGGGAAGTTCACGGGAACCCCCGGGGAATACATGATCATGTCAGGGTTAGCCAGTTATCAGACTGGGAAAGTTACATTTCTATGTGTGATGGTTGCTTGATTGTGGAATTGGTTTCCCAAAAATGAATTTCTTTCTTTTAAAAATACATCACTTTCTAGGCTTTTTAGTTTACATTTTTCAATGTTTTATTTCCCTCCTCCCCCCAGGTAGTAGAAGTGGAACATTCTGGGAAAAGCCACTCAAGGTCTGGAACTGCTGCTCTCTGACAGAACGATACTCGGATCGGGTTATCTTTGAAATTCATTAGAATTAATTAGGATTGAAAATGTATTTAAAATGAATGCTTGTAACCTCTGCTAAAATTAATTAATTAGATCGTACGTGTTGTGTTACTTAATGAATTGGTAGAAGTGGACAGTTGATATCACAAGGGTGACATTGGTTATCTTCACATCTCTTTCTGGATTTGGGAGATAAAACTCAGGAGGGGGTATGAAAAATTAAACTATGCATCTATTTTCTTACTTGTTGCCACAATAGAGCCATTAAGCATACTTGATTTATTGTTGTATATGAGACATGTAAAAGGAATGTTTAGATTTTTTTTTTTTACGAAAACATAGGAGTTTAACTTTCAAACATCAAGGGCAAAAATTTGCGAAATTGTATAGGCAGATTTGAGAAATAAATTAGACAATTATATCTTTAAATATAAGGTTTCATAAAAGTATCATAACCCATGACTTTGAATAAATATTAATGATATTGTATATACAAGAAAATGGATATTTATCATGGTTTATGTTAATGACATATTACTCATTATGAATAATATGCAAAATTTCAATATAGCATAATAGTTTGACTACCTAACCAATTTCAAATAAATGATCTGAAATGACTTGGTATATTTTATTGCCAAATAGAGATTAAGGACATAATGTAAATTATCTCAAGCATCTTATATTTACAAAATTGTTGTCAAATATTCGGTGAAAAACTTTAAAAGAATGGTAGTGTATAACTAATGTGAAGTTGATTAAGTTTAGAGAAGAGTATCCTTAGACACCGCAAATGTTGAGGGCAAACGACTAATTATCTTCTATTAGTAGAAGACAATTGATGTATAAATAAGACATAATTAACATTCAATATACAATTAGTTAGTTGCAGTGACCCAAATTTATACATTTATTTAACTAACTTATATTGAGATTATTACTCACAACACAAAATTTCTTTTTTTAAAAAATATATCTTCGGCTTCTATTAAAAATATATCTAATCATGCTAAATAAAACTTAAACTAAAGTTTAGCAATGAAAATCATAAAATAACAATATGTTTTTAAATATCAAGTAAACATAAAATAAACATGTGGTTCTAAATTAACTAGACTAAAATTTTGGAAAAATGTCTTATGTCTCTTCCTCTTCTATGTCAAGATCACCCTCAACGAACTCATCATCATTTATATGATTATCTGAAAAAGTAATTAAACTACGAGAGGTAGTATAAAAAATACTCTAAAAGAACCTCCATGCTCAATCACACACAACATGCTTGCATGCTTGCATATCCTAACCTAGCAAATATACCATGAGACACCTTAAATAAACATAGCTACACTGGATTACATAACCTTACATACATAACCGTCAATTCCGCGTGTAATAATTTTAAATAATTGTCCCTTATAAATACCATTAACATGAACTAGTTTGTTTCGTAGGACTCAACCCTTAGCAGAAACCATACTTATCATATCTACATCTAGCTCTATAATATATCTGCTTAATAAAAATACAACTATACAATTAATCTAGACAATAATTTAAAATCTAAATAACACTAAAGTGCACCTAGGTTTTCTATGAACAACCCCAAAAGGAAGTTGAAATCTAGAAAAAATGATCCAAGTACTGCTTGATATGTTCTCCTCTCTTGGATGGAGGAGACCTTAAGTAACTAAAGAGCTTGAGATAATGCTTATATAAGACGTACGAACACGCTTAGAGTCTACAAAAATGAATAGGGAAAGTGTTGAGAATGCGACCAAAGTCCCTCATTTGTTAGATGAGGGGAGGATCATAGGTATATAAGAGAGGACAACTATTGTCATTGGTATGGAGCCTCTTGGGGTGAAACCAAGAGTAAAGCCATGAGGGTTTATGCTCAAAGTGGATAATATCATACCATTGTGGAGATAGTTGGAGGGTCGTTGTCCCTATTAAGTGGTTTTAAAGCCATGCCCCTAACTTAGCTATGTCAGTAGAATCCTCAACTGCTGAACAAAGATGTATAGTGGAGCTTTGGAAGTAGTCATGGTGTGATCTTTGGTTGAACTCTATTGGATAGGCGGTAGGCTCGGATGAAGAGGTGCTAACCTAGATAATAGTTAAATGGATGGATGATTATTTGAGGGGAGGTTTGATAGTTCTTTGTTCAAGGGGATGATTGTTGGAAATGCGACCAAAGTCCCACATTGGTTAGATAAGGGGAGGATCATGTATGTATAAGGGAGGACAATCATTTTCAATGGTACGAGGCCTTTTGAGGTAAAACCAAAAGCAAAGCCATAAGGGTTCATATCTAAAGTGAACAATATCATACCATTGTGGAGATTTTTTTTCTTACCGATTGTTCTAAAAATAGTTTTGATGTGCTGACATGTTCATAATAACTGAATTATTGACATTACCAGTATTTCAAGTTTAGATATGTCCATTTTTTGAAAATATATATTTATAAATAAATAAATAATATCAATAATAAAGCCCATCTTGTTGCTTCATCTGTAAAAGACAGGGCACTTCTCTCTGCTCAATTTTATTAACCTCTCTATTTGATCTACCTAATGTGAGATTGTACTTTTTCTTTGTTGTGATGTTGATACCTTTTTGTTTCTCACTCAAGTTTCAAGTTTATTATCATATGGCATTAACAGTGTACATATATCCATAGTTGGACGGCTTATGGGTCGTGCTGCTTTTCACATCACACTGGAGTGTACTTTGCAAACTCATCCAAATATTACTATTATTGGAGAAAAGGTATCTGCTTTATTTAAACTACTTAAGATAGAAACCTTTGTCAAGGAGGACATTTATCTCCACATGCTTTACCATATAGAAATCTTTGTCAAAAAGGGCATTTACCTCCACATGCAACCCTAGGGTTGTTTATTCTCTTTGAGAACTAGATTTTGTCTCAGTAATAACTAATAATCTCTGCAACAGATACTCTCATGTAACCATGAAAATTGAAATTGTTGAGTTAGTTAATATATCCTGTTTCAGAATTTCATCTTCTTGCATTTTTACATGGAATGGTAAATATCAAACGAAACTTAAGGGTAAAGATGAAAATTTATGATAAACAAAGGATTCATGGAATTAGGTTGAAACTTTTAATATGGTGCAATGGAACTAAGTATTGACATCCCATATCGTATTCAATTGCCTAAGTGATATCGGATTCCTTTTTTGTCAGCTTTGAAAAATTTGTTCTTTACCATCTAATTATAGTTGACTCATGGAGATTTATTGGTTTTGAATGTATGCAGGCGAAAAAAATTTCAGACAAAAAATAATGTGTTTTGAATGTTGACTCATTTATTGATAGAGCCAGTTTATAGGGTACATCGAATTTACAATGTGTTTTGCAGGTTGCGGCTAAGAAGCTTACCTTGAAAAACGTTACAGACTACATTGTCGATGTAATTAGTAAACGTTCTGAGGTTATTAATTATGGTGTTGTACTTATTCTCGAGGGTCTGATTGACTTCATTCCAGAGGTATTTATCTTGTTATTGTAACTAATTGTGTTTATTTCTTTTGGTTGTATGCTCACTATCCACTAAACCCAAGATTCTTGAGATCAATATATCATTCTTGAATTGATATCATTTATAACCCGCTTTCTACAGGTGCAACAGCTTATTTTGAAACTCAATGAAATTCTTGCCCATGATATTATAGATGAGGATAGGTTATGGAAAAAGAAACTTACTACTCAATCTCATCACCTTTTTGAATTTTTCCCACAAGCAATTCAAGAACAATTGTTGCTTGAAAGAGATCCACACGGCAATGTCCAGATAATTGTTTTTTCTTTTTGTTTTATACATGTCTTTCCATGAAACTGAGTTGGAAAAGAGAAGGCAAGAAGGTGCATATAATGGGTGGCCAATTCAAGGGGCAGTCACATTTCTTTGGGTACTTATTCTATTCGTGCTTGAACTTTTGCTGTTTTACTTAAACGCTCATGTTTAATAATTTAGTGATATCATATATTATATTTAGTACTTGGGTAGTAGGCAAATCAGTTGAGATCTAAAAAACATGCATGTTGGTAAATGCATTAAGATCTTTTAAATTCATATTTGATAATTAGAGGTACCAAGTATCTAGACTTCCATAATGAACTCGTAAAAAAAAGGGCCAATCAAGTGATGGGTTAGGCTTACAGCTAATTGACTTTCAAATGTAAACTTACGAATGGTATGCGCGAATGGCCACGAGATGATACGAAAAAAATTGTACTTTGCTGGTTAGTGCTTTGTGTGTTATCTCTGTTTATTTCTTCTTTTGACTTATAGGTACGAAGGGATATGTGATTTACCCATGAACTTTGATTCAACATATTTCTATGCTTTGGGTTACACTGTTGGAGCTCTCCTCCAGAGTGAAAAAACTAGACCAATATCATCGATATGTCTGTCCCTTTTCTTGTACCTTCTGATCATTTTAGTCCCTAACCTTTTAATTTTTCATTCTTTTTCTTGTTATCAGTTTCCTCCATAGATTTTTTCCTTGTTTCTATTACTTATAAGTTAGTTATGCATACCAGGTAGGAAATTTGGTTGCTCCAGTTGAAGATTGGATGGTTGGCGGAACTGCATTGACTTCATTAATGGACATGGAGAGGAGACACGATATGATTTCTTCATAAAACGTGCATTTCTATTCTCATGTTTTCTTGAATAACACGTTAATAATTTTTTTTAGAATATTTTTTATGGGGAATAAGAAGGGAAATGACAAACAGAGTATCAATAATCTAGCCAACATGAGAACAATGGAGTTCACTAGAAGAAAAAAAATGTTGACTTTCTCTCAAATCAGGAACCAACAATCCTGACTCACACAACTCTCAAATCTCACTGGCACAGGGAACACAAAAGAGAAAAATTAATGTTGACTTCCTCCAATATCAATTTTGTAACATTCTTAAATCAACTTTATTTCATCAACCAATTCTTGAGTAATTTTGCATTCATATAGTAGGATATAACATCACATCAATCAATATGAAAGAAAACTAAAAGAAGCTTTAGCATAATTGAAAATTACTAGGAGATTGAGGTTCTTGATCATAGATATTTTGATATAGCACCTGCATCAAAGATTTAATTTGTTAATGTTCACAATTTATACGAGCTATGTGTTAATCACCTGTGGAAAGACAAAGTCAGATCGTCCAATCACGAGTGAAATATTTTGTCCGTACGTTGAAAGCTTCTATACGATTACATGTGCATCTAGTGCAGTGGCTTGGAAACAGACAAAGCAACCAAGGCTTTAGACACTCGCTCTGCTTTATTTACTTCTTCCTCTTCCTCTCCCTCTTGGTGGTTAGAGTTAATTTAATATACAAAGAAACTAACCAGACCTATATAAATTAACATTAATTAGCCAATATCGAACTCAATATATATATATATATGTAAACAAAACATTAGTTAGTCAAATTTAGCTTGTACTTAACAAATTTTATTTTGATCAATCCAATCAACAATAATTCTTATATGCATTTTTGTAGTAATAATTAAGATCACTTGCACGTTGTACCTAATTTTTAATAAATAATTCTCAACCAATTACCTTTTTAAATCATATGACTTTTTTAACTTTTCCATGAACAGCTCTACAGCCACCCTTTCACAAAAAATTCTAAACATTCATTCTACAATTGAACCTTCACTAATTTCTAGTTACCAATATTTGTTCAATGACCTATTGACTAGAGAAGCTAAGAAATTATAATTTATGAAGTGCATAGACTAAAAAAAACAAACAAACAAAATTTTATTGTCCAACTCATTTGCATATTATTTCTTTAAGCATTTTTAAGCTCCACCGCATTTCTGCATGAACCTTGTAATTAACCTCATCCACAAACTTCAAATAAGTAAATCTCCAACTCTTATTCAAAATTAAAGTTGAAAAAACTGCCAAAAATCCAATTATATATCCAAGTATTAATATAATGCTCCAGGTCCAGGATTCGGAATCCGGATTCGGCTTCTGATACAAACCAACACGAGTCCTTTCAACATGCTTTGTCCTCACTCACATACATTCTAGAAAAATTTTCAGGAGGTCACCCTCTCATTCAGATGTGATATCGGTTCATTCATGTATCCCTCCTGAACTCGGATCGTTACATGCCCACCAGCTTTCGATTGGTTCGTCCCCGAACCTCATCTTACTGGGAGAGGTTCCGTTCCCCAGGCCCAGGATTCGAACCAGGATTCAGAATCTAGATTCGACCCCTAATGGCCCCGGCATTCCCTTGCGACATGGTTATGTCATATGCTTTTTTAGAAGTGAAAGTTGTCCCCACAAACCAACACGAGTCCTTTCAGCATGCTTTATCCTCACTCACATGCATCCTAGAAAAATTCCCAGGAGGTCACCCAACATAGGATTGCTCCAAGCCACTGAAAAGGAAGGTGCACCTTGTTAGTATAAGTAGTAACTTTTAATTCTTTTAAGTATTTCTTAATCATACTTTCATGTCCTCAGGATCTCTCTCATTCAGATGTGATATCGGTTCATTCATGTACCCCTCCTAAACTCGGGTCGTTACAATTAATATAACGTAAAGCAGTCGCTTCTCCTATTTATCCTCCTCTTGATCTAGATTGTCAATATCTTTTAAGGGCGGCTTAGATGGTTTCTCAATCATACATTTTATTGGAAGCAGATCCCCACAAAGATATGGATTGCCATCAAACCTTGAAGCCTCATTGAATGTGGAGAGTTGATCCTCTCTAAAAAAATCTCTAGAGAGATTGTTTGAGATAATTTTAACACGTCTAATGTATTTAGTTATGATATGTTCCTAGAAATTGGTTCAAACAGTTGGTTGAAAGATAAGTCGCGTAATTTTAATGCCTCCATTTCTCCTATTTCAGTAGGAATAGTCCCGATTAGATCATTGTGAGACAAATTCAATCCAAATAACTTTTTAAGTATAGTTATCTCTCTTTGAATGAAACTAGCCAAATAGTTTTTGGAGAGGTTTGTATTAACCATCAATGATCTTAGTTATTCCATAGAGTAATTTAAATCATATGAGATTTTTTTTCACCATTAAAGCATAATCAATGACCATTATGATTACTATTCGTACAATAGAAGGATAGATCACATGTTCTTTTTCTTGTCATTGCATCGGAGTTGTGAGATTTGGTGGAATTCCTCCTTCTAATTGATTGTGTGCAAGATCCAATGTTTGCAAGTTAGTGAGTTTACATTGACTTTGAAAGCATGGTAACATTGAACAAATTATCTCGTAGTCTTAAAAAATCCAAAAATTTAAGATGATTGCCTACCCATGTAGAGATATTTCCGGAGAATTTGTTTTTTTAACAATCTAAAAATTAATTTTTAGAGTTCTTCAATACAATTGGCATGGATCTCTCAAAATTATTGTTTCTCAAATATAATTGTTCAATATTAAAAAGATCCTTTCCACGTGAATATGAAAAGGTCCCTAAAAAATTGTTAGAAGACAAATCCAAAATAATGAAGTTTGGAGTCAACAAACGATCTTCACCATTTCAGATATTCTACTGTTTGAAAGATCCAAAATGAACAAATTCTTCCATTTGCAGAGTGAAGATAGTAAAGAATCATTGATAAAATTATCATTGAGAAACAATTGTTGTAATTTGAATATTTGATTGACAATGCTGATAAAAAGTGGTCCTGTCATTTTGTTGTTGGAAAGATCCAAAGTATTGAGATTTTGTGGTGTGAACCACGTTGGTGTAGCACTTGAAATGCTCATATTGGACAAAAACAAACCACCCAATGATTTTTGGGTCTGAAGCTACCGAGGGAACTCACTTGCAAAATAACTACTACATGAGTTTACAACAAGAAATTTTAATTGAAAAGAAGGAACCCAAAGGCTTTATGTCCAATGAAAGAAGCTCACTGTGGTCAATCAATAAGGTACCCAAACGAGAGAGATTTACAAAACCAGCTTCTGTAAAAACACCTTTGAGCTAGTTTTGTGACATGTCTAACAACTCCAAATTTTCAAGTTGGATAAAACATTCATCGCTCATCCCTTCTAGTCTATTATATGATAGATATGATTCTTTCAAGTTCAATAATCTTCTAAATGAGGTTGGAATTGTTCCGGTTAAAGTATTTCTCGAAAGATGTGAATATTTAAGGCTTGATAAATTTCTAAGTGGGATGGAATTGGACCATAAATGCTATTGTTTCGAAGATAAAGAATCTTCGAGTTTTTAAACTTTCCTAACCAATCTCGAACTTTGAATCTCATTAATGTGGCTGTTAAATCAAGAACTTGAAGATCATAACCATTATATGTATATGTGTGTGTATAACCATATGTTATATCATATATAACATATAACCTATGGTTTAATATTGTATCACATACAATATAATCTATAGTTTTAATTCTCTCAACAATGATATTTAATATAAATCCAATTTATATTAAATTTAATTGTATGAATCCAATTCACATAATTAATATTTGAATCATATTCAATATTTATTTTCTCTCAAATAAACTTTATATTATAATGTATCGAATACTTTATAATAATTATATAATATATAATTATATTAAATTAATTTTATTACATATAATTAATTCCCAAACAATTCAAATTAATTCAAATTTGATTCTTATTTAATCCCTTGTTGAGCTACAAAGGGGACCTCATAGACCTGTAACTTGAAGCTCCAATTGTACTTGAATAATTAATTAAACTCCTTTAATTATATTATTCAACATCCATTAACCGCCGGACACTCCACTAAAGACTGATAGTTGCACTCTTCGCTCTTTCGCTCTACATATATATTTCTGTGTCCAATGGATGTAACCAGTCATCAGTTCAATGACCCTTCATAAATTGCTCGTAAGTACAAATAACCAAAATTACCGTTTTGCCCATGTAATTACATTTAACTCCCTAAGTACCACAGATCTCCCTAATGAACCATAAATCACAGTCCAACTATGATCAACCCCTTTCGGGCCAGGAAAGGGTGTGGCGCCATATTATTCAAGCCCTGAAATCAGCTCTGCAATTTATCTACTTACTGCAACCTCGGGGAAGAAGTGAATTCCATATTGTGTAGCTGTGTTCCCAACTCCCTAATTAGACGAATCTCAAAGTGGTAGGCCTGTTGAGTCGACGATCTAACCACTTCCACCCATACAAATCAAAGGATCACCTTCATAGGCAGGAGTTCAAAACTCACTCAGGAATTAAGTCATGTCACCTATGGTCATCCTAGTGAAATGTAAGTTTTTATTACGAATGGTGTTATATAAGAAGACTAGTCATGTGGTCTCGTTTTATACAAATTTCTTTGTATAGAATATCTCCGCTCACATGTCTCCACAACTTTGCTATATCTGCAAATTCTTTTATATTGTGTTATATGTGTAATTACTTTGAGCGAGTGCTATATTTGAAACTATCTCTTCTCTTTAGGACTTATCCATCTACCATTATAAATCTCCTTAATTATAAATTATAAATTTAACTATTTTCCACTAATATATGTCTCTATAGAAACATCTTTTGTCTTTTTATAACTAATATTTTTTTCTCTCAAACTCCTCCTTCCTCATCTAGCTTATCATTCTCAAGCTTTATATTTGATATTTAGGATTAAAAAATATATATATTATATCTAGATAAAAGAGAAATATTATATATGATGTGATATTCTCAAGCTTTATATATGATTTATATTAAATAAAGGAGAAAAAAATTATGGTTTAAATATTACATATGATGTGATATTAAAACTATAGATTATAAATATAATATGATAAATTAGTTATTATTTTATTATAAAAAAAATAATTATGAGTTAGTTGTTAGTTGGTCATTTTCTTTTCTCCATTAACCGTGCAAGTGGGAGGTTATTTTCAGTTTTAATAAATGAAGAATAGAATGAAAAGGGTTTTTATTTTTTGAGGAATCGGATTATTGCATACCGATCGATCGAGTGAAAAGAGAGAGCTATATGATAGCCCCTTAGAGAGTGAACGACGAGCAAGTTAGCTACACAATTGCCTCATTTACTAAATGATCGAGTACCCTTTTTCTATACCATAGACTTTCTATTTCTCCTACTTACTCGATCGTATACATCCTTCGTCCCTTTACCAAATTCACACAGAACCTACATCTCCTAGATTCTCACTCTGAGAATACCAAGGTAACCTTCTGGTGGTGTCTACATATTGTTCGAGGGACGAGTGTTGTTTTGTTCTTGATCGAGGAGATTGCTGAGGCGTGACGTTCATGTTGGTGAACGATCATGCTGTTACGTTGAGGGAACGAGAAGAGTAGTTCTTCAAAGGTAAGTTCTCTTGATCCATAATATCTTTCTTTTCTAGCATGCTGTAATTTACTCTAAGATGCATAATTATGGTTGTATGTTTGTAAATGTTTTATTTTTTCACAATGGGCTTGGAAAGATCTTGCTTCCGCTCATTGGTTCTTTTGAATAAGAGATCATTCACTCCTCATTAGTGTTCCTTCACAATACTACCTACTAAAATAGACTGAAGTAAAGAATCCTCCCCCTTCCATATATGTTCTTGAAGGTCACCCGGTCTCGGCTTTGGTATTTCACCCATTAGGTATCCGAGTTTATGACGACCCTCGGGTTCCATTTTACTGGATTGAGATCATGAAAAATAATTATGACCATTTAATTTCTCCCTTACAATAAAGCTTATAGAATTTTCCATTTCCTTAGAAAATAAATTTGTTGTAGGTACCGTAGGGAAAGAGGTTACCAAATTTCTAGAGTAAATAGGTAAATTTAAATGGAGGTCTGACTGGACATTTGAGGTCGTTCCAAGCGCTTTTCCAAGAACAGTTATCTGTTGTTTAATATACTTGTTCTGTTGTATAATCTGGAGTTGGAGTTGAGTAAATTGGTCTTGGATTGTATTGCCTTGACCTCGAGCCTCGAGGGTAGTGTGATGACAACTCCCCAACTTCAAATCTACTACCCACAAGAGCTTCTTGACTAAGGCTGCCACCTTAGCTCGTCTGGAACAGGGCATGGTACGATTGGGATCAGTGGAAACTAGTTGGGATTGGGCAACTAGGATCGAAGGGATATGGCTGAAACTAGTCTGGAGGCTCCGACAAGTTGAATGCCGGATGGATCAGGCTGAAATTCTTCGATCGACGTGTTGCTGAAACCGGTCCAGAGGGTCTCGATGGGTTTGGCTGGGAGTGGTCATCTAGCTAAGGAATGCCCGTGGATGGCTCCGCGCGACGCTGGAAGTCGCTGACGTTCACTAAATATTTAGTCTTGCATACAATAATTAAAATGTATTTAGATATATTATTGATAAACTAAAAATGTACATAAAATGAATTTTTAATGATCCAGATATACTATTTATATATCAAATATTTAGTCTTGCATTTTAAACTTATTAAGATATACTATTAATACACAAATGAAATAGAAGGATTCAAATAAAATACAATCCCAAAATAGTGTTGCAAAAAAGATATGAAGAGCAATATGGGGAAGAAAGAATAGGAAGAGGAACTCACCAATTTTAAGGAGGGGAGGGAAAGAGAGAAGAGAAAATGGTGCAGAGATGTGGCGATGGCAGCGAGGGAATAAATAAATATGAAAAAGTTGAATTTTGGATTTAGGATTTAGGATTTAGGATTTAGAGTTTCCTAAAATAGAATGATATTGTTTTAGGTCAAAATTGTTTGCTACAGAAATTTTAGTAAGTTTTCTTTCATTAAATAAGACAACCTCAATGATTCTGTAGTACCATAAAAGCTCAAAAAGTTGTATTTACAACTCATATATTAATCAATGTACTTTTACACTAATATGGTCTATCACCTATAGACTATTTAATTTTTTCATATTTGTAATTTTTTCTACATTACTATCTAATTTTGTCCTTCAGTCCAAAACCATTGAATTCCCCTTCCCAAAGAAATGTACCTTTCAACATACCTTTATGAGTGAAAAAGAGATCAAACCTTCCAAAATATGAAACCATTTAATTTTCTTCGTATGCCCTTGCTACTTAATTCTATCATTTTATTTGTCTTTTATATATGTAAACTAGTCTATTTTCTCTCTGTCAATTCAGTGTGTGTTTTTTCTCCCTTCTTGTTTGTTTTAGGTTTTAAATGTTTTTAATTTTATTTTAGTATAATACTTAAATAAAAAATAAACGCACACATATAAAATATAATCGTAAATTTGATGCGAAAAATTCAAATCAAACATCCAAATTAAATAGATACACATTAGAAGTTCAAAGGGAAGAACAAACACAGATGATGTTAACAATTAAAAAAACTAAATATGGGCATGTAGCAACAAAACAATTCCATATTAAAAGAAATTAAAGCAAAAGAATGAAAAATTGAAAATTGAAAACAAAAACGAAAAAAAGAAGAAGAAAATGAATAGATACGTAATGGTATACAATATTTTATTCTATCTATTTATAAATGAAATTAGATTTCAAATAGTAATTTGATTTTATTTTGAACAAAATCTTTTGAATTTGTTAATGTAATTGTTGTCAAAAGAAAAAAATATATTAATACGAGATTAAAAATAAATCCAAAAATGATTAAAAATAATAAAAATCAAGACTTTTAAATCAAAGATAATAGATGGTTGTTAGGTGTATCAATTATTCTTAATTAAAGTAAAATTATCTTCCATAGCAATATAACCATATAAAAATAAAATAATATTTTATTTAATCAAAATTATTAGATAAAATTATTTTTTTTTAACAAAAAGTTTTTTAATCAAAATTAGATAAAATGATTTCTTTTAAAAAAACTGTTATTTTGTCGTTATGTGATGTAGAATTAGACAAAAATGTTTTTAAAAGAATGTCTTATTATTTAACATGAGCTAGAATTAGATAATATATATATATAATTTTGAATTTGTTATGAAATTACATCATATAATCGTATGATCAACAACGAAAAGAGATAAAGAGAAAAACAATAGTATTTCCCTTCCCTATAGCCTTTTTAGATAAGATAGAATGTTGTTATTATTATTATTATTATTTTCCATTTTTTATAATAAAACTAATTAAAGACACAAATCCCTAAAATCGTAATTAAAAGATCCCAACAAGTTATCCATACCAAAATAAAAAAAAAGGCAATAACATTAATTGTACATTATATACTTTATTTATTATTATTATTATTTAGATGCTAAAAATGTAACTTCCTCCTCTATGGTTAAATTATTTTTTAAAAATTAATATAACAAGCCACTACAAAGTCGTTAATATTATTTTGATAATTCATATTATCTCAAAAGCTTTCTAGTTCGTATAATTGAAGTTGTAAACAATGCAAATGGTAATCATAAAAGCATTTGGGGCCAACACAAAGAAAGAAGGAAAAAGGAAAAAATAAATTATGAATTATGATTTTAGAAAAAAGGAAAAAAAAATCATTTGGGAGATTCTTAGTTAAAAGCAATAAATAAAAAAGGAAAAAAAATGCTTCCTTCCATTCCAGTTCTCCCTTTTTCTTTTTATTTCTTCTTCCGTCCTGCCATCACCGCATCTGTGCACCATTTTCTCTTCCCTGTTCCCCTCTTCTCCAGGCTCCAAGATTGGTGAGTTCTAATTGTTTCTTCTCTGCATATCTTTTTTTGAGAACAGTATGTTGAGTTTGGATTTTATTTGAATCTCTCTATTTGTTTTTCTGAGTTAGGGTTTATAGGGTTTTGATGTTTGTTTGTGAGTTGTTAGTTTGAATTAGGTGAAATCGTTTGTATTGACGATGGCTGCTTCTTCGTCGTCTTTCAAACCCTGCCGCCTGCCTATCTCGGAGTTTCATCCATCAGACGAATCCCGGATGACCCTAACTGGGAGTCTGAAACTACGTTAGAGTTCGAGGACGACGATGAACCCTGGGAAGGTGAAAGTGAGGTCATCATTTTTATTTTAAATTCTGGGATTGGGATTTTTTGGGAATACTACTAATAATTAATAACGGGGGCAGGGGTTCGATATTCCTTCACTTCCTGATAATGGTATGTGTGGTGGACTTGAACGGGTTTCCAGACGCTGCCTATCTAGCGATTATCTTCGAGAATGTGCTGAAGTTGGCATCAAAGATTTCAACTCTCAGAATGTGTACTCCATCTCTCTAATCTAATCTTACAGATTTTGAAAGGGTACCGACTTTGAGTTTGTGGAGATTGAAAAGGCTTGCAGTCAGGTTGTGTGTGGTTGTATGTTCTATCTCACTCTCAAGGTTAGGCCTCAGGGGATGCCTTCTGATTACCCAACCACTTCCCTTCAGGCCAAAGTTCTGTACGGAATTGGGGAAAACAATATTACTACTGAATTCTGCAGATATACAACTGGTAATTATCATTGGTTTTCTATGTTATTTGATTAACCAATCCCTTTTACTACTTGTAAGCATCATTGGCCATTGAGACGTTAACCCCATAACTTGGATTTTTGATCTTCACCCACAAGGTGATATGACATATATATTATTAAACGCCTATATGTTAACTGTTTTCTTAGGTTTTAAATCTTTATTCTTCAACTTCAACACGCCCTTCCCTGTCTATCTCACACGCCCTTCCCTGTCTAAACCCTAGTCTTCAAATTTATCTTTCCCATCATAAGTTTGTTGGAAATATCTATCTACTATTGTTTGTGAATCTTTTGAACTTCTATCAAGGCCAAATAATAATAATAAAACTACAAGTGATCGATTGCACAAGTAGCCTCCTTCTCATGTTATTTTATTAACCAACCCCTTTATTACTTCTTTAGCATTGGTCATTGAGTTGTTCAACCCACAAATGTTCATTTATTTTTCAGAAGGAAAGTGACGCCTCTTGCTCTTCATCTTGCTGCTACTGCTGCTGGTTTCTGATCCTCACTCACATGGTGATGGCTTTATATAAGTATTCTCATACTACTATGTTTAATATCTGACTTCTATGTTTAATGTTTTCTTATCATTTAAATCTTCAATCTCGAAGCTGGCATTGTTCTCTCACTTTTAAGCTTATAATAAGGATCATGTATCAAATGCTACACGATCGTGTAGCATTTGCTACAAGATCGCACAACAAGTTTGCTACACGATCACTGCAGAGAGTTTGTTGAAGGTGTTAGAAAAACAATGTGGAGGACAAATATGAAAAATGAGACATAACCATAGGAATGCCAATGGTTTAAAGCTATAAATGTCATCAAATGCTCATAACTTACATAACTTCTATAATTCAAAAATCACTATTGGTTACAAAAAATTAAAAGTCACAAAACCCAAAAGTCACACTAAATGCCACAAATAAAGTTTAATAATGACAAACTTTTCAACACTACATTAAACTTGATTTGTTACATCAAGTAAACTCCTCATTTTGATAAAAGTCTCCAACTTGAGGGGCTTTGTGAAAATGTCCGTCGCTTGGTCTTGTGACTTGATATATTTGAGTTTCACTTCTTTCTTCGTAATGCAATCCCCAATGTAGTGAAATTGGGAATTAATGTGCTTGCTCCTCCCATGAAATACCGGATTTTTGGCTAAGATAATGACTGATTTGTTGTCAACAAAAATCTCCATTGGACCTTCCATTTGAAACTTCAACTCCTTCACTAAGTTTCTTAGCCAAATTGCATGACATACACATAAAGTTGCTGCGACGTACACATAAAGTTGCTGTGACGTACTCTGACTCGCATGTTGATAATGTGACTATGGGTTGCTTTTTTGACATCCATGTGAACGCCATTTCACCAATAAAAAAACACAAATTCCGTAGTGTTCTTTCCATCATTCAAATCACTACTCCAATCATTATCACAATAACCAACAATATCAAAATTGCTAGAAGAGACATAGGAAAGATCATACCCAATCGTCCTTTTGATGTAGCAAAGTATCATTTTTGCCATTTTGCAATGTGTTGCTGTCGGTTCCTCCATAAATTGACTAATAATTCCAACCGAATAAAGAATATCCGGTCTTGTACATGTCAAGTATCTCAAACTTCCAACCAAGCTTTTGAAATATGTAAATTTTACCTTCTCTCCTCCATCTTGCTTGGTGATTTTGACACCACATTTCATCGGTGTTCCAACTAGATTAGCGTCATTCATATTAAAATTTTTGAGCACTTGTTTAATATAGCCCTCTTGCGATATATAAATCTCATCTGCACCTTGTTTGACCTCAATCCCAAGATATAACTCATGAGACCAATGTCTGTCATTTCAAACTCCTTTGCCATCTCTCTTTTGAACTCATCAAACATGTTAGGATTGTTTTCGGTAAATACTAAATCATCAACATATAAACAAATGATTAGTATGCCTTCACCTTGCATTTTGATGTAGAGAAGGAGATGCTGTCGGATCAAGTGGGCACGCGTTGATAGCAAGACCATGCGTCGATCAAGTGGTTCCAAGAAAAGGAGATGCTGTCGGACAGTGAGGTCGACCTAATTTTGGAAATTTCGATCAACAGCCCAACACCGCAAACTGGGCAAGTAAACGCAATTAATCAGAACGTCATAAGGTGTGCGACTTGCAGTGACGGACACGCAATGGAAGAATGCCCACAGAACCCACATTCTATTTACTTTGTGAAAAATAATCCATTTTCTAACACCTAGAACCCCGGGTGGGAGAAACCACCTCATCTTTGCATGGAATGGAAGAATCAACAGTAGAATTTCCAATTTGTGGTGCAAAAAGAAGGGCCACCTAGATTCTTCCTGCGCAATAATGGTTAGGCGAGCAGTCAAGCCAATAGCTCGCAATCGCCGCAATCTTCCTCCTTGGAAAGTTTATTGAAGCAGTATATCAAGAAAAATGAAATTGTGCTTCAAAGCCAGACGACGTCCATCCACAATCTAGAATTACAGATGGGCCAGATTGCGAGCGGTCTAAAGAACAGACCGCAAGGGGCCCTGCCGAGTTCAATAGAATTCCCACGCAACTCGGGGGATTAGGTAAAGAGCAATGTCAAGTCGTGACATTGCGGAGTGGAAAAACTGTGGAGGGAGAAAGGACAAAGCCTAGCCGAACTGCTCCCATTACGATGGAACCTGAGATTGCGGTGACTAGAGAAAAAGAAGTGATAGAGCTAGAAGTTGTGTCCACCTCGAAACCGACAGAAAAAGGGATCGTGAGGGCGCATTTTCCACCTTTCCCATAGAGACTCAGAAAGAATGATGAGGTATAGTACCAACGCTTCATATCTATGTTAAAACATTTACATATTAATATTCCATTTAGTGAAACGATTGAGGAGATGCCTGCATACGCGAAGTTTCTGAAGGATATGGTAACTAAGAAGAGATATGAATATTAAGATCGAAATCAATATTAAGAGATATGAATATTAAGAAGAGATATGAAGGATATGGTAACTAAGAGAGGCACTGGTAAGTTTGCCACGGTGGCTTTAACGCAAAGATCGAAATCAATAATTCCACCGAATATGAGCGATTCTGGGAGCTTTACTATACCTTGCTCCATTGGAGGATTGTACATCGGGCAAGCCTTGTGTGACCTTGGAGCCAGCATCAACTTGATGCCTCTGTCAATCTTTAAGCAGCTGAATGTGGGGCAACTTGTGCCCACGACCGTGACTCTTCAACTTGCAGATAGATCTTTGGTGCATCCAAAGGGGAAGGTGAAGGAAGTGCTGGTCACCATCGACAAATTTATCTTACCAGCCGACTTCATCATCTTAGATTACGAAGCCGACAAGGATGTGCCCATCATCCTGGGGCGACCATTTTTATCAACAGGTCGTGCCCAGATTGATGTGCACAAAGGAAAGATCACTTTGAGCATAAATGGACAGAAGCTCAAGTTCAACATCATCCGTGCCATGAATTTTCCTGATGAAGAAAACCTGCATGAATCTGATGATGACCAGAATTGGACTGAAGAAGAAAAGTTTGACGAAGAGAATGAAGAAGATGATGCAAGCGCATCTATTGTGACATGCAATGCGATCATAGAAAAAACAAGCAAGGAAGTTGAGATGAACGCAACCCAAGAAGAAGAGCCAATAGTAAAAGAAGAAAGAAAAACAACGCAACCGTCCTTAGTAGAACCACCGATAATGGAATTGAAGATCCTGCCGAATCACCTAAAGTATGCATTTTTGGGGCAGAATGAAAAGCTGCCAGTCATTATTTCCTCTAAACTTAATGAAGACCAGGAGAATGCGCTGATGAGCATTATGAGGAAACATGTGCGAGCAATTGGTTGGACGATCGCAGACATGCAAGGAGACGAATCTCGTTCTTAACTGGGAAAAATGCC
The DNA here is from genome assembly GCF_027475165.1 of Benincasa hispida. Classification (NCBI taxonomy): domain Eukaryota; kingdom Viridiplantae; phylum Streptophyta; class Magnoliopsida; order Cucurbitales; family Cucurbitaceae; genus Benincasa; species Benincasa hispida. Next base: position 24,086,497 of record NC_143483.1, read on the forward strand.
ATTTTATGGTGAAGGAGGGCATTGTACTGGGGCATAAGATATCTCCGGACGGGTTGAAGGTGGATAAAGCAAAAATAGAAGTAATTGAAAAACTCCCACCTCCAAAAGTGTGAAGGCTGTAAGAAGTTTCTTGGGGCATGCCGGATTTTACAGATGCTTTGTCAAAGACTTTTCGAAAATAGCATGACTACTGAGTGCGTTGGTGGAGGTTGATAGAAAATTTGAATTTGACGACAATTGCCTCAACGCATTCAGGATTTTGAAGGATGCATTGACAACCACGCCTGTGTTAATCGCACTTGATTGGACACTTCCATTTGAATTAATGTGCGATGCAAGCGGGTATGCGATGGGAGTAGCTCTGGCATAGAAGAGAAAAACAATCTTACATCCCATCACATATGCGAGTAAAACGTTGAATCCTGCTCAGACTAACTACACCACCATAGAAAAAGAGCTACTTGTGGTAATTTTTGCTTTGGAAAAATTTAGAGCGTATTTGCTGGGAACAAAAGTACTCATCCACACTGATCATTCGATGATAAAATATTTAATGACAAAGAAGGATGTAAAGTCGAGGTTAATCAGATGGGTTCTCCTCCAGGAATTTGACATAGAAATAATTGATCGCAAGGGGATGGAGAATCAAGTTGCGGATCACTTGTCCAGATTGGAAAACCCAGAGGTTAACCGCAATGAGTCAAAAGTGAGTGTGGTGTTCCTAGACGAGCAATTGTTCCATATTGAAGAATTACCATGGTATGTTGACATAGTCAACTATCTGGTTTGCGAGCAATTTTCAGAGGATTATACTGACCACCAGAAGAGGAGGCTCAAGCATGAATGCATATCATATTTTTGGGATGAGTCGAATCTATATAAAAAGGGGCAGACCAGATTCTACGACTATGCGTACCAAATGCTGTTCAACAACGCATATTATCGCAATGTCATGACTCACCATATGGTGAGCACTTTGGAGGACAACGCATCGCAGCAAAAGTATTACATAGTGGATTCTACTGGCCAACATTGTTTAAGGATGCAGTTGACTACGTGATGAAGTGTGATCGGTGCCAACGCATAGATAACATTTCATGGAAACATGCAATGCTTATAAACACCATCTTGGAACTTGAGTTGTTCGACGTATGGGGTATCGACTTCATGGGACCATTCCCTCCATTGAATGGTAAAAGTTATATCTTGTTAGCCGTCGACTACGTATCCAAATGGGTAGAAGCAGTGGCGTGCGCCGTGTAACGGTTATGCTTGTCCAGGGCCTGTTGCCCATGCCCGCATGCCCAATCCAACCCCCTTCTAGCATACTTTCATATCTTGTATTGTATTAGCTTAGTTAGCTTGCTTTCTTTACATTTTCATTGTAAGTGACCACTCGCCCTTTTGCATATGCAAGGGCGCCAGTTAGCTTTTTGTTCAGAATGCACTATATGGGGATAAGACTAACCATCACTTCCTCATACCCGGAGTAGTACTCTATAAAGCTGTTGTTGTTGCTTATTGCTTTCTAGTCTACTACAATCTTTCTTTCTTTATTCACACTCACAAAACTTCTTACGAAAACCTTTTCTCTAAACCCGTTTTTTAAAACCGTTTTCCCTAAAACGGGGGTGGAGGTTGCGAGAGGCATTCGGTGTGCCATCGGTAGTCCGTATTCGAGTTGGCTGACTTGTTCGTGAGCGGGAACAAGTGCTGCACAATCGCTAAGAGAAGCTTTCGAAAGAGCGATTGTGACAATTGGTATCAGAGCCAGGTTGGCTTAAAGAAGGAAGATCAGTGATCATGTCGGCGACGAAGAACCTGAACAAGTCCCATGTGGACAGATTGGTAGAGATGGAAGAACAAATGCTCTACCTGAGAGAGGTCCCAGATAATGTCCGTTTCCTTGAGACTCGGCTACAAGAAGTTGCCGAGAAAGCCGATGGAATTGATGCGGTGGTAGGCTGCCTAGACGGATTACCCGTCAGAGAATTGATGATAAGGGTAGAGACCATCGAGACCAAAACAGTACGGTCCGACAGCTTTGAACGAGGCGATAGCTCCTCGGGCTCTGTTGCCCACATAGAGGAGCGTGTCGAAGAGCTGGACAGCTCCCAAAAAGCAATACTTCAGATGGTAACCGATTTATCTGAAGACTTTCGGTCGGCCCTGGATGTCGTCAGAGCCGAGATAGCGGATGTGAGTGCTAAGGTGAATCTCACCATCCGAGCGGTAGGGAACCAAGCCCCATCTGGGGAAGCAATGGCAGTGAGCAGAATAAAAATCCCAGAACCGAAACCCTTCTGTGGGGTGCGAGAAGCGAAAGCCCTGGAAAATTTTATCTTCGACCTTGAGCAATACTTCAAGGCGACGAACACAGTGACTAAAGAGTCGAAAGTCACACTAGCAACGATGCATCTAGCTGAAGATGCGAAACTGTGGTGGAGATCACGATTTACAGACATACAGGAAGGACGCTGCACTATTGATACTTGGGATAGATTGAAACAAGAACTTTGTTCGCAGTTCTTCCCTGAAAATGTCGAGATCTTGGCTCGACGAAAACTCCGAGAGCTAAAGCAAACAGGTAACATCAGGGACTACGTAAAACAGTTTGCAGGACTCATGTTGGACATACGAGATATGTCTGAAAAAGACAAGGTCTTTTGCTTTGTGGAAGGGCTGAAACCGTGGGCGAAATCAAAACTTTATGAACAGAGAGTACAGGATCTCCCCTCTGCCTATGCGGCAGCTGAACGGCTATATGACCTTAGCACTGACTCACAAGATGTGAGGAAGCAATCAACTTCCTCAAATGGGGGAAACAGAAACAGCCGTTCCAGTCCTCCCAGACCTGGGGGAGGAGACAGGAACACAGGGGGGGACCGTAAATCATCCCAACCGAGATCAGGAAACAACTGGCGGGGTCCGCCACAACAGCATAACAATTACAATCGCCCCCTGTCTTGTTTCATATGTAGAGGGCCACACAGGGCAGGCGAATGTCCAAATCGAACCGCGTTTAATGTTTTTTAAGCCACGTTAGCATCTACCTCCGAAGACAAGGCTGAACTGGAGGAGACGGTAACCGAGCCAGCGGCAGAAATTGAGAATCCCAGGATGGGGGCATTGAAATTCTTATCTGCACTCCAGAAGAATATGGGAAAGGCGACGGAGCCACTAGAGAAAGGTCTCATGTATGTGGACGCTTGGGTCAACCAAAGATCGGCCAAAAACACTATGGTTGACTCTGGGGCTACCCATAACTTCATGGCTTAAACGGAAGCTCGCTGCCTGAACTTGATTTGGGAAAGAGATGCAGGGAAGATGAAAGCTGTGAATTCCGCAGCCCTACCGATTACGGGGATAGCGAAGAGAACTCCGGTGAAGTTAGGAGATTGGAAGGGCTTCGTTGACTTTGTGATTGTCAAGATGGATGATTTCGACGTGGTACTGGGGATGGAATTCCTACTTGAACATAAAGTCATACCAATGCCCCTCGCCAAATGCTTAGTCATTACCGGATCTACACCGATCGTAGTCCAAGCCAGTATCAAGCAGCCAAATGGGGTGAGAATGATCTCAGCCCTCCAATTAAAGAGAGGCCTGGCCCACGACGAACCCACGTTCATGGCCATCCTGTTAGAATCAGTTGAGTCCACTGAAGAGGAGATCCCCCAAGACGTTCTATTTGTCTTGGAAGAGTATTGGGACGTCATGCCGAAAAGCTTGCCCAAGTCCTTACCCTCACGAAGGGGGATTGACCATGAGATTGAGTTGTTACCAGGGGCAAAGCCGCTTGCCAAGAATGCATATCGGATGGCCCCGCCAGAATTGGCTGAGCTTCGGAAACAGTTAGACGAGTTGTTAGATGCGGGATTTATCAGGCCGACGAAGGCTCTTTACGGAGCCTCAGTACTGTTCCAGAAGAAGAAGGATGGGAGCCTCCGGTTGTGCATCGACTATTGGGCCTTGAATAAGCTCACAGTCCGCAACAGATATCCCCTTCCTATCATTACTGACTTGTTTGATCAGCTTCACGGTGCTAAGTATTTCTCGAAGCTGGACCTACGGTCTGGATATTATCAGGTTCGAATTGCTGAAGGAGACGAACCTAAGACGACCTGTGTCACGAGATATGGAGCCTTCGAATTCCTCGTGATGCCCTTTGGCCTCACCAATGCTCCAGCAACATTCTGTACCTTAATGAACCAAGTGTTTCACGAATACCTCGACAAATTCGTCGTAGTGTATCTTGATGACATTGTGGTCTATAGTGCCTCGCTGGAGGACCATCGACATCACCTCCAACTAGTCTTTGAAAAGCTGAGGAGAAATCAGTTGTATGTAAAGAGAAAGAAGTGCTCCTTTGCCCAAGAACGCATAAATTTCCTCGGCCACGTGATTGAGTGTGGTCGGATTGGTATGGAAGAGGGCAAGGTCGCCGCGATTAGAGACTAGAGGGTACCATCATCCGTGACCGAACTACGATCCTTCCTCGGACTAGCCAACTACTATAGGCGGTTCGTAGAAGGATTCTCGAGAAGAACAGGGCCATTAATCGAACTGTTGAAGAAGGATAGCCAATGGAGCTGGACTCCTGAATGTCAAGCCGCCTTTGAGGGCTTGAAGAAAGTGATGATTGAGGGGCCGGTCCTCGGAATTGCCGACGTGACCAAGCCATTTGAAGTAGAGACTGATGCTTCTGACTTCGCGTTGGGCGGTGTCCTCCTCCAAGACGGACACCCCATCGCGTATGAGAGTAGGAAACTAAATGATGCCGAACGGAGGTATGCCGCCTCCGAGAAAGAGATGTTAGCAGTAGTTCACTGCTTGAGGGCCTGGAGACAGTATCTCTTGGGGGCCAAGTTCGTGGTCAAGACCGACAACAACTCCATTTGTCACTTCTTCAACCAACCGAAGTTGTCGTCGAAACAGGCACGGTGGCAGGAGTGTCTAGCGGAGTTTTGACTTCCAATTCGAACATAGACCGGGGAAAAGTAACCAAGCGGCTGATGCTCTTAGCCGAAAGAGCGAACATGCGGCCCTGTGCATGTTCGCCCGCCTACAAGCAAGTACGTTGAGTGCAACAGTACGAGAAACTGTCAAAACTCACTTGACAAATGACACAGTGGCGCAGGCCATCCTACAGTTGGCCAGAGAGGGGAAGACACGCCAGTTCTGGGTGGAAGATGATCTACTATACACTAAAGGCAATCGCCTCTACATCCTCAGATCCGGGGAGTTACGTAGGTCGCTGATGAAGGAGTGTCACGACACACCGTGGGCAGGACATAATGGTTGGCAGAGGACTTATGCCCTTCTGAAACAAGGCTACTATTGGCCAAGCCTTCGAGACGATGTCATGTAATTTACCAAGACTTGCCTTGTCTGCCAACAAGATAAGGTCGAAAGGGCGAAATTAGCGGGTCTGCTGGAACCCCTATCTGTGCCCTCTAGACCATGGGAGAGCGTGTCTCTCGACTTCATCACCCATTTGCCCAAGGTGGGAGAGTTTGAATCGATCCTTGTTATCATCGACCGGTTCTCAAAATATGCCACTTTCGTCCCAACGCCGAAAATGTGCACAGCCGTGATGACTGCTCAGCTGTTCTTCAAACACATCGTGAAATTATGGGGTGTCCCCGCGAGCATTGTTAGCGATCGGGACGGAAGATTCACTGGGACATTCTGGACAGAATTGTTTAAAATATTGGGGTCAACACTGAATATCTCCTCTAGCTATCATCCCCAAACTGATGGCCAGACGGAACGCTTCAATAGTATGCTCGAGGAATATCTGCGTCACTTTATCGACGCTAGGCAGAAGAATTGGGTCCAGTTGTTAGATGTGGCTCAGTTCAGCTTCAATAGCCAGCAGAGTTCCGCGACCGGAAAAACGCCCTTCGAAGTGGTGTGCGGCAGACAGCCACTCATGCCACACTTGGTGGACCACCCTTATGCAGGCAAATGTCCTCAGGCACATAACTTCACTAAAGAGTGGAGCAAAACCTCTGAGATAGCTCGCGCCTACCTAGAAAGAGCATCGAGGAGGATGAAGAATTGGGTTGATAAGAAGCGGAGGGCCCTTGAGTTTCAAGCTGGGGATAAGGTCCTGATCAAGCTACGACCGGAACAGTTTCGTTTCCGAGGCCAGAGAGACCAACGGCTAGTAAGGAAATATGAAGGTCCAGTGGAGGTAATTGACAAAGTCGGGAGAACCTCATATAGGGTTCAGTTACCCTCATGGATGAAGATTCATCCTGTCATCCATGTGAGTATCCTGAAGCCCTATCATCCCGATCCCGAGGATGAACAACGAAACATGCTAAGGCGCCCACCGGTCACGATGAAGAGTTCTGCTGAGAAAGAAGTTGCACAAATCCTGGATAAACGTACGCGCCGTATTGGAAGACCCAGACGAGAACTGACAGAGTTCTTAGTGAAATGGAAGGATCTCCCCGACGAAGAGATCAGTTGGGAGCGGGCCGAAGATTTGAAGAATGCAGCTCCAGCCATCGCAGGTTTTGAACAAGGTCAGTTGACGGGGACGTCAACCAATTAAGTGGGGGAGAATGTAACGGTCATGCTTGTCCAGGGCCTGTTGCCCATGGCCGCATGCCCAATCCAACCCCCTTCTAGCATACTTTCATATCTTGTATTGTATTAGCTTAGTTAGCTTGCTTTCTTTACATTTTCATTGTAAGTGACCACTCGCCCTTTTGCATATGCAAGGGCGCCAGTTGGCTTTTTGTTCAGAATGCACTATATGGGGATAAGACTAACCATCACTTCCTCATACCCGGAGTAGTACTCTATAAAGCTGTTGTTGTTGCTTATTGCTTTCTAGTCTACTACAATCTTTCTTTCTTTATTCACACTCACAAAACTTCTTACGAAAACCTTTTCTCTAAACCCGTTTTCTAAAACCGTTTTCCCTAAAACGGGGTGGAGGTTGCGAGAGGCACTCGGTGTGCCATCGACAGTCCGTATTCGAGTTGGCTGACTTGTTCGTGAGCGGGAACAAGTGCCGCACAATCGCTAAGAGAAGCTTCCGAAAGAGCGATTGTGACACGTCGCAAGTGATGCGGCGGTAGTCTCTACATTCCCGAGGAAAAACATTTTCACACGTTTTGGCAATCTACGTGTCATAATAAGTGATGAAGGGTCTCACTTTGTCAACCATACTGTCAAGGAACTTTTGCGTAAATATAACATTGTCCACAAAGTGGCCACTGCATACCATCCGCAGACGAATGATCAGGCCGAGGTGTCCAATCGGGAGATCAAGCTGATACTTAAGAAGGTGGTAAGGCCTTCGCAAAAGGATTGGGCAATAAAGCTCAACGATGCGTTGTGGGCGTACCAGACTGCATTTAAAACACACATAGGTATGTCCCTGAATGCACGTATTTGGTAAGGCGTGTCCTTTGCCTCTGGAGCTGGAATACAAATCATTGTGGGGGTGAAGAAGCTAACTTTGACTTGAAGAAAGCAAGAGAAGCGATAAAATTTCAACTGGTCAAGTTGGAGGAATGGAGGACTAACGCATATGAGAACGCAAAGATTTACAAGGAGCGCGCAAAACGCTGACATGACAAACACATATGCGGCAAGAACCTCTAAGTCGGGCAGAGGGTCTTACTATTCAACTTGCGACTACTGCTCTTTACTGGGAAATTAAAGTAACGTTGGTCCAGACCATTCATAGTTAGAGAGGTATTTCTGTATGGCGCGGTCGAATTATCTAATGATGACGGAACCAACATATTCAAAGTTAATGGGCAACGAGTAAAAGTGTATCACGGAGAAGGTTGGCATCGCCAAGTCGACTCCGTAGAATTGAGAAACTTTGAATAAGAAAGAAGTAGGTGGTCCCTGCGCTATCAGACGATCGAAATTCATCAGGGATGCAAGTTTTGTGAAGTACCTATTGGAATCATGAAATCTTCGACTTTTCTCTACTACTTAGAATTTTCATTTCACTATATCTTTTTAGTTCTTTACCTTATTCTATAAAAAAAAAGGTTTGCGGTAAAAGAGTTTGTTTTGTTTAATATTATTTGACCCTCACTGTTTTTCTTGCAACGATTGAGGCAAACGATTGCGGAGGTGTTACACGAAGAAACAACTTATCTTATTCTGTCACTGCAATCCAAAGAAGATAGATCGTCGCATAGCAGGATGTGTCAACAAACAATGCGGGTGACAGTGTAAATTTGGGGGTTGTATTCTTTTCTTGATTTTATTCCAAATCCTGCACTATCGCATTGCATTTTAATTTCGAAATTTTATCACTGCATCCTCTTTGATTACCGTAACCATTTAATATTGATAAGTTTAGTAAGTCTCCGCATAATTTCTCTTTGCCAATTATGGTTTCAATGATGAAACACATGCTTCTATTTTTTTCATATATACTAGAGCCAACTTAATCTTAGAAAAGTCACCTCATGAAATATTTCTAGAAATTAGTGGTCTGCTAGCTTTCTTTCAAACTCTCTTTACGTAACTTCCTAAGAACATCGCATGACTTCTTTCAATCTTTTGGCAATGAGGATATTGCCACATTTTAAATTTGGGGGTGAGGTATTTATTTTCGACCTTGCTATTTTTAGCTCTATGAAAAAAAAAAAGATGAAAAAGAGGAAAATTTCGAATAACAACTCCACTGTCAACGTAATGAGGAAACCCATGTTGATAAGAGTTAAGTTGTGAAGGACACTTATCCGTAGTTGAATGTTTGCATGACACATGTGGGGGCAAGCCAAAACGAAAGTAAGTCGCCAGGATCAACGCATAAATAAATGACGTTCATCCCTGTTTCACCACAGAGATGTGGGAAACACGACCGATCACCGAGAGGTGTACGCCAAGGGAAAACGGAGTCGTAGTTATATCTTTAACGTAATTAATGAACTTGCGATGTTTGTATTAATTATCTTTTCTCTTTTTGATTCATACATAAAGTCTTGCCACCGCATAACACGATTCTTTGTATAATCTTCAAAGTCAGTCTCAGTCTCAATCTCGGTATCATGTATCATGTATCCTGTATCTTATATCATAATAGCTTAGGTTTATTTTATCGCACTTTATTTTATCGCAACTTTACTTTACAGCAAAATTTTACCTTATCGCATTTTAAATACCTGTACACACAATCTTTTATTAATTGAAAAACCCCCGATCGCATATATCACGAATGTAACGCATTAACCTAAAACAATCCCTGTGTTCGACTTCGGGTCACACCGTACTTGCGATTGAATTATACTTGGTTCCAACGCAAGGAAACTTGTTACAACGCATAGCATACTACAAGAACATTCAGTAATAACACATATCTAGAAGTAGTATCACATAAATAAAATGTGTCTGAACAAGCACAACACAGCATCCACATTCCATTTCCATTCCAAGTCATCAAGTTTATGGTAACATGAGTTTGTATGATCCATTAATCATCACTATCCACATGCTTATTTAGCATCATCGCATTTCAAGAGTGTCAATCTGTCCTGCAAAATATCACAAACGTATTAAACACTAACCGTTACCAATCCCCGGCAACGGCGCCATAAACTTGTTGACTCGAGTATTGAATTGGGTAATGTGCATGCATGATATTGTGTTACAAGCTCATGTTGCCATAAACTTGTAACTTGGAAATTGTGTCTTATGCTATGTTTGCTCATGCACACTTTATGCGATACTACTTCTAGATGTATGCGTTATTTAATGAAATGCTTGTAGTATGCTATGCGTTGTCACAAGTTTTCTTGCGCTGGAACCAAATATAATTCCAACGCAAGTTTCTAGAGTAATTCAAAGTCGAACACATGGATTGTTGTCGTTAATGCGTTACGTTCGTGATATATGCGATCGGTTTTACAATTAATAAAAGATTGTGTGTTTGTATAGGAAATTAAATTGCGATAAACATAAAATGCGTTGATAAAATAAAGTGCGATACAAGTAAAGTCTTAAGCTATTATGATACAAGATACAAGATACATACATGATACTGAGTTGGAGATTGACTGTGAAATTTGTACAAAGGATCATGGTATGCGATGACAAATCTTTATGTATGAATCAGAAATAGAAAGAATAACTAGTAAAAACACCGCAAGTTAGTTAATTGCGTTAAAGATGTAATTAAGGTTCCGCTTTCCCTTAGCATACACCTCTCGGTGATTGGCCGCGTTCCCATATCTATATGGTGAAACAAGGATGAACGTGATGAACGCAAGGTTGCTTCCATCTCTAGAAGTACTTCTCGCTTTAGTTAATGCATTCTTCCAACCTTCTCTCGACAGGCGGAATGACATCTTTACTTCTGCTCTCACAGGTGAAGATGCCGTCTAGCATGCTTTAGCTAAACATAACTATTTCCTTAATACAGATTAATTTACTTGCTTAATTCTTACTAATTACCTAGGGAATTAAGAAAACATCGTGGAGAAAGTGTATCATGGATGAACGAAAATAGGCAGAGAGATGATGATGGAAATGATCAATACAATTAATACTCAGATTAAGCGTCTGATACATGGTGTAAATGATAGAGATTAAGAAAATGAGTACAAGTGATAAAAAAAGATAGAACAAATATAGAAGAGTGTGAACGTCTTGACACAAATCTGGATGGTGGATTTGCTTGCCAGCGTGTGGAGTGGATGAAGAGAAGAACTTCCCTCTCAGGCTTGCTCGTTTGGTAGAAGTAACCTTTGTACAGAGCTTCAATGATGGGGATTGAAAGGATTCTTTGTCCGGAGACTGACCTCTCGGCCTTGTCTCTTAATTCTTCCTGGATCTACTCTGATCAGCTCTTCAGACCAGTCTCTCTCTCAATATTCAAGTATCAAAATATGCCCGTATCAAGTATATCTTGCAATAGAATTGCAGAGGCCATTTATAGGTGAAACTTTGACTCTTTGCAGTGTGGTCTCTACTTTATTGTTAAGGCAGTTCTTGAAATGGTGGATTGAATATTCCTTCTGTTATGCAATCAATCTCGTCAGAAATGCACAACGGTCAGCTGTACACGTGTCTGAATCCTCTGCAATTGCGTTGCTTTTTTGCTTCTTCAATCGTTTGCCCGCATGTGTTGTTTTTTATTACCGCATGCGGTTGAAGTTAAGCTCTGGATCGATTGTCACATGTGCCGTCATTGCGTTGATCGTCTCTTCATTATTGATTGACGGGCGCAATGTGACGTAGATGCGTTGTTCAGTTCATCTTTGAGCCATGAACGCATGCGGTGATGTGAGTTCCTGCAAAACAGAATTGAAACATCCTTTTCTACCATCGCACTGTGTTAGTGGATGTATAGAGTCAATTTATAATTCTCGCATTTCTTAGCCAATTTTCATACATTCGACGCAACTTTTCTTCCTTTTAGTCGCAATATCTAAATAAAACAGTATAAATAACTTATATTTATACAAGTTATCAGCGAGGACCCGCACACCCACGTCCGAAGTTTTATCGAAATCTGTAATACTTTTGTGTTCCTGAACATGTCTGTCGAAGAAGTTCGACTAATGTTGTTCCCATTTTCTCTCTATGATCAGGCTAGGAAATGGACATATTCTCTCGAGCCGGGAGAGATCACTTCTTGGGAACAGGTAGTGGAGAAATTTATGAAGAAGTATTTTCCACCTACCGAGAACACTAGACGAAGGAAACTTATTAAAAATTTTGAACAAGACATGGACGAATTGCTCAGCGATGCTTGGGCGAGGTTTAAAAAGCTGGTCCGGGACTGTCCACATAATGGGTTGCCAGACTGCCTTCAAATGAGGATTTTCTATCATGGTTTGAATCGAGCTTCGCAGACCACTACCAATGCGGTAGCCACTGGTGGTTTGCTTGACAAAACATATGATGAGACGAAGAATATCCTACATCGCATCTCTAAGAACCATGAAGATTAGAGAGAGAGTGATCAGAGATTGAGACTCAAAGACACCGACGCAAATAATGGTTTATTGCTTCATTACAAAACCAAATGACCGCAATGATGAATTTGATCCAAGGAATTGTGATCAGCAGACCAACACCGCAAACTGGGCAAATCAACGCAATCAGTCAAAATACCGCGAGGTGTGCGATTTGCAATGATGGGCATGCGAAGGAAGATTGCGTGCAAAATCTTCAATCTGTATACTTTGTAAAAAATAATCCCTTTTCAAACACCTATAATCTCGAGTGGAGAAACCACCACAATTTTGCTTGGAAGAATCAACAACAAAATTTTCAACATGTGGCACAAAAATAAGGGTCACCAGGATTCTTCCCTCGCAACAACGGTCAATCGAGCAATCAAGCAATCAGCTCACAACCACCGCAATCCTCTTCTTTGGAGAGTCTATTGAAGCAATACATAAAGCATAACGAGACCGTGCTTCAGAGTCAGGCCACGTCCATCCGCAATCTCGAATTACAGATGGGCCAGATTGCGAGTGAGTTGAAGAGTAGACCGCAATGGGCTTTGCCAAGTTCAATTGAACTTCCACGCAACTCGGGGGATCAGGTAAAAAGCAATGTTAGGTTGTGACATTGTGCAATAGGAAGACTGTGGAGGGAGAAAAGAAGGAGCTTAGTAGAACAACTTCCATTGCAGTTGAACCTGAGATTGGGTGACGCAAGAAGAGGAAAGGGAAAAAGAAGCACTAGAACCGGAGGTTGCGTCGACCTCGAAGCCAGCTGAAACGGGAACCGTGAAAGTGCAGTTACCCCCTTTCCCCAAAGACTAAGGAAGAAAAAGAACGAAGAGGTACAGCACCAATGCTTCTTATTTATGTTGAAGCAATTACATGTTAACATTCCTTCTAGTGAAGCGATTGAGGAAATGCCTGCTTACGCCAAGTTTCTAAAGGATATGGTAGCTAAGAAGAGGGGAGCTGGAAAATTTTCCACGGTGGCGTTAACGCAAAGTTCAAAATCCATAATTCCACCGAAGATGAGCGATCCTGGGAGCTTTACCATTTCTTGCTCCATAGGAGGACTCTACATCGGGCAAGCCTTATTGCTTCTGTCAATCTTTAGACAATTAAATGTGGGGCAATTTATGCCCACATCAATGACTCTCCAACTGGCTCTAGTTCTTCCAGAAGGAAAGGTGAAGGATGTGTTGATAACAATTAACAAATTCATCCTGTCAGCTGACTTCATGATTTTAGATTATGAGGCCGACAAAGATGTGCGCATCATTCTGGGGCGCCCTTTTCTATTAACGGTTCGTTCTCAAATTGACGTGCATAAAGGAGAAATCACTTTGAGTATTAATGGACAAAAGCTCAAGTTTAATATAATTCATGCCATGAAGTTTCCGGATGAATGACTCGGATGATGACCAGAATTCAATTGAAGAAGAAAAGATTGATGAAGAGTATGAAGAAGAGGATGCCAGCGCATCTGTTGCTACCTGTAATGGGATCACAACAAAAACAAACAAGGAAGAAGAAATGATCACAAAGTAAGAAGTGCCAACAGAAAAAGAAAGAAAAACAACACAACCTTCCTTAGTGGAGCCACCAACACTTGAATGGAAGACCCTACCAACCCATTTAAAGTACACATTTTTGGGGCAGAATGAGAAGCTGTCAGTTATAATTTTCTCTGCGCTGAACGAAGACCAGGAAAATCTGTTACTGATCATTCTCAAGAAACATGTGCGATCAATTGGCTGGACGCTCGTTGACATCAGAGGAATCAACCCGCGTACTGCATGCACCACATTAACGCAGACTCAACCCTGCGATGTAGGAGGTCGTCAAGAAGGAGATTATTAAATGGGTAGATGCGGGCAGTATCTATCCCATAGCAGATAGCACGTGGGTCAGCCTCGTGCAATGTGTGCCGAAGAAGGGCGGAATGACGGTAGTCCCAAATGAGAACAACGAATTAATACTGCAAAGGATCATCACTGGATGACGCATATGCATGGACTATCGCAAGCTGAATGCGACCACAAAGAAAGATCATTTCCCTCTGCCATTCATTGATCAAATGCTAGACCAACTAGCAGGGAATGATTTCTACTGCTTTCTGGATGGTTATGCCAATTACAATCAAATCATGATAGCTCCTGAAGATCAAGACAAGACCACATTCACCTGCCCATATGGGACATTTGCTTTTCGCTGCATGCTGTTTGGCCTCTGCAATGCGTCGAGCACGTTCCAAAGGTGCATGATGGCTATCTTTTCAGATTATCTCGAGAACGCCGTGGAAATATTTATGGATGACTTCTCCGTTTATGGGAACACTTATAAGTCTGCCTAGCCAACTTAGAGAAGATTCTGAAGAGATGTGAAGAGACGAATTTGGTGCTCAACTGGGAAAAATGCCATTTCATGGTTAAGAAGGGCATAGTGTTGGGACATAAGGTCTCCCGGGATGGGTTGGAGGTGGACAAAGGAAAAATTGAAGCAATTGAAAAAATTCCACTTCTAACCAGTATGAATGTTGTGCGAAGCTTCTTTTTACAGACGATTTGTCAAGGATTTTTCTAAGATAGCACGACCACTGAGTGCATTGTTAGAGGCGGATAGGAAATTTGAGTTGGACAAAAACTGCCTCAACGCATTCAGAGTTTTGAAAAATGTGCTGATTACCGCACCCGTCTTGATTGCATCGGACTGGACACTTCCATTTAAAATAATGTGCGACGCAATCGGGTATGCGATGGGGGCAGCTTTAGTGCAAAAGAGAAAAACAATTTTGCATCCCATTGTATATACGAGTAAAACATTAAACCCTACTTAAACAAATTATACCACCACAGAGAAAGAACTCCTGGCAGTGTTTTTTTGCGTGGGAAAAATTTCGGGCATATCTGTTGGGAACAAAGGTACTCATCCACACGGATCATTCGACAATCAAATTTAATGACAAAGAAGGACGTAAAGCCGAGGTTGATCAGATGAGTTCTCCTCCTTCAAGAATTTGATATAGAAATAATTGATCGGAAGGGGAAAGAGAATCAAGTTGCGGATCACTTGTTTAGATTGGAAAATCCTGAGGTTGACCGCAATGAGTCTAGGTGAGTGTCGTATTCCCGGATGAGCAGCTATTCCACATAGAAGAATTGCCCTGGCATGCGGACATCGTCAATTATCTGGTTTGTGAGCAATTTCCTGAAGATTACACCTACCACCAACAGAAGAAGCTAAAGAATGAATGCAGACACTATTATTGGGATGAGCCATACCATCCACAAACGAATGGTCAGGCTAAAGTGTCCAATCGAGAAATTAAGTTGATACTTGAGAAGGTAGTAAAGCCTTCACGGAAAGATTGGGCAACGAAGCTTGACGATGCATTGTGGGCATACCAGACCGCATTTAAAACACCAATAGGTATGTCCCCATATCCGTTGGTATTTGGCAAGACGTGTCATTTGCCTTTGGAGCTGGAATATAAGGCACTGTGGGCGGTAAAGAAGCTGAATTTTGACTTGAAGAAAGCAGGAGAAGCGCGAAAATCGCAATTGGTTGAGCCGGAAGAATGGAGGATTAACGCATATGAAAACACAAAGATTTAAAAGGAGCGCACCAAACGTTGGCATGACAAACGCATAAGCGGTAAGAACCTCGAAGTCGGGCAAAAGGTCTTACCCTTCCATTCAAGACTGCGGCTTTTCCCGGGAATATTAAAATCACGCTGGTCCGGTCCTTTCATCATTAAAGAAATATTTCCACATGGTGCGGTGGAGCTGAGCACTAAGGATGGCAGTTGGACATTTAAGGTTAATGGACAGCGAGTTAAAGCATATTGCGGAGGTGATTACCAGTCAGAAAAAGCCTTAGTGAACACTTATCCCTTCGTCACTTTACTATTATTTAAGCTTTCTGCATCTTACTCATTTTTACTTCTAAAAGAAAAAAAATTGTTGTTTTGTTGTAACTCATTTGACCCTCTCCTTGTTTGTTTACAACGATTAAAACACAGGATTGCGAAGATGTTACATGACGAAGCAAATGATCTCACTCCACCACCGCAATCCGCAGAAGAGTGATCGCCGTAAAGATGGATGCGCCAATACATAATGCGGGCGACAAAGCAAAATTTGGGGGTGTATTCTTCCTTATCTTTATTCCAAATTTTGCGCTATCACATTGCATTTTAGTTTTTAAAGTTTTATCACCGCATCCTCTTTAATCATCACAATCATTTGACATAGATAAATTTAGTAAGTTACCGCATGCTGTTTCTTTGCTGAGTATGATTTCAATGGTGAAAAATATACTTTTATGTCTTTCATATATACTCGAGTCAACTTAATCTTAAGATAGTCACCTCATAAAATATTTCTAGAAGTTAGGGGTTTGCTAACTTTCTTTCAAACTCTCTTTACAACGCATTCTATGACAATCGCATGACTTATTTTAATCTTTTGGCAATGAGGACATTGCCGCATTTTAAATTTGGGGTGAGGTATTTATTTTCGACCTTGCTATTCTCTATAAAAAAAAAAAGAAATCTTTTTAAGAATAACAACTCCACTATCAACATAATGGGAAACCCATGTTGATAAGAGTTAAGTTGTGAAAGGTAAATACCCGAAGTTGGATGTCCGCATGGCACACGTGGGGACAAGCTAAAACGAAAGTAAGTGACTAAGATCAATGCATAAATAAATGACTGCAGCTCCACTGCCAAACGGGTATGAGTTTAGTCTGAGAAAGAGTGCATTGCTCGTAGTTGGATGTCTGCATGACATCCGTGGGGGCAAGCCAAAACGTAGGCAAAGCACTTGGATCAGCGCAAGGTCAGAAAAAAATAGCAATGAAGAAAATTTTTATGCAAGGATAAAATCATTTGACACCCTAGAAAAAATTTTCTTTTTGAAATAAATCATGCAATGTTCCGGAATTTAGTAAATTATTTTTGAAAGGTAAGCTTGTAGTCCCTAGGTCATAGAGATATTTTAAGAAGAGACTTGAATAAGACTTAAAGAAATTCTGGTATATAGGATTTGAACGGAGTATTCTTGAGAAATCTAGGAAAAGAACATTGCGGTTAACAGATAAAGGAATCTTTAGCTTATGCTTGAGGACAAGCATTGTTTAAGTTTGGGGGTGTGATAACGGGTAGAAATGCACGTTATCATAGTGCTAAGTTCTTAAACAATATTGGATTGCGTTGATGAAATATGTTAACTTGCGTCCATTAAGCATCAATTTCATAATATTACGGTCGCATGCATTTAGCGCATTAGAACAGTTGATCTTTGTATTTTTGTGCAGAATATGCGTTAATGCAATGCAAGAATTGTGATCATAGGAAATCATTGGTCGAGCGCAACTTTACCGCAAGGCTTTGCGTTGATCGTGCTCGCAAAAATTCGCCCAAGAAGGATCGCCATAACTTGGTCAGCGCAACATGGTGGGCGCATCTGGGTGAAAGGCCAAGTAAGCACGATGGGACAGAAAACTGATGACAGTCAAATCCAAAATAAGTTGATAGGCGATGACGGTCACAAAATACATTCAGTTTTTTCGGTGATAATTATTTGGCGCATCAGTCAGGAATTAAAGTTGTCCCATCTGTACAATCAGGAGAGAGAAGCCGCCTTTAACCATGGATGCTCTATAAATACCAAGGGCATTCTTCAGAGAAGGGGTTCACGAGTTCAGCAGTTAAAGATTTTATACTTCAGTTCGCACGTCTTTGTTCTTAGTTTTCTTTCATTTTAACGTGGACGCGAGGGAAGAGGTTGTGCCAACAAATCGTTCCGGTAAACTGGGGAGAGCGTCAGAAGCTTCAAGGACAGAGAGAGGGCCGACGCCTGCGAAAGCGGGAACATCTTTAGAACATAATAGAGATTTCAGTGTAAAATCCTCGGTCAGTAAGGAATTGCTACCAGACTCTCTACCTTTAACTACCATTGTCATTTTGTACTCAACTCATTTAGAAGAATGAAATTTCTTTCTCTATATCTATTCACTCTCTGTTATTCACGCATGAGTAGCTAAATCAGTTGAATGGGTTGAGAAGCATTTAGCTAGCACAACTAGGAAATTTTCATTCTTGCGATTATCTGGTAATGTATGCTTCATTTGTCCATTAGAGATACACGAGAGGGTAATCTAAGGACAGGATCTAGATTTGAGAAAGTCAAGTTGGAATCTAAGCTCGGAAGAACCAGATTAGAACACATAATCAAGAGATAGGAACTTAAGAATGAGCACTATTGGTTATCAATGCATCGCATGCATCCTAGAGATAGGATATGATTGTCTGCGGTCACAGTGCTTTCATGCATTTTGCATCATCGCATAGGACAAGAGTAGAGACTTAGGGATAAGCTCTATGGACACTTTTACATTCAACACATGCGTCCTAGACTTAGGAGCATCAGATTTACATTGGAAAATGAGTCGCTGTGCATGGTTGTAACATGATCGCATAGTTTGACGCATTCCCAAATAATGCTAGCTAAAGATCTTCTCAACCCGTTCATCGCACTCTCATTGCATCTATCACACAATTGCCTTTTCTCAAATCTGCCGCCTTTATTTATTTCTTTTACATCAACGCAAACAACAAACCCAACACTTTATTTATTTATCCAGTTACTGCAAATCTCTTCATAAAAATTACCAATGCAAACTGTTTTCACAAGTCTCTGTGTTCGACCTTAGATTTACTAGGAAACTCAGAAGAATTTACACTTTGATTCTGCTAGGAAAACTTGAGTGCACAACGCAATTTCATCAACGCATATCATCCACTTTTCCACTTCATAAGACGCAAACATCAAAAGGCTAGAGGAAATGATCCTTTTTCGTCGCCGCATTGAGTTTGCGGTAGTCCATGCAGATCCGCTAGCCAGTGACGGTCCTCATTGGTACTAATTCACTATTAGCATTTGGGACTACTGTCATTTCTCCTTTCTTTGGCACACATTGCACGGGGCTGAGTCATGTGCTGTCGTCGATTGGATAAATAATACCTGCATCCAACCATTTGATTATCTCCTTTTTCACAACCTTTTTCATCGCAGGGTTTAGTCTGCGTTGAGGCTCTATCGACCCTTTTTGGTTTTCTTCGAGACGTATCTTGTCCATACAATATGCGGGGCTGCTTCCTCTTATGTCTGCTAGCGTCCATCCTATTGCTTTTATATACTTCTTCAGGATGCTCAGCAACGCATTCTCTTGTTCTTCTTGAAGCGCAAAGGAAATTATTACTGGCCGAGTTTCATTTTGCCCCAAGAAAACATACTTCAGGTGGCTTGGCAAGGTTTTCAATTCCACTCTGGGTGGTTGTTCCAAGGATGGTTATTATGCTTTTCTCTCTTCATTCAACGTCAGTTTTTCTTCTTTGGTTGTTGTTTCCACGATTGCATTGCAGGTTACCATGAATGCAGTCGCATCCTTTGTTTCATCTTCATCTTCAAACTTTTCTTCTTTATTACAACTGGGTTCATTGTCGGAATCTGTTAGGTCTTGTTCTTCCTGATACTTCATGGCCTTAATAATGTCAAACCTGAGCTTCCTTCCATTCACACTCAGCGTGATCTCTCTCTTATACACATCAATCTGAGCGCGACCAGTGGATAAAAATGGTCGTCCCAAAATGATGGGTACATCTTTGTCCGCTTCATAATTGAGAATGATGAAGTCTATCGGTAAAATAAACTTGTCAATTGAGACCAGGACATCTTTCACCTTCCCCTCTAGATGAATTAGGGACCTATTCGCCAACTGGAGTCACCGTCGTGGGTGCCAGTTGCCCCACATTCAACTGTTTAAAAATTGAAAGGGGCATTAAGTTGATGTTGGCCCCGAGATCGCAAAGTGCTTGACCTATATATATCTCGCCAATTGAGCAGGGTATCGTGAAACTTCCGAGGTCGTGCATTTTCGATGGAATAATGGTGTTTGACTTTTGTGTTAACGCCACCGTTGTGAACTTCTCTGTGCTTCTCTTCTTTGTCACCATGCCCTTAAAAAACTTTGCATATTCTGGCATTTGTTCAATCGCTTCAGTGAAAAGGATGTTGATATGTAACAGTTTCAACATGTCCATGAAGCGATGATACTGTACTTCATCATTTTTCTTCTTCTTAAGTTTATGAGGAAATGGTGGCAGGGTTATTTTCACGGTTCCTTATTCCATGGGCTTAGAAGTGGATGCAACTTCTGGTTCCATCGTCTCCTGTTCTTCTTGTTCCTCTTGTGTCAACGGGGTCTAGGGTTCCATCGCAACTGGAGCAGTCCTATTCGGCTCCGTCTTCTCTTCCACTATTTTTTTTTCGCTTCACAAAGTAACAACTTGACATTGCTCCTTTCCCGTGTTCCTTGAGTTGCGTGGAAGCTCAGTTGAACTCGGTAATGCCCCTTGCGGTCTACTTTTGAGCTCGCCCGCAATCTTTCCTATCTGAATTTCGAGATTGCGGATTGAAGTCACTGATTCTCGAGTACTGTTTCATTCTTCTCAATATACTGCTTTAGTAAGCACTCCAGAGATGAAGATTGCGGCGCCTGTGAGCTGCTAGCTTGATTTTGCGATTGACTGTTTGTTCGCGGGAAAAATCCTAGCGGCCTTTTTTTTTGCGCCATCGGTTGATAATTTTGTTGTTGACTATGCAAACTTGGGATGGTTTCTCCTCCTTGGGTTGTAAGTGTTTGAGAAGGTATTGTTCTTTACGAAGCTAGATTGCGGATTCCTCGGACACTCTTCCATCAGATGGGCTTCTCCACAAGTGGCACAACTTGTGCTCGTCTAATCGATTGCGTTGACCTGCTCTCTATACGTTCTCGGGCTATTGATTGCGATGCCTTGTACTAGATTCATCATCGAATTCATTTGATTTTGTAGGGACGCGATGGCCCCATTACTTGCATCACCTTCTCTAATTCTAAGTTGTCGATCGCTTTCCCTCTGTCTTCGTGATTCTTTGAAATGCGATCAAGAATATTTTTAGCCTTGCCATACGTTTTGTCAAGCAGACCTCCAGCTGCTGCAGCATTGGCAGCCGTCTGCGATGCAAGGTTCAAACCGTGATAAAAAATTTCCATTTGGAGACAATCGGGTAAGCCATTGTGCAGACAATCTCGCAGCAATCTCTTAAACCTCGCCATGGCGTCACTAAGCGATTCATCAATATCCTGTTCAAAATTTGTAATCAACTTCCTTCTTCTTGCGTTCTCTGTCGGGCGGAAGTACTTCTTCATGAACTTTTCCAGTACTTGTTCCCAAGACATAATCTCCCCTGGTTCGAGAGAATAGGCCCAAATCCTTGCTTGGTCACACAGCGAAAATGGGAACAACGTTAGTCAAACCTCCTCAGCTGAGATGTTTTGGAACACAAACGTATTGTAGATTTCAATAAAACTCTAGAGGTGGGCGTGCGGATCCTCACCACGCCTTTTGCCAAACTGTCCGGCAGTCTGAATCACCTGCAACATAACCGACTTCATCTTGAACCTCGATCCGTTCAGGGGCGGCCTCATGATTCCTGTGGAGAAATAATAGAGGTTGGGCGACGCATAGTCCCATATCGACCTATTGCGGTCGTTTGCTAGGAGAATGGGGTTTGCCATGATATTATTTGCGATGGAGAGATTCCCCGCATGCGGTCGTCTTTGCGATAGCCCAGTTTCCGCGTATGCGTCCGCTTCCTGTGTTAGCTACAAAGATAGACAATTGAACACATAATAACGCATAATAGTGGGTTAGCCAAGATTCTTAATGCCGAGCGATGCAAACTCGTTTTCTCATGAGTTCCTAACATAATCGCCGCATATTCCACTTAACAAACCTCATAATTCTAAATAAAAGGCATGACGTGCATTTCTGTCCGTCATCAATGGACGATCATTAATTCTTCTGTCTGATGCGCTGGTTAGTGGTCACCGAAAAGTTGAATGTACTTGCTACAGTGTGTCGTTAACGACTTGTCAACTAAATTCGGTTTCGACCGTCATCAACTTTCCATCCCATTATGATTTATTATGCTTTCACCTTGATGCGCCGTCTTTATGCGGCCACCTTCTTGAGCAAATTTTCATGAGCGCATACGATCGCATGACTTTGCAGTCGCAATCTTCCAATGCGCTCAGGCGACAAATTCCTTGGATCGAAATTTGCTTTGCGCCAACACATTTTCCTGCACAAAATAAGTAAATCAGTTGCTTTAATGCGATGGGCGCATGCGATCGCAACATAATCAACTTAATGCTTTTGGACACGATTTTGCATATTTTTATCGTCACATACCCACATTGTTTTATATCTTTGCGATGTAATAACGTGCATTTCTGCCCGTTATCAATCATTCATGTGGAGTCTGAAGGAACTCTTATTCAAGAGTACCTACGAGCGGAAGCGGATCTTTCCAATTCATTGTGACAGAATTACCACATATACATTCAAACATATTAATATGCATTCATAATGCTAAAGATATCAAAAAATCATACCAGATGAAAATTTCTTCTTCATAGCGAGTCTAAAACCCAACCGTCTACCTCGAACAATCACCATTCGAAAAGAAGGAAATGGAGATGACACCACCACTCAGAGCCCTCAGTATTCTTGGATTGAGAATCCAAAGGGTGGGTTTTGTTTGGATTTGGTAGAAGGAAAGAGGAAGAGAGACCGTACACAATGATCAAGCAAGTGGGAGATGAGGTCGTCTATCATATAGACAAGATGCTTGATCGTTTAGGTGAAGTATACGATCGTATTGGAAAAAGTAAGCGATTGTCTAAACGATCGTGTAGGAAAGTGTAAACGATCGTCTAAACGATCAAGTAGGAAAAAAGGTGAGCGATCGTCTAAACGATTGTGTAGGAAAAAACTAAGCGATCGTCTATACGATCTTTTAGTAAATATTGGGAGCTAAACGATCGTTTAGGAAAAGGTAAATGATTGTTCAGTTATTAGTGCGCAAAGGTGGAGTCGGTAAGCAATCGCTTAGCAATATCATATATGTAAGCGATCATGCAGGCACTATCATATAAGCACTGATTTTCTAAGCGATGACACTCTATTTAACACAATGTTCGCGCATCTCATGCTTAACACACTGTCAGCTATTTATACATCTCAAAGTGATCTTTCAATACATTAATCTGTTATTTAGAACAGAAGAGACGCCGTCCCTTTTCCTTTATAATCGTCTAATGAATCTGACCTCATCATATTCATAACATATAAATTAATATCATATATTAATTATAATATTTTCCTCTACTAGATATAAATCATATTTATATCCAATTTCCTCCATATTAATGTATCTCATACATAAAGTTAATTATATCATATTTAATTAACTCGTTCAATTATATCATATATAATCGACTCCCTCTTGTCAATTTGAACATTTCAAACTAACCCAAAAACATACTCTCAACTTGTATCCAAGCTACCAAGGGGACCTTATGGACCTATGGCTTGAAGCTCCAACGGTACTTGAATAGCTGACTAAACTTTTTAGCCATGAGACCCACCATCCGTTAACTGTCAGAAATTCCACTAAAGACCGACAGTTGAAGTCTTCTTGCCATGGATATATTTCTATGTCCATTGGATATAACCAATCATCAGTATGTTGACCCTTCACAGATGCTCGTAATTACAGCAGACCAATTTATTGTTTTACCCTTGTAAATATTCCTCCGTAAGTACCACTGATTTCTCTAATGAACAATACAACATAGTCCTACTATGTGTGAACACCTCTCGGGCCATGAGAAGGTGTGTGGCGCCACATCGTTCAAGTCCTGAGATCAGCCTTTAAGAGAGCAATCTATCTACTTACCCTTACTTTGGGGAAGGAGTGAACTCCATCTGGTGAAGCTGAGTTCCCAACTCCTAAATCAGACGAATCCCCAAAATGGTAGGTTTGAGTTAGTGCTCTGGCCACTCACACCTATGCAAATCAAATGACCGCCCTCAATTGCAGAAGTTCCCAACTCACTTAAGATTGAGGTCATGTTACCTATGGTCATCCTAGTGAAGTGAAGTCTCAGTCATGAACAGAGTTATATGACAAGACATTAACACTTCGAGATTAGGTCTTATACAAACTCTTTGTATTGAACGCCCCTGCTCGCATGTCCAGTACACAAATGATCAGGATCAGACCATCTGTAATAAGTCACAACATTTGTAACAATTCCACAAAGCGGGCCGCATCCGTAGTGTTACCAGGATAAGGTTTCCCTCCTACTAATGACGAGCAGAAATGTACGTCATTATAAGCCTTTTATTTAGAATTATGAAGGCTGTTAAGTAGAATATGCGGCGATTATACTAATAATTCATGAGAAAACTAGCTTGTGTCGTTAGCATTAAGAATCTCGGCTAACCCACTTTTATGCGTTATTCTGCATTCAAAATTTTTTTTTTGTAGCAAACGTAGGAATCGATCGAATGCGCGGAAGCCAGGCTATCGTGAAGACGATCACATGCGGTGATTGCATACATCAGTCGTATGGATGTTGCGGCTATCGAGCGAATGCGGTCATCGCAGGGAGATTGCAGCTACAGAGGAATAACCATAATAGAAGGGTGATCGCAAGGTTGGTGGAATGCAAGCATGAACGCATACATGGGATCATAAAAAAGATGATGTTGACATTTTACCTACCACGCCGTGAGTGGCAGAGATTCAGAAAAGGACCATCGCGTCGCGAGTGTCAGATTCAGAGCAGATCCATTAATGCTGTCGGCGATCAAGCTCTATAAATAGAAGCCTTCGAGCACAATTTCAATCGTCCAGATTTCTACCTTCAGGTGGATCCTTATGATCCAGATGAAAGCGTGAGGAGATATTCTTGAGAGTTCTTCATCCCTTCAACCATTCCGAGTGACGACCGAAGCCTTCATCAGAACTAGATCTCGAGAGAGTCTATTCCACCGCCCATCCATGGCACCACCGACAACCTTGACACACATCTGAACATTGCTTCCATTTGACCCTCTATATCTCTTTTATCTTTGTATTGTATTACATTGTGGCTTAAGAGATTAATACATTTTGTGATCAATGCATTTCTATATTTTCCTTCGATTCCGTCTCCATCTTCATTTACTTAGCATCCTTTACTTTCATTGCATCACTAAGTAAGACTGCTAAAGTATCACATACTTAATCATGCGACATAGACATATGAAGCATGTAGCAAACCACCGAGAGGTGTCAGCAGCGACCAACTGCCCGGGAAATAATGCGATGAAATAATGGTGTAGAATGCGATGGTGGAATGCGTTGTGCATGCAAGTTTTCTTAGCAAGATCAAAGTATAAACCGTATTAAGTTGCCTGATAAGCCCAGAGTCGAACACAGGGGCTAAGGAAACGATATGCGACGGTAATTTTAGATCTCTTTGCGGTGACAAAAGAAACAATGCGTTGGTTGGTATGTTGTTTAAGGTATGAAGTCTATGCGGCAGAATTGAGAAAAAAAGTTAATAACACGAAAGTACAATGATATGCAAGGGAACGGGTTGAGAGGGGATTTAGCTAACGCTTCCTAAGAATGCGTTCATGTTATGCAATCATGCTACACACATACTACAGAAAGTCATCTCTCAATGAAATGCTATAGCTCTAGTCTTAGAACGCATGCGATGTATGCAATGATGTCTATAGGACTTATGTTTAAGCCTCTATTCTTGTCTATGCGATGATGAATGACACACACATACACAAGGCGACTGCAAACTACCATAACCTATTTCTAGGGTGCATGCGATGCATGTTGGCAAACAGAGCTTATCTCTAAGTCTCTATCTCTTGCTTATGCAGATCTAATCTTGCTTTCTCAAGTCTAGATTCTTACCTAGCTCTCTCAAGTCTTAGGTTCTTTCTTTAAACTCTCTCTCGAGTAGCTCTAAAGGGGCGATGGACGCAACATAAGACAAGATGATCGCATGTAATGAAGATCCTAGGTCATGTTAGCTAAGTACTTCTCAATCCATTCGAAAGTTTAGTTACTCATGTGTATTGTAAAGAGAGTAAGCAGATGTAGAAATGCAGGTTTCATTCTACAAATGATATCGTAATACAGAATGACAATATGAAATAAAGATAAGGAGTCTGGTAGAAATTTCTTGCTTCCCAAGGCTTTTACACTGTTTTTCTCTACTATGCTCAAAGAATATTCTTGCTTTCGCAAGAGTCGGCCCTCTCTCTGTCTTCCATGCTCCCTAGCACTCTCTCGAGCTGACCAGGATGATATTCTGGCGTCTTCTCTCTTCTCTCGCCTCCGCCTTCTAAGTATAAGGAAACTATGAACAAAGGCTAACTATCTTCTATATGGCTCAGCTAGAAGAGAAAACTGAACTCCTTTAACGAAGGTGGCCTTCGGTATTTATAGAGCTTCAGGGCGAAGAGCTTTTTCTCTCAAATGATTGCACTGATGGCATGTCATTAATTCGCTGTCTGATGCACCGAATAATTTGTACCGAAAAGTTGAATGTACTTGTTATAGTGTGTTGTTAACGGCTCTTCAACTTAATTCGGTATTGATCGTCATCGGCTTTCTATCCCATCGTGATTTATTAAGCTTTCACCTTGATGCGCTGGCTCTGCAGCCACCTTCTTGAGCAAATTTTCACGAATGCAAACAATCACATAACCTTGCGGTCGCAATCTCTTAATGCGCTCGAATGCTAATTTCCTTGGATGACAATTCCGCCTTACACCAACGTATTTTCTGCACAAAATACACAAGTTAGTTGCTTTAATGCGATGGACGCATGCGATCGCAATATCCTAATTTCCTTGGACGCAATTTTATATATTTTTACCATCGCAATCCTTCATTGTGTTCTATCTTTGCATTGTAATAACATGCATTTATGCCCGTTATTAGTAAGTAGTTGATCACATTAAGCAACGTAAGCAAGTGTTCACTAAAGATAGGAATAATCTTACATCAACCATGTTTTATGAGCTTGTCTTATGAGCGCATCATTCATCATTTAGGCATACTTGGGAAAGTAGTCTAAAAATCAAATCTAGATTCGGGAGAGCAGATTGGATCGCATAAGCAAGAATGGGGACTTAGGAATAAGCTACATTTGCTACGACACAACGTATGCATCCTTTAAGTAGGATATGGTGGTATGCGATCATCTTGCTTATGTGTGAGAGCACGTGAGCGAGAATAGAGACTTAGAAATAAGGCCTCTTGACACTATCACATATACATCGCATGCATCTTCGTCAAATGTGTATAGCATGATCAGCTTGCATTGGCTAGGGTTACCCTTGTGGTCAAGCTTAGTGTTGCAGTGAAGACATCCTCGCCATTTTATCTATTTTTCCATGCATTTTACTACGCGTTAATAGTTGTCGTGTCTCCATCTCTCACAGTCATACTTCCACTGCTTAATTTGTTAGTTAGGAGTAGGAGTAGTGCTTAGCCCATAACCTTCAACATTCTTTATTCTTCGCCGCAAACATACTACTGCATAACATTTAGCTACAAGTCCCTGAGTTCGACCTCGGATCACCCGAAAAACTTGTGATCTCGTTATACTTGGCGAGAACACAAGAAAACTTGTGATAGGAATGCATGGTCATTGCATACGAGATTAACGCATACTTTCCATTCCAACGCATGACTACCGACGCATGAGAACATACGCATAATCTAAGACATGCATCATATATGCTTCCAAATTTTTATCATCACCTACATCCATATATTACAGACTATTTTGGTTGTCATTTAAGACATGATATACTTGTATGTCATTACATACATGCTTAAGTTACATAAAGACAACTAGGGATATTAAGTTTATTGGTTTGTGGAAAAACATCTAAATGTGCAAAGTCAAGAGGTGAAGTAAATATCATATATATTATACATCACAAGTGTTTGTACAAAGTTGTTTACAAACTACAGGAGATGAGACTCTAGGGCACAAATCCCAAAAATCTCCCACTTATCCTAAAGCGAAGTGGGGAGTACAAGTAAACAGGTACAAAACAATAAATTAGGGCATAAAAACCCAGTGCAACAAAATTTCCCACTTGCCCTAGTCCAGCCGCTGGCGGTCCCGTAGACCCATGCTCTGAAGGTGACCCTTAAACATTGTAGCAGTGAGAGCCTTCGTAAATGGATCAGCAACGTTTTGCTCCAAGGTGATATTTGTGAGGATCACGTCTCCTTGATGCACTATCTCGCGGATCAGATGATACTTCCGCTCTATGTGTTTGTTGTGCCTATGACTCCTAGACTCCTTGGAGTTCGCCACAACACCACTATTGTTACAATAGAGGGTGATGGGTCTAGACATATTTAGAACAACTTCGACCTATTTCAAGAACTTTCTAAGCTAGACGGCTTCTTTAGCAGCTTCACAAGCCGCTACGTACTCTGCCTCCATCGTGGAGTCGGTGATGCACCTCTACTTAGTGCTCCACCACACTACAGCTCCTCCATTAAGAGTAAATACTGACCCTGAAGTAGACTTTCGAGAGTCCTTATCAGTCTGAAAATCAGAATTCGTGTATCCAGTAAGGATCAAATCCCTAGACCAATACACGAGCATGTAGTCCCTCGTTCTTCAAAGATACTTGAGGATATTCTTAACTGCGGTCCAGTGTCCCTAGCCTGGGTTAGACTGATACCTACTAACTATTCCCACAGCATAGCAGATGTCTGACCTAGTGCAGAGCATC
Organism: Benincasa hispida; assembly: GCF_027475165.1. Classification (NCBI taxonomy): domain Eukaryota; kingdom Viridiplantae; phylum Streptophyta; class Magnoliopsida; order Cucurbitales; family Cucurbitaceae; genus Benincasa; species Benincasa hispida. The sequence goes on from NC_143483.1 coordinate 24,115,168, forward strand.
ACATACATTAAACTGTTAACGACAGATGCATATGGGACCCGTCTCATGTCCTAAACCTCTTGAGGCGTCTTAGGACACGTCCTTAGACAAAGTGACTCCATGCCTGAATGGTAGTAGGTCCTTTTTGGAGTTTTGCATCGAGTACTTGAGCAAGATTTGTCAAACGATGCCTGAGACAGCACTAGCACTTTGTTCTTACGATCCCAAAAGATCTATATACCTAGAACAAATCAAGCCTCTCCCAAATCTTTCATTTGGATTTGGGTCGCTAGTCAGTTTTTAACTGCAGTCAGTAGACCTACATCATTCCCAATGAGTAGTATATCGTCTACATACAATACTAAGAAAGCTACTGAACTGTTGACTATTTTCTTTTAAACACAAGGTTCATCAACATTTTGGTCAAAGCCATACGATTTGATCGCATCATTAAACCGAATATTCCAAGATTGAGATGCCTGCTTCAGCCCGTAAATAGATCGATTCAGTTTGAAAACTTTTTGCTCTTGACCTTGGGCAATGAATCCTTCGGGTTGTACCATGTAAATGGTCTCCTCAAGATTGCCATTCAAAAAATCCGTCTTGACGTCCATTTGCCAAATCTCATAATTATAATAAGCTGCAATGGACAGGAGGATGCAGATTGACTTTAACATGGAAATAAGTGAGAAAGTCTCTTCATAGTCGGCTCCCTCCACCTGGGTATAACCCTTTGCCACAAGTCGAGCCTTGAAGGTTTGCACCTTCCCATTAGTACCCCGTTTGCACTTTTAGATCCATTTATAACCTATAGATCTTACCCCATTAGGCTGATCTACAAGATCCCATACCGAGTTAAAGTACATCGACTCCATCTCGAGATTCATAGCTTTGACCCATTCATCCCGGTCAACATCCTCCATTGCCTTTTTATAGGATAACGGATCCTCAACGTCGCCATCTGTCACTATAGCTAGGATTTTCATGAAACCCAGATAGCGATCAGATAAGTTCGTAACCTTCCCACTGAGTCGAGGTTCCCTCAACTCCTGAGGTGGAACTGACCTACCAGATGAACTATCATCAACAATTCTGGTTGATGAAGCAGGTCCTTCAAAACTCTTGTTGAAGTTTTACTAGTTTCTTTGGAAAGATCACTTAACACGACTTTACTACGTGGACTGTGCTCCCTGATATGATCCTTCTCCAGGAAAGTAGCATTCGTGGAAACAAACACCTTATTTTCGGACGAATCATAAAAGTAACCTCCTTGTGTACCTTTGGGGTAGCCTACAAAGAGGCATAACCTCGATCGTGATTCCAACGTCTTGGGATTTGCCTCAAGCACATGTGCTGGGCAACCCCATATACAGAAGTGACGTAAATTAGCTTTATGCCTGTTACACAACTCCAAAGTTGTTCTTGCAACACTCTTAGAAGGAACACAGTTGAGAATATATACCGCAGCCTCCACTCTGAAACCCAAAACGAGTCCGATAAGGAAGCGTAACTCGTCATCGAATGAACCACGTCCAACAAGGTTCTGTTTCTCCTTTCTACTACACCATTTTGCTCAGGTGTACCTGGTGCCAAGAGTTGGGAAATGATTCCATGTTCTAATAAATAATCCTGGAACTCATAATCCAAAAACTCTCCACCTCCATCTGGGTGAAGTGTTTTTATTCGTCTATCCAAAGTATTCTCAACTTCATCATTAAATAATTTGAACTTTTCAAAAGATTTAGACTTTCGTTGCATCAGATAAACATATCCATATCTCGAGTAATCATCAGTAAAACTGATAAAGTACTCATAGCCTCCTCGAGCTCGCACATCTATAGGATCACAAAGGTCAAAATGTACTAATTCAAGAGGCTCTTTGGCTCGATAACCTTTTCCAATAAAAGGTCTTTTGGTCATCTTACCTTCAAGGCAAGATTCGCACACTGGTAAAGAATTTTCCTCTAACTCGCTTAGAAGGTCATTTTTCACCAATCTCTCAATCCTATTGAGATTGATGTGCCCTAATCGAAGGTGCCAAAGTTGGACATTTTCTTTTGGAGAAACTCATTGACGTGTAGATTGAGTTACGAAAGATTTAAACATCTCTATGTTATGGAGGGAACTTAAGGCTTGGTTTTAGCACATACAAGTTATTTGAGTTTACCTGTACAAATTTCAACATCATCCTTATGAATAAACGCTTTATTCAATTTAAAAGAAAGAGTGTAATTGTATTGTAACAGACAATTTACAGAAATAAGGTTCTTTTTTAGTTCAGAAACTACAAAAACATCTTTTAATATAAGAAACCTATTCTGTAAAGTTAACTGGATGTCTCCCACTGCCACAACTGAGACGACGTGCCTGTTGCCTACTCGCAATGTCATCTCACCAGCCTCTAGCTGTCGCTAGGATCTAATCCCCTAAAAAGGAGGACATAAATGATTAGTGGCGCCCGTATCTACTATCCAAGCAAAATCATCATTCTCCACTAAACAAGTTTCTAATACAAGTAAATCCTATTTACCTTTGTCTGCTTTGGCCTTAGCCTTGTCAGCCTTTCTTTCCTTCAAATAACGAGGACAATTCCTCTTCTAGTGTCTGTCTTGGTTACAGTGGAAACATTTTCCTTTTTCAATCGGCGGTGGATGCCTCTTCTAGGCGACAGGTGGCAGGTTAGCAGGTGCATTCCTTTTCCCTTTACCACCCTTCTTCTTCTTCCCCTTTCCAGAGTTAGAAGTTAAAGGTGCAGACTTTCTTTCTGAGGTCGAACCTCGATAGAACCTTTTAGAGGACGAGAAAACATTTGCCTCACCTACTCTTTTCTTCTTACTTTTCAGCAAGGATTGGTAAGTCTGCAACTCGTTGAGGAGAGTGGTAAGGGAGTGGTCCACTTTTTTAAGAATTGTATTGCTAACAAAGTGGAGGAAGCTCTCCGGCAATGAATGCAGGATAATGCTAATCTGATTGCCCTCACTGATTTTAGACCCATTCATCTCTGCCATGTTAAAGCGGACCATCATATTCAACATGTGTTCACGAAAAGAGGTGTATTCCTCCATTTTGAAGCTGAAGATGTGTTTCAGAGCCTCATGCTTGAGCTGCCCAGATGGCTGTCCGAACATTCCCCGCAGGGACTCCATGATCTCTCGAACTAAGACCATGGACTCGTGGTTCATGGCCAACACGTCACTAAGACTGGCCAGAATATAGGCTTGGGCCTTCTCTTTGCCCGTGTCCAATGCTCGTATGCCGCTCGAACATTTCGAGTAGCATTCTGAGGTGGAATAGGAGGACATTCCTCCATAAGGACAAACTTTAGATCCTCGATGATGAGTATCATCGTGAGCATATGTTTCCAACTTGAATAGTTTTGGCCATTCAATTTTTCGGCGCTAAGTAAATTGTAGTGGCTGAAGCCATTAAAACCGTTGCTAAAAAAAATGAATAACCTTTTATAAGACTTTGCAAAAAACCACATTTTTTAACCAATTAGTTTTACCAAAACAGATTCCAAGTACCCTAAGTGAAAAGTCTTCTTTGAAATGATGCCCCAGCGAGGCAGGACAAATGTCATCGATGGGGTGATCAGATGTCCCTTCACTAGGATGAGACATTCTCAACCATTAGGCAGAACCAACTCTTGGAACTAAACCTAATAGCCACCATTTGTTCGGTCCAGAATAGTTAACCTTTAACAATCCTGCATAAGTGTAACCCCTCATTTTCGGCCCTAGAGTCCTACCCTAATGCGCCCTTAGTAAGGAAAAAGCAGATTAGGAAAAGGGACTAAGTAACCTTATCCTCTTACAGGAGTTCAAATAAAGAAATGTGCAAAACAACCATCCCCTATAGGGGGACACACCCAGGGTGCCACGAGGCGATGCACAGAAAACTTTATTCAATCCAACGAGGGAGACCGAGGGATATGTTGTCGCACTTTTCAATGCCATTTATTATGAACACTCTCTCCATCTACCTTGATATTAACCTACCCAAACACCATCCATTAATGGGGGCACGCTAAAGGTGCCTCGAGACCGAGGGTAGATCTCACGGTGTGGACTATGAGGGAGAAACGCGAGAGGTGAAAATGAAGCATCAAATGCCCTAAGTACCTCTCACTGAATGTTCTACGTAGGAACCTAGACTATCAGGCTACTGATAATGATCTAAGTCAATTATTAAGTTTGCTAAAAAACAACTTTTGTCTTTGAAATTAAGTAAAAAACAACAAATCCAAGTAGTCACATTAAACTCTTTAATGGATTGGCCTGAATTTGCATGCATGCATTAAATCTATCTAAATTACCTTTCCAGGTAGGTTCTTAGGTAGAGGTGTTCCTTTGCCGTCATCTTAAATACCCCAGCCTAGATAGAACTCGCCTTAGACAAAAGATCTATTATAGATTTGCTACATATTAATCTTTTACTAATTATTTTAGTTCTAATTTCATTTTATAACCATTTATAAAATGAACAACTAAAACACTCATGCCATATAACGAAGTATTTTTAACGCTTATAAATATAATGTTAATTAAATAAAGCATACATAAATATAACTATTATACTATATGATGCATGAACATACACTTATGTAAATTAAATCATGCTTCACTAAATCATAACACTTATAATAAAGAGAATATGCATGACCTAAGATGGGATTTATATGTGCATACCATATGACAAATATATATATGTATAAAACTATGGATTAATGGACCGGGATGAACCAAAACAAACACCGGAATGAGAAAATAATCTATTTACATAATTCAGTTGAGCAAATCGGTTCACAAGCAAACTAGGTCTTGAACCACCGAGCGAAGCTCCCATCATTTGGATTCACCAGTTTGTGTTTCCTTTAGGATTCACCAGTTTTGTGTTTCCTTCGGGATTTACCAGTTTTGTGGGCATACTTAACTACAATAGGATAGAACTCAGTCTCTTGGTTGTTCCATATGTTTATATGTCATATGTGGGTATCTAGAGGACATAGATGCCTAGCCTGACCCTAGTGGTGGGGTTACTGAGTATTTCATACTTATTCTTTCTTATGTTGATATTTCAAGTAAGGGTAGAGATGTACCGACGATGGCGCAGCGGAATTCATGATCGAGCCACTGGGACTAGTTTTTACGCTTCCGCATCATGAGAATTAGAGTTCTTTTCATGTTTCTCTTAATGTTTAGTTTTGATGTCTGAAACTTATTATTAAGAATTATTTTTCATATGTATTTATTAACCTTTATGATTTATGGGTACCCTATTATTGTTGCATTTAATAAATCTCTTTTGAACTTCTCTTGTTTTAATTAGCATTTATTTAAAATAACTGAGCGTCGTTTTAAATTCTTTGCATGCATTTATTTTAGTAATGACTGTTACCTAAGTCCTAAGGGTCGGGTCGTTACAGTTGATAAAATTAGGGGTGCTCAAAAAATCGATGACCCGAAAAAATCAATATACCCAACCCAATTCATGGGGTTTGGGTTGGGTTATCAACTCATTTGGGTTAGGTTGGGTTCAAATAAATAAAAATTTTATGGGTTGGGTTGGTTCATGGGTTCACCTAATATAATCCAAACCAACACGAACCAACCCGAATTTATTATTAACTTTACAAAATATATTTTTTATTACTTATAATACAATTATTTATACATATATTGATTTTAATTTTATTTAATTCTAATATTTTTTTATAATTTATTTTTCAACAACTCTTAAAAGTAGTTTTTTGCACTTTAGAAATAAATTTTTCACTATATAAATTGAAATTGAGATGTTAATCTTAATTCAATATATGAAAATAATTAAATTAGATTTTTACATATTTACATTTTGCTTTTTTTTTAAGAACAAAATTTTAAATAAAGGATTTGATTAACCCGAATCAACCCAATTCAAATATTTCATGGTTGGGTTGGGTTGAGTTCATTTTTTAATAAGGGTTATTTGGTTTGAAAAAATTTATAACCCGAACAATTGGGTTGGGTCTAAAAATTTTTTTAATCTAACCTAACCCAACCCATGAACACCCAAACGTAGATAACAACTTAAGAAAATGTGGAAGTAAGTCTATAGACTTAATTTTTAAAAATCAAAAATAAAAATCGAAATGGTTATCAAAAAGGGCATTAATTTCATATGATTTTCTTTTTATTTTAATTATATATAATTGAATAATGGTATTCTCAACCAAAAAAATAATAACGATAATAACAATGGAATCACCTGAAAAGTTGTGAACTTGAACGGAGATTCATTGTGGAAAATGCCTTGTTTAAGCCATCTTTCAGGGTCAAAAGAAGTTGCAGTAGAACTCCAATTGTATTCCATTCTTCCCATTGAGTAAGGAACATACGTCACCATTCCTCCAACTTTTACCTTTGTCCCATCTGGCAATACGACATCCTCCAAAATTCCCTTTGGATCCTTGTAATAATTTAGCAACTAGTAATAGTTTGTACCTGAGGGACTGCAGGGTAAAGACGAAGTGTCTCAATGATGATAGCATGCAGATAATGTAATCGAGCAAGTGAATCATAATTAAGGAGTTCTGAAAACTGCATTACTCTTTTCTCAAATGATTGAAGATCAGTTGTTTGATATTGAAGCAATGAAATGTTGTCTTCTTTAGCTCTTTCTTCTTAAAGTTTGTCGGCTACATGAGAATGAGTCATTATCATATAAATAGCCCAAGAAAGAGTTGCAGCTGTTGTATCACGTCCAGCAATCACGAAGTTAAGAACATCTCTTAAGCTTTTGTTTGTGAAGTTGTTTGGGTCTTCGCCCAACTCAATAAATCTTGACAATATGTCATGTTTTATCTGTCATCGAATTTCAAATTCTATATAATCTTCAAATTTTTATTTTTCTAACAAAAAAAAAAAAGCTCAAAGTAAATTGTAAAGACCCAATCAAATTGATTGGGTTTCATTATAACAACATTTTGTTCTAAATGTTTCTATCATTTACTATCAATTTCTTTCACATTGTTATAGTAAATATTTGCCATAAATTAGCATATTAGACTCCTAGCTCTTGTAATTCTTTTGTGTAATATGTGTAATCTTGTAATCCTATTTGTAAACACAACAGTTACTATAATATTTGTAGATTTTATTGAATTGAAATGTTGTGTTTACTAATAAGGTATTAGAGTACATATAAAAAAGATCACAAGAATGGAAAGTAGCCTAAAATGTAGAGATATTCTAACTTGGTGATTTATTGCACAAAATATATGGAAAACATCCAAAGGTGCAATTGAGAGAACACAACATTTTATCTAAACCTAGATCCCGTTGAGTTCACTTCTTACTAATGAATCCATTACTAAAGAATTTTTAAAATGGTATGTAGAAATTAAACAAATCTGTTTCGTATATCAAAAAATGAGAAAAATATTTTTTTGATCCATGAGTTTTGAAGAATAAGTGCATTTGATCCTCTGTTTCAAATTTGCCGTTTTAGTTTATGAGTTATAGAGAAAGTAGATTTAAAAGGTCCCTCTACAAATAGAACTATTAAATTTAAATAGAATATTGACCAAACAACTAATGTGTTAAATGACTTGGTATTTTCTTTTTCTCCTTTGTCTCTTGTTCTCTCTCTTCTGTCTCCATTACCAAATCGATTGAAAACCCCAACTCTCTCTAGCCACACACATTTTTCGTTAAAAAACGAGTTTCTCCATCTTTTATTTTTCAGGATATTGATGCCATTTAGTCTGAATTATAGTTGTGTGTCGTTGACTTATATAATTTTCACTTTAAGCATAATAAATTGTTTTAGATGAGAAATAATAAACCGAATGAAAAGTTAATGTTTATAAAACCATATAAAAAACATAATTTAGAGTTTGAAAATAAATCACGCACGTTGATGAAGGAACAAAGAAAACAAAGTGAACCATTTCTTTTCCAGTAGAACTATACTTCGTAAGCAATGATTACCGGTGACAGCAACAGCAAATAAGAGCCTCGCGGCTATGAAGACGCCTTTGACAATTACATTTTGAATGAGCGTCATTTTTTTAAAGGATAGTGTTGAAAATTAGTGCAATCTTTAATTTGTAAGTAGTTTAAATTATTTTTTTAAACTGAAGTTAGTGGTTTTAATTTAAGGTAGTGTCTTTTAAATTGGAAGGGAAGTGACTTAATGATTTAGTAGGAATGACGGAAGGAGAATGTAGTTGATAGTTCCCTAAATGAGTTATCTTAATGCATCTAATCTCGCTTGTTTAGAATGATTAATAAGTTTAAATGTCTTTATTTGTAGGACTTCAAGCATTACTAGTATTCTAGAACATTATGAGCAGTTCTCTATTAGGAATTTAGAGGAGCATTTGGGACTTCAAAGGAGAAGAAATGACGAAAATGCCCCTAAGGCACTACCGACATAGACAGAAGATGGGCTGGCACTACGAGACTGTCGCAAATCTGGAGCTACGAAAACTTAGCCCATTGAGATGCAGTGTCATAGCATTGTCAACGAGTCTATAAAAGCATTTAATTCATTTTTAGGGTTTAGAGAGAAGAGTTACTAGGCGATTTTGGGAGCTCTAAGCCCAGTTGTGGATATTTTTTATTAAAACCCATGAGATTTCTTTAGATTTTTCTTTGTAATGAAGATTATGGCATCGGGATTTGAGGTTCAATGACCGGCTAGGCCCTAAACATCGATTTTGAGGTTTGTTGGGAATTTGTTTGTGGATTTAATGAGATTTTGATGAACCTATAGGTTATTTTCTTATCTCTTCATGTTTTCTACTCCTTGTTTGAATTCATGTGCAATGTATGTTCAATTGATGTGACAGATTAGTCATCTCAATGTATAGGTTGTGTATGCTTGTCATGTATACTAGGTTTCATAATGAAAGCATGCTTAATTTAAGTAGTAAATAAGTGGAGTTATAGTTATGGTTCGATCTCTGGCATTACCAAGGTCCCTATAATAATGAAAGATAACAAAACCTTAGGAATAGAAAAACATTAGATTTGACCAATATAATTTAATGGTCTAATCAATCAAAGAGTAATGCAATTAACTAGTAGTGTGACGGTTATTTAGTTAATTTAGAATTTTGACATTGCATTACAATTCGATTTTCTATTAAAGGAGTCTGATCAGCATTACCAAATTACTTGATTAGGCTTGTTAATTAGATAACCCAATAACCCAATTACTATGATAAATCGATGAATTAATCCATAAATAGTCCAACGATCTCTTAATCGGTAAAAATAATCTCGTGCTATCCCCTTCTCTCTCTCTCTCCAATCTATCTTTTTTTCGCACCTTAATTTTCTGCAATTTAGTATATCCGGTCAAATGCTCCTCCTCTTTTATTATTTTCCTTAATAAATTTACTTTAGAGAGATTTTATCTTAGGCTGTGGTTCGACCAGATCATGCCACTTTTAATACTCAATTGTATAGGTTGGTTAGATTGATAATTATAAAGATTATTTTATTGTAAGCACCCTTGAAAAGTCCTTATGGTTTGTAGTTTTTATCTTTCTTATAAATACTTATAATGTTCCCACTTTAATGAAAATATAACTCAATTAAAGTATTTGATCCACCGTGTAATATATATTTTTGTTTTCATCTTTCATTCTCTTTGTTTATTATTTTTCTTTACGTGGTATTAGAGCGCTCAGATTCTTTATTTTGTGCTTGAGTTTAAATACTCAGTGGAGATGAACGATGGAAACAATATTTGTGCAGACAACTTATCAATGACAATTATAGCTATTGGAGGCTATGTATGGAAACTTTTTCACAAGGACAAGATTTGTGAGATATTGTTTCCAGTGATGATCCATTTCCATAAGATACTTTGGAGCGAAAGAAAGATGAGGAAATGGAAGGTCAAGTGTGGCAAAACATTATTTGCTTTTCAAAATTCTATTGGTAGGTTATATATCGAACATATTCATGATGAGAATTCTTCAATAAAAGTGTGAGACACACTTGAAATTTTGTTCACTCAAAAGAGTACGACAAAATTGCAGTATTTGGAGAATGAACTTGCTACAACGACTCAAGGTAATTTTTCAATTTTAGAATATTTTCTAAAAGTTATGATTTTGTGTTTTGAAATTTCATAATTGAACAAAGAGAAGCCTATTAGTGATGCTTATTTGCATCTTTATATTATTTGTGGATTGTGAAATGAGTTTATGTTGTTTATTTCATCGATACAAGGTTGGGTAAATCAACCTTTTATCGTTGAATTGGAAAACTTGCTCTCAAATCAGGAAGCATTAATGAAACAAATACTTGGCAACGACAAGCAAACTTATTCCGTTATTGAAGAAGGGCATGTTAATATTGAGAATGTTGCATCAAATTTTGCTGGTGTTTCTCTTGAAGATGTTTATTATGTTCTAGGTTTAAAGAAGAATTTGATTTCTGTCTCTCGGATTACCAACTCTAGATAGTATGTTTTTTTTTTGTCTAAATGTTCTAAAAATGATTTTCAACGGTAAGAAATTAAAGGTGCTACTTTTCTAACCGGAAAAAGGAAAGAATCTCTCTATTATTGTCTGTAAATGATTCATATGTTGAAAAGACGAGTCATAATTATGGTGCAACACTTTAGCTTGCTTAATTAAGTAATAGTGGTTACCAGTCGTTGGAAAGAATTTCTATGAAGAAGTTTCTTGATGGTGTCCTTTCTTTGAGGAAATACATCATGGTGTGATTTATTCTGGTTGTCAATTTGGATTTGCATCATCTTCCTTTCAAATAACAGATCTATTCATTCAAATTTGATGAGACCAACTAGAAGACCTAACTATTATGGTTGTTATGCTATGGTCATTATGGGTGATTTTTCTTGCTTTAATTGGGTGTATTTTTTGGAAGCTAAAACTGAGATTTTCTCCAAGTTTATCCAGTTTAAGGAGTGAGTGGAGAAGGAATTTATGTTGTAAATGAAGTGTTTCGCACAGATAAAGTTAAATGACCTAATTGGCATCTTTGCTTGTGGTTTGAGCTTCTTGGATCTCTTTTTTTCTTGTGGCAATGACAGAATAGGTGAAGTCATCAATGATTTTGATGGATTTATCAAGAACTTCAGATCCCCAATTCAGAAATCTTTTAATTTTCCATAAAGGATCGATGAAGCGAAGGGTGACTATCATGTTGGCTGTGTCAAAGGCCTTAGCAAAGCTATTTTCAAGGAAATTTGGAGCCAATGATCCAATTTCAACACCAAATCCCACTTTGCATATGGAGTCCAAAGTCATTCTCATCAACAATTCCTACACCCAATTTAAAAAAATTTAAAAATATATATTTTTTAAATGACAAAACTGTTAAAAATATTTACAGATAATAGAAAAATATCACTATCTATCATACAGATAAACACAGATAGTAGTCTATTACAGTCTATTACAGATAGATAGTAAATTTTTACTATATTTATAAATATTTTTGTTTATTTTTCTATATTTGAAAAACTAAAACAGCAAAAGTTCAAGAACGAATAGAATAAGTACCCAAAGAAATGTGACTGCCCCTTGAATTGGCCGCCCATTATATGGGCCTTCTTGCTTTCTCTTTTCCAACTCAGTTTCATGGAAAGACATGTATAAGACAAAAAGAAGAAACAATTACCTGGACATTGCCGTGTGGATCTCTTTCAAGCAACAATTGTTCTTGGATTGCTTGTGGGAAAAATTAAAAAAGGTGATGAGATTGAGTAGTAAGATTCTTTTTCCATAACTTATCCTCATCTATAATATTTTTTTTCCATAACCTATCCTCATCTATAAATCATGGACAAGAATTTCATTGAGTTCCGAAATAAGCTGCTGGACTTGTAGAAAGCGAGTTATAAATGATATCAGTTCAAGAATGACATATTGATCCCGAGAATCTTGGATTTAGTGGATAGTGAGCATACAACCAAAAGAAATAAACACAATTAGTTACAATAACAAGAGAAATACCTCCAGAATCAAGTCAATCAGACCCTCGGGAATAAGTACAACACCATAATTAATAACCAAGTTTAGAACGTTTACTAATTACATCGACAATGTAGTCTGTAACGTTTTTCAAGCTAAGCTTCTTAGTCGCAACCTGCAAAACACATTGTAAATTCGATGTATCCTATAAACTAAAACTCTATTAATAAATGAGTCAACATTCAAAACACATTATTTTTTGTCTGAAAATTTTTTCGCTTGCATACATTCAAAACCAATAAATCTCCATGAGTCAACTACAACTAGGTGGTAGAGAACAAATTTTTCAAAGCTAACAAAAAGAGGCATCCGATATCACTTAAGGCAATTGAATATGATATGGGATGTAATACTTAGTTCCATTGCACCATATTAAAAGTGTCAACCTAATTCCATGAATCCTTTGTTTATCACAAATTTTCATCTTTACCCTTAAGTTTTGTTTAATATTTACCATTCCATGTAAAAATGCAAGAAGATGAAATACTGAAACAAGATATATTAACTGACTCAACAATTTCAATTTTTATGGTTACATGAGAGTATCTGTTGCAGAGATTATTAGTTATTAATGAGACAAAATCTAGTCCTCAAAGAGAATAAACAGCCCTAGGGTTGCACATGGAGGTAAATGCTCTTCTTGACAAAGATTTCTATCTGGTAAAGCATGTGGAGATAAATGTCCTCCTTGACAAAGGTTTTTATCTTAAGTAGTTTAAATAAAGCAACTACCTTTTCTCCAATAATAGTAATATTTGGATGAGTTTTCAAAGCACACACCAGTGTGATGTGAGAAGCAGCACGACCCATAAGTCGTCCAACTATGGATATATGTACACTGTTAATGCCATATGATAATAAACTTGAAATTTGAGTGAGAAACAAAAAGGTTTCAACATCACAACAATGGAAAAGTACATTCTCACATTAGGTAGATCAAATAGAGAAGGTTAATAAAATTGAGCAGAGAGAAGTGCTCTGTTTTTTACAGATGAAGCAACAAGATGGGCTTTATTATTGATATTATTTATTTATTTATAAATATATATTTTTAAAAAAGTGGACATATCTGAAATTGAAATAATGGTAACGTTAATAATTGAGTTATTATGAACATGTCAACACATCAAAACTATTTTTAGTTTCAATTTCATTAAGCAAAATGCTTACCGTGGTAATATTTTCCTATAGATCGAGCATCAACCATCACATTACCAATCATTTATGAATATATCTACATAAATATCAGCAGAGTCTATTAAGAGTCTCATCTCATGAATGCGACATTCCATTTTTTCCTTGAATTCTTGAAGAAACTACTTCAACTTTGCAACAGTCACCAAAGTTGAGTCCAAACGAAATATGAATTCTAAAGCAGTTACAAAGAGAAATGAGTACCTTGCAAGCAGATTCAAATCGAAAACTTGTGGGGACCTCTTTGCATTTGAGATCACCATCAATAGTTTTTGGGCAACCAATCACTCGGGTTTTCAAATTCTTACTCCTAATTTGAAAACAACAGAAAGAAGTGAAATATAGATAACAGAGTCTTGAACACAAAAAATGGTACCCTAGAGTAATTAATTACTCAACCTTATATTTCTGCAATAAAAATAATATATAATAGCTTATCCATATATGACAATGAGAGTTTGAAAGAGAGCAAAAAGGAGGGATGCAATAAACAAATTTCATAGTTCTGAAAAATAACTAAAGTTTTCAGCGAGGAGACAGGCATTTGTGTTGGAGTCATCTCCACCAATTACAACAAGGCCATCCAGATCAAGCTTCTAAGCAGTTTCTTCAGCTTGCTTAAACTGAAAATAGAACCGAACTGTCAATTAATGCCTTGACTACAACTAAGACGTCTCAAAATGAAAATTCTGGGAAGAAAGAGTTTCACCTGATCTGGAGTTTCAATCTTATCTCTCCCACTGCATATCATATAAAAACCACCCTGATAAAAGAAAAATGCATTTAAATCAAGAATTGCATTCAAATGGCAATCACTTCGCATCAAGACTGCACATATTCACACTAACAATTCTAACAAGAGAAAGCTTTCTATCCCTTCAAGAAAATTAACCTGATTGCGATATGAGTAGATAAATTGTGCAGTCAGTTCTACATATTTACCATAAAAGTTAAGTTTTGGGTTGGGCTGATATTATAAGCCTTTGGGCTTAAAAATGGCAGTTTCATTATTTTTTCATTTTAATTTTGCAGGTCCATTGTCTGGAACGTATCGCAGTCGTGCCCTTCAAGTGTCCAACCGGGGCGTGCCAGAAATTAAAAAATAAAATAAAATAAGGCGTGTCGGACACATGTCGGCGACGTGTCAGGACGTGGCAGTGTCGAACACATGTCCGACACAGACACTTGGCCACCTTAGGAGTGTCAGTGCTTTATAGATAAATAAAGGGAGTGGGGTTGGGAAGAGGGTGTCAAATTTTGTGGAATTTCATTTGGTAAATTTAGGAGAGACTACTAGCCCTCCCGTAAGGCTAGGTTGTCATGTTACTTTTATTATATACTATAGCATATTTCCATATTTAAGTGTTCTTGAATTTTCTCGTTCTTAAGAGGTCTAATTAAGAAGTATCCTAATAAATTGGTATCAATGTTCGTTCTTCTTGGGAGTACTATTTTTTTCTTTCTTTTTTTCTTTTGGACAATGGGAGAACAAGAACCATGGACATGAAGCGAGTGCCTAAAACGAAATGCTAATCACAAATGTGATATGACGGATAGAGGAGAAACTCCATGGACATGGGAGCAACTGCAAAATTGGGTTGCAGATTCTAAGCGCATAACGACAAAGAGAAAAGTTCGGGAGGAGTAATTGCGAGAAACTTAAAGAGCAAAAATGGAATGAGAATTTCAAGTTTGTAAACAAATCTACAATTGATAATCATTCTAAGATAGCTAATGTCTCAGACCTGAGGAACTCTTTATGGTTCAATCGAAGATGGAAACCAAATGGGGAAGATGAAGAAGTCGAGGAGGAAAGACAAAAAAAAAAACCTACCCAAAAGAAAAAGGTCGAGACAAGCAAAGAAAACTCACCGATGGACGTAAGGTCATGTTGAGGTGTGCGATAGCCTAAGCATCTTACGGTTAAGATGAAAGCTAATGGCGTGAAGAAGGGCATTGGCAAAGTGTTGGCCGAGAAGACGATGCCATGCGCTAGCCGAGCCTCACGTTGAGGTTAAGTGGGCAAGAACGCGCGCATGGGCGAGGATGCCTTAAGTGATGCGGCTTGTGCGTGCGTTGGTGTGCAATGGTCGGGCAAGGATGTGTGTAAAGTAGGGCCATGTGATGATCTTGAGACTAGGCATCGGGTGCGAGAAAGGGCACTGAGGCGTGCACTGGCTGAGAGGTGTATGTGTCCAAGTGAAGCCATGCTTTGGTAAGAGTTAGGAAGCTATACGTTGGTGATTAGGGGAAGCTTTTAGCTTAATCACCAATTGTATTGATCAGTTGTCGAGATTAGAAGGTTTAATGTTGACTTAGTAGGATAGGTGGCAGTCTAAGTGTAATTAAGGTCATGCATCTCTTTGTCTAAAAGGAAAGGCTCAGTTCAAGAACTTGGTTTGGACAATTCTCTTGTGCTAAAGGGATGATTCTAGAGCCATTTGAAGGCTTGAGAAGTGTAGATGAAGCTCTAAGGTTTCTGGAAGGAAATTCTTAGGAATTCAACTTGAAATCAGAAGATTTCCTCAAGAGGTCAAGCCCTCGGGTGATTCTGAGCAGGGTGTGAAGATTGAAAAATTCTGAACAGATCCTAAAGAATTTGAACCTCAAATTTTAAGGTAAGTAAGTTAAGATATTTTTAAACAAGTTTGTAGAAGGAAATTTCTTGAAATAATGTTTGAAAAAATAAGTAAATTCAGCTTGAAGTTGAATTTGGATTTTTGGGTTGAATAAGTATGCAGCTGCAACCGTTGAGCACGCAGGCAACTCAACAGGGTAGGATGCAGATGCGCACAAAGGCAGGTTGGCGCAAGGCGTTGGATGGGTTTGTATGCTAGGTTGCACATAAGGAGAGTACAAGTGTGCGCGCGAGGCGCTGCATGCAAAGGTTGAGTATACATTGAGGCGCAAAATTGCGTTAAAAGACAAAATTTACTCCTCGTGCTTAGAAATGTGTCTTCGTTTGCTATCCTCTCCATCAACGTGAGTATAAACGTTCTCATCCACCCTCCCACAAATATTTTATTTCGATAGATGTCACCTTTCTTGAGGATCAACCCATCTTTTCTATTAGTCATTTTCAGGGGGAGAGCTCTAATGAAGAGACTAATTGGTCCCCATCTTCGATCTTTTTTGATTCCCTTCTTGATCCTATCTTGAATATTACCGACACTGTCTCTATCTTACCTACCAAACAGTCCATGGATAACATACTATAGGAAAAATCTCAAGAAGGAAATCGTGCAACTTATTGTTTCTTTGGTAACGGTCTATGAGTCCGACCCAACATTAGCTCAAGGTACTCATACTATAACCTCGATATTTGTGTTGAGAATGATAGTGATGCTCATACTCCTGTCTTTGATAATATTGGTATTTGTGCTAAAAAGATGTGTACTGTGGGAGAAACTAGCAAAACTAATGATAGTAGTAATGATTGTACTAAGTACCCAATGTGGAGTAATCTGTCATATGGTAACCTTTCACAAGAGTTCAGAGCTCTTACTACGAGTCTATATATGGTAACGATACCAAATAATTTACATGCAACAATGGAAATCCTCGAGTGAAAAACTACAGTTATGGAAGAAATGAGGGCTCTTGAGAAAAACAATACTTGGGATCATCTGTCTCTTCCTAAAGAGCATAAGACAGTTGGATGCAAACAGGTGTTCACCATAAAGTATAAGTCTGATGGGACACTTGACAGGTATAAGGTCAGGCCAGTTGTTAAAGAATTTACTCAGACCATTGGAATAGATTACTCTAAGACTTTTTCTCCGGTTGCAAAACTAAACACATTTCGGCGTGGTTGCGAACAAAGACTGGCCTCTCCATCAGCTAGATGTGAAAAATGCATTTCTCAATGATGAGTTAGAAGAGGAAGTCTACATGAGTCCTCTAGGTTTTGAAGCTCAGTTTGATCACGAAGTGTGTAAACTAAGAAAGTCATTATACGGATTAAAATAGTCTCCAAGAGCGTGGTTCGACAAGTTTACTACCTTCGTTAATCTCAAGGTTATACTCAGGGATACTCTGATCACACTCTGTTTACAAAAAGGTCAGTGTCAGGAAAGAGTGTCGTACTCATCGTATAGGTGGATGATATTGTGTTATCCCGTTGATGCTACTGAGATTGACATACTGAAAAAGAAAATAACTGAGGAGTTTAAGATTAAAGACCTCAGGGAGATTTAAGTACTTTCTTGGGACGAAAGTAGCACGATCAAATGAGGGAATTTCAGTCTCTCAACGGAAATATACACTTGACTTGCTAAAAGAGACAAGTATAACTGGATGTAAAGTTGATAACCCCGTAGAAGTCAATACCAAGCTTGGCGACTCTATTAACATTCTTGTTAATAAAGAAAGATATCAATGTTTAGTAGGGAAACTAATTTACCTATCCCATACTAGACCAGACATATCCTACGTCGTCAGTGTGGTCAGCCAGTTTATGCAAGCACGGATGAAGAGCATATGAAGGCTGTTGAACGCATCCTAAGATATTTAAAAACTACTCCCGGTAAGGGTTTGATGTTCAAGAAAACTGACAAACTAAGTATTGAGGCTTCTACTGACGCTGACAGGGCAGGCTTTATTGTAGACAGAAAGTCAACATTTGGGTACTGTACCTTTTTGTGGGGAAATCTTGTCACTTGGAGAAGTAAGAAACAAAGGGTGGTCGCTAGAAGCGGTGTTGAAGAAAAATACATGGCTATGAGTCTGAGAATATGTGAAGAAATCTGGTTAAAGAAAGTTCTGTCAAATCTGTGTCAGGATTGGGATCAACTGATGAAGCTCTAATGTGACAACAAAGCTGCAACAAGTATAGCAAATAATCTGGTTCAAGATGATACAACCAAACACGTTGAAATCGATACACTTCATCAAAGAAAGATTGGACAGTGACAGTATCTACATTCAATACATCTCTTTCGGTCAACAGGTCACAGACATCTTCACAGAAAAAAAGGACTTCAAAGACAGAGGCTTGATTTTTGTGTCAGCAAGTTAGGTCTTATTAAAATCTATGCCCCAACTTGAGAGGGAGTGTTGAAAATAAAAAAGAACTTCACTTTTGAACCCTAAGGGCGTTTCATCTTGCCCTAGTCTGTATTAGGGTTTCCTACCTCTCTATTTATATCTGTGCGTTGTTCTTGTATGAAACATAGAAAAGAATAATAAAAAGAGTGATTGTATCGTGGTTTTTTCTCCCTGTTCTAGGATTTTCCACGTAAAACGTTGTGTTCTTCTCTTCTCTTTGTTTCATCAAATAGGGACCTTCCCCCCCTCTTCTATCAAACACTTTATTCATTCTAATAAAAGATTCATAATCTTGATTCTTGGAGATAATTCTCCTTTTATCTCCTTTAGGCTACATCAATTTGGTACCAGAGCATCCGTCTGGGCCAGCATTGACTGCCGCCAGTGGAACTCCAAGAAACTCTTGGTGACGTAGATCACAAGAGGGAGCTTTGTGAGTTGTCCTCGTTGTCGAACAACTAATATCTAATTAGGGGGAACCCTTGAAATTCAAAGAAAGAAGAAACCGAAGATTTATCAAGATTTCAAGAGAATGGACTATTATCGATCATCGAAGACGTCTAAGAAAAAAAAAATCAGCAGTTGGTGTAGGCAAGAAAATCAAATTTACTTCCAAAAACAATGTTAGAATTCTGACTCAAGTGATTGAAAAGATGAATTTCAACATACTAATTTTGCCCATGCTCGATTTTTCTCAAAGCACTTATCATTATCCACATTGGAAATTTAATTCTAGTGATTCTAGTGACTCCAATGATGTTTCTAAGGAAATTTGGGGTGGGATAAGAAGGCAACAATATCGAAAAAGGTCCAAAGATCCAATCAAACTCATTTTTCAAGATATCAACGTAAAGATTGGGAGTTAGATGAATTAAAGAATCATCAAGAATCATCAAGAATGGATTTTTACAGCCCAAAAAAAATGTTCAAGACTCAAAATTACTCTTTTGGTTCTCAAACACGATCAAGAAAGGTTGATTCAAGAGAATCAATGGATGAGTCCTATACCCATCATGAGATTAAAACATATTAAAGAATCCAACAAAATGACTACTTAGATCCTATAGCATTGGAGGAAATGAAGAAAACAATAAAAGAAATCCAACGTTCATTGGGGAAAATGACTCAACATATTGATCAACTATCAATTCATTTCCAAGAGTTCAAGAATGGATGAGAACTCCAACAGTGTAACCCAAAGCATAGCAATAAGTTGAATCAAAGTTCGTGGGTAAACCACGCATTCCTTCGTACCTATAAGTCAAAAGAAGAAATAAACAGAGACAACACACAGAGCACTAACCAGCAAAGTACATTCTTTTTCGTATCATCTCGTGGCCATTCGCTCGTACCATTCGTAAGTTTACATCAATTAACTGTAAGCCTAACCCATCACTTGATTGGCCATTTTCTTTATGAGTTCATAATGGAAGTCTAGATACTTGGTACCCCCTAATTATCAAATATGAATCTAAAAGATCTTAATGCATTTACCAACATGCATGTTTTCGAGATCTCAACTTATTTGCCTACCACCCAAGTGCTAAATATAATGTGTGTTATCACTAAATTATTAAACAGGAGTGTTTAACTAAAACAGCAAAAGTTCAAGCACGAATAGAATAAGTATCCAAAGAAATGTGACTGCCCCTTGAATTGGCCGCCCATTATATGCACCTTCTTGCCTTCTCTTTTCCAACTCAGTTTCATGGAAAGACATGTATAAGACAAAAAGAAGAAACAATTACCTGGACATTGTCGTGTGGATCTCTTTCAAGCAACGATTGTTATTGGATTGCTTGTGAGAAAAATTCAAAAAGGTGATGAGATTGAGTAGTAAGTTTCTTTTTCCATAACCTATCCTCATCTATAATATTTTTTTTCCATACCTATCCTCATCTATAATATCATGGGCAAGAATTTCATTGAGTTCCGAAATAAGCTGCTGCACCTGTAGAAAGCGGGTTATAAATGATATCAGTTCAAGAATGACATATTGATCCCGAGAATCTTGGGTTTAGTGCATAGTGAGCATACATCCAAAAGAAATAAACACAATTAGTTACAATAACAAGAGAAATACCTCCGGAATGAAGTCAATCAGACCCTCGGGAATAAGTACAACACCATAATTAATAACCAAGTTCAAAACGTTTACTAATTACATCAACAATGTAGTCTGTAACGTTTTTCAAGCTAAGGTTCTTGGCCGCAACCTGCAAAACACATTGTAATTCGATGTACCCTATAAACTAAAGCTCTATTAATAAATGAGTCAACATTCAAAACACAATATTTTTTGTGTGGAAATTTCTTCGCCTGTATACATTCAAAACCAATAAATCTCCATGAGTCAACTACAACTAGGTGATAGAGAACAAATTTTTCAAAGCTGATAAAAAGAGGCATCCGATATCATTTAGGCAATTGAATATGATATGGGATATCAATACTTAGTTCCATTGCACCATATTAAAAGTTTCAACCTAATTCCATGAATCGTTTGTTTATCACAAATTTTCATCTTTACCCTTAAGTTTTGTTTGATATTTATCATTCCATGTAAAAATGCAAGAAGATGAAATTTTGAAACAAGATATATTAACTGACTCAACAATTTCAATTTTCATGGTTACATGAGAATATCTGTTGCAGATATTATTAGTTATTACTGAGACAAAATCTAGTCCTCAAAGAGAATAAACAACCCTACGGTTGCATGTAGAGGTAAATGCCCTTCTTGACAAAGATTTCTATCTGGTAAAGCATGTTTATAAATGTCCTGCTTGACTAAGGTTTCTATCTTAAGTAGTTTAAATAAAGCAGCTACCTTTTCTCCAATAATAGTAATATTTGGATGAGTTTGCAAAGCACACTCCAGTGTGATGTGAGAGCAGCACGACCCATAAGCCGTCCAACTATGGATGTACACTGTTAATGTCATATGATAATACACTTGAAACTTGAGTGAGAAACAAAAAGGTATCAACATCACAACAATGGAAAAGTACAATCTCACATTTGGTAGATCACATAGAGAAGGTTAACAAAATTGAGCAGAGAGAAGTGCTCTGTTTTTTACAGATGAAGCAACGAGATGGGCTTTATTATTGATATTATTTATTTATTTATAAATATACATTTTTAAAAAAGTGGACATATCTGAACTCGAAATACTGGTAACATCAATAATTGAGTTATTGTGAACATGTCAGCACATCATAACTATTTTTAGTTTCAATTTCATTAAGCAAAATGCTTACAGTGATAATATTTTCCTATAGATCGAGCATCAACCATCACATTACCAATCATTTCTGAATATATCTACATAAATGCGACATTCCATTTTTTCCTTGAATTCTTGAAGAAACTACTTCAACTTTGCAACAGTCACCAAAGGTGAGTCCAAACGAAATATAAATTCTAAAGCAGTTAAAAAGAGAAATGAGTACCTTGCAAGCAGAATCAAATCCAAAACTTGTGGGGACCTCTTTGCATTTGAGATCACCATCAATAGTTTTTGGACAACCAATTACTCGGGTTTTCAAATTCTTACTACTAATTTGAAAACAATAGAAAGAAGGGGAATATAGATAACAGAGTCTTGCACACAAAAAAATGGTATCCTAGAGTAATTAATTACTCAACCTTATATTTCTGCAATAAAAATAATATATAATAGCTTATCCATATACGACAATGAGAGTGTGAAAGAGAGAGCAAAAAGGAGGGACGCAATAAACAAATTTCATAGTTCTGAAAAATACCTAAAGTTTTCAGCGAGGAGACAGACATTTATGTTGGAATCATCTCCACCAATTACAACAAGGCCATCCAGATCAAGCTTCTGAGCGGTTTCTTCAACTTGCTTAAATTGAAAATAGAACCGAACTGTCAATTAATGCCTTGACTTACAACTAAGACGTCTCAAAATGAAAATTCTGGGAAGAAAGAGTTTCACCTGATCTGGAGTTTCAATCTTATCCCTCCCACTGCATATCATATCAAAACCACCCTGATAAAAGAAAAATGCATTTAAATCAAGAATTGCATTCAAATGGTAATCACTTCGCATCAAGACTGCACATATTCACACTAACAATTCTAACAAGAGAAAGCTTTCTATCCCTTCAAGAAAATTAACCTAATTGCGATATGGGTAGATAAATTGTGCAGTCAGTTCTACATATTTACCATAAAAGCTAAGTTTTGGGTTGGGCTGATATTATAAGCCTATGGGCTTAAAAATGGCAATTTCATTGTTTTTTCATTTTAATTTTGCAGGTCCATTGTCTTGAACGTGTCGTAGTCGTGCTCTTCAAGTGTCCAGCCGTGTCGGGGCGTGCTAGAAATTAAAAATACAATAATAAAATAAGGCGTGTCGAACACATGTTGGTGACGTGTCAGGACGTGGCAGTGTCGGACACATGTCTGACACCGACACTTGACCACTTTAGGAGTGTTAGTACTTTATATCAGTGGGGTTGGGAAGAGGGTGTCAAATTTTGTGGAATTTCATTTGGTAAAGTTGGGAGAGACTAGCCCTCTCGTAAGGCTAGGTTGTCATGTTACTTTTATTATATACTATAGCATATTTCCATATTTGAGTGTTCTTGAATTTTCTCATTCTTAAGAGCTCTAATTAGGAAGTATCCTAATAAATTGGTATCAATGCTCGTTATTTCTTGGGAGTACTATTTTTTTCTTTCTTTTTTTCTTTTGGGCAATGGGAGAACGAGAACCATGGACATGAAGCGAGTGCCTAAAACGAACTACTAATCGCAAATGTGATATGACGGATAGAGGAGAAACTCCTGGACGTGGGAGCAACTGCAAAATTGGGTTGCAGATCGTAAGCGCATAACGACAAAGAGAAAAGTTCGGGAGGAGTAATTGCGAGAAACTTAAAGAGCAAAAATGGAATGGGAATTTCAAGTTTGTAAACAAATCTACAATTGACAATCATTCTAAGATTGCTAATGTCTCAGACCTGTGGAACTCTTTATGGTTCAGTCGACGATGGAAACCAAACGGGGAAGATGAAGAAGTCGAGGAGGAAAGAGAAAAAGAAAACCTACCCATAAGAAAAAGGTTGAGATAAGCAAAGAAAACTCACCGATGGACGTAAGGTCGAGGAGGCAAAGTGACAAGCGAAATAAAAACGTTCGAATGATGAAAAAGGAAAAAAGTTGGAGATGCAAGGAATGAAAAAAGGAGAAAAATACCAATGGAAAAGGTGGTGTCAAACAAATGACAACTCGATTGAAGAAGCCGAATGTGTCAAAAGTCTTCAATGATTGGAAGAAGAAAATATTGCTTCTCAAAGTTGTAGTGGAAGGTTGCGTTGGGTTTTGGTAAAATAGTAGAAGTGCAGTCATCCCACATCAGAAAAGCTCAAAAAAGTCATGGACTCCAAGCATTATAAAAGGAATCTATGTCTTTGGTTTCAAGTCATCTCAGTTAGAAACATTTTAAGCTTAGGTGTGCTAAGTCTAGTTAAATTCCCTTTTGCATTCTCTAGTTAAAAAGTGGGAAAAAGGGTATGAGTAGTCAAAAGCTTTGAGAGAGTGATGTTATAATTGGGTCGAGGAGAGAATTATTCTGAGAATTTAAAAAATTTTCGCATAATTAATCTCTTTGATGGGCTGTTGTTTTCCGTTGAGTTGGAGTTTTCATGTTAATTATTGTGTTTCCAATTTCATTGTTTTCTTTCAATTTTTTAGTTATTTTTCTGCTTGTTCATGCAATAGAAGTGGAAGGTTTTTCCTAATAGGCTGACCACGATGGAGAGAAAAGACACCGATAGCTCATTGGTTAGGGTGGCAGAGAGACTAGCGGATCAAAAAATGACAACTGACAAAAACATTGGTGGGCAAAGTCGGTGGGAGGACGAGGAGGTTGGATGTGCTGAAATTTGAAGAGGAGGGCAAGTTGTAGTGGATGGAAAAAAAGGCTTGGGGAAAGGGCGGACTTGCATGAAAAAGACGGGAAAACAAATGGTTGCCCATGTGAAATGCCAAAAGGTGTCGGCCAACCTGATAACTTGTAGAAATACAAGTTATTACTTAGAATAATGATGATAGATAAGAAGAATATGCGTCAATCTTCTTAAGAATTCATGTTATTAAACTTGTGCTGAAGCATCTCAAAAACACCTACTTACCGCATATCATGTTATGTTGCACCAAAGTGTCTATTTTGCAGACTGATCGTAGGACTTACGTCGCATGTGCGAAACCCCTACCTGACGAACAAACAATTAATCGCATGCCTCAGGATCTCAGAGGCAATACTAGCAGATCTTCTTGCAAGTATTTAGAATATTGACCACGATAGCAATGCTGACATTCTCACCTACCACGTTAGACGATAACGACTTATCAGAGTGGGAATCCCACCAATAGTCAGTGCATGGCTCTATAAATAGAGCCTTGACGCCATGAAGAAGGGATGGACTTTTATACCCAAAGATTGAGATTTGCACGAGAAAAAAATTCCACCTCCATATTTCACCCCGATTCTACATCGAAGCTTCGCCGAAGCAAGAGTCTAAAAGGGCTTTCTGCATTCATCCAACCATTATATCACTAGCAGCCTCAACATTCATCTGTGGGAAGCAAGAGATTACTAACAATTGCCCTTCACCTTATCTCTTTATCTTTTTAGTTGTTGTATTGCATTTTGTTTAAGAGATTGTTCATTTGTGTATTCAACAACTATATTTCTATTTTAATATCATCATGTTCACTTTCATCATCTTATCTATCCTCACTTTCACTTTATCTCTCGTCATAAGTAACTAATTCTAATGGGGTAAGGGTAAAGATTAATATCATGATCTAAGTAGAATCTGTGGAAGTTATTTTGTTTGCTTAATATATGAGTATTAAAATGATTGCCTATACTCACTCATTGAATCAAGTAGCTATGACTAACTACCTAAGAAGGAAAGTAGTTGTGGATCTCATTAAGCAAAGCAAGAAATATTTGTCAACCCCGAAGCTTATTTTCCCTACTTGTGTATGTTAATACTAGGTTGTAGGGAAAGCTTGAGGATGCTAAGGAAGGAAAGAAAAATGATTTCAACTGTTGATTACTAAGGGCTCTCGGGTGCTAAGTGAAAGAGTAAGAAGGCTTGGTTAAGGAGAGAAATTTTGACCAAGTGTTGAAGGTCATGATGCATTGACGGTCATGCTGAGGTGTGCGACAGCCTAAGCATCTTAAGATTAAAATGAAAGCTAGTGGCGTGAAGAAGGGCATTGGCAAAGTGTTGGCCGAGAAGACGATGCCATGCGCCGAGCATGGGCTATGCGCTAGCCGAGCCTCACGTTGAGGTTATGTGGGCAGGGACGCGCGCATGGACGAGGATGCCTTAAGCGATGCGGCTTGTGTGTGCGCTGGTGTGCAATGGTCGGGCAAGGATGCGTGTAAAGTAGGGCCATGCGATGATCTTGAGACTAGGCATCGGGTGCGAGAAAGGGCGCTAAGGCATGCACTGGCTGAGAGGTTTATGCATCCTAGAAAAGCCATGCGTTGGTAAGAGTTAGTAAGCTATGCGTTGGTGATTAGGGTAAGCTTTCAGCTTAATCACCGATTGTAGTGACCAGTTGTCGAGATTAGAAAGTTTAATGTTGACTTAGTGGGATAGGTGGCAGCCTAAGTGTAATTAAGGTCATGCATCTCTTCGTCTAAAAGGAAAGGCTCAGTTCAAGAACTTGGTTTGGACAATTCTCTCGTGCTAAAGGGGTGATTCAAGAGCCATTTGAAGGCTTGAGGAGTAAGCTCTGAGGTTGCTGGAAGGAAATTCTTAAGAATTCGACTTGAAATCAGAAGATTTCCTCAAGAGGTCAAGCCCTCGGGTGATTCTGGGCAGGGTGTGAAGATTAAAAAATTCTAACCAGATCCTAAAGAATTTGAAGCTCAAATTTTAAGGTAAGTAAGTTAAGACATTTTTAAACAAGTTTTCCCGAAATAATGTCTGGAAAAATAAGTAAATTCAGCTTGAAGTTGAATTTTGATTTTTGGGTTGAATAAGCATGCAGCTGCAACCGTTGAGCACGCAAGCAACTCAACCGGGCAAGCTGCAGATCCGCGCAAAGGCAGGTTGACGCAAGGCGTTGCATGGGTGTGTACGCTAGGTTGCGCACAAGGGTTGTACAAGTGTGTGCGCGAGGCGCTGCATGCAAAGGTTGAGCCTGCATTGAGGCGCGCAATTGCATTAAAAGACAATTTACTCCTCGTGCTTAGAAATGTGTCTTTGTTAGCTATCCTCTCCATCAGCGTGGGTATAAGTGTTCTCATCCACCCTCCCACAAGTATTTTATTTCGATAGATGTCACCTTTCTTGAGGATCAACCCTTCTTTCTTATTAGTCATCATCAGGGGGAGAGCTCTAATGAAGAGACTAATTGGTCCGCGTCTTCGATCTTTTCTGATTCCCTTCCTAATCCTATCTTGAATATTACTGACACTGTCTCTGTCTTACCTACAAAACAGGTCCATGGATAACATACTATAGGAAGAATCTCAAGAAGGAAATTGTGCCACCTATTGTTTCTCCGGTAACGGTCTATGAGTCCGACCTAACATTAGCTCAAGGTACTCATACTTCTGTCTCTAATAACCTCGATATTTGTGTTAAGAGTGATAGTGATGCTCATACTCCTATCTCTGAAAATATTGGTATGTGCTAAAAATGATATGTGTACTGTGGGAGAAAATGGGCAAAACTAATGACAGTAGTAATGATTGTACCAAGAAAGTTGTGGCTGATATGGCTGGAATAAACAAGTTGAAGCAACTATTCCAGGTAGTGATATTGTTACAGGTGAGGTGAGTTAGTGGGAAAGGCACTAGAGGACAATAAGCAAATAAGTGGCAATCATAAGGAGTTGGCCAAGTAAGAAACATTAAGGTTCTACAAGATGAAAGTGAAGCTCAAAAATCTCAAACAAGCTCAATTGAAACTCGTGGTGAAAATCATTGTAAGAACTTTCCAAGTCAATCCAATCATGAGGCAATCATTATGCCTCAAGGACCAATGACAAGATCTAGAGCTAAAAGACTTGAAGAGGGATTAAATGCTTGCTTCCAAGCTAAATTTCTAGCTCATCATGAAGAGTTGCAACCGTTCAAGCTCCAAGAGTCACTTGGGCACCCAAAAGTACTAATGAATCTGGAAATTCAGATTCATCCCCGTGTTTAATGCTTGATGTATTAATTTATTTCAATGTATTTACATTTATTAAGATTCATGTATGTACTTAAAGAGTTTTTGTTGAACCTAGTCAATTAGGTGAAAAGTTATGTCCTTTCAAGTTATCTTTTCAATTAGTATTAAATACATATGTAGTTTGGTCATTGGAACACACTTGAAATTGAATGAAATTTCATTAGAGTTTTTGTCCCTCAAGCTTTATGCTTTATCTTTGTATTCTTGTGTTTAGAATGCATGTATTAGAACTTTCAATCTAGTTTGATCAATTAGATTGTGGAGAGTTCGAAATCTTGAAGTTAGGAACAAGTTCTCCTTTCTTCTTGATTATCGATCAATCTTCCAAGCCAAATCTGTTTAGGTTTCTTGGGGTTGCTTACTAAATAGTTAATTAGGGTTATTCTTATTATCGTTGTGGGGCTTCACCTAAAATAAAAAGGGTTCTCATACGTGTGATCAGAGTGTCCCTGAGTATAACCTTGAGATTTAACGAAGGTAGTAAACCTGTCAAACCACGCCCTTGGAAACTATTTTAATCTGTATGAGGACCCTCTCTTTATTCTAGGTGAAGCCTCACAACGATAATAAGAATAACCCCAATTAACTATTTAGTAAGCAATCCCAAGAAAGTTAAACAGATTTGGCTTGGAAGATTGATCGATGATCAAGAAGAAATGAGAACTTGTTCCTAACTTCAAGATTTCGAACTCTCTACAATCTAATTGATCAAACTAGATTGAAAGTTCTAATAGATGCATTCTAAACACAAGAACACAAAGAAAAAACATAAAGCTTGAGACACCAAAACTCCAATGAAATTTCATTCAATCTCAAGTGTGTTCCAATGACCAAACTACATAGGTATTTAGACTAATTGAAAAGACAACTTGAAAGGACACAAATTTTCACGTAATTGACTAGGTTCAACAAAAACTTTTCAACTACATACATGAACCTTAATAAATGTAAATACATTGAAAGAAATTAATACATCAAGCATTAAACACGGGGATGAATCTGAATTACCAGATTTATTAGGACTTTTCGGTGCCTCAGTGACTCTTGGAGCTTGAAGGGTTGCAACTCTTCATGATGGGCTGAAAATTTAGCTTGGAAGCAAGCATTTGATCCCTCTTCAAGTCTTTTAGCTCTAGCTCTTGTCATTGGTCCTTGAGGCATAATGATTGCCTCATGATTGGATTGACTTGAAAAGTTTTTACAATGATTTTCACCACAAGCTTCAATTGAGCTTCACTTTCATCTTGTAGAACCTCAATATATCTTACTTGACCAACTCCTTATAATTGCCACTTATTTGCTTATCAGGATGAACTCTACAGCTAGAGACTAAGTGTGGAATTTCTAATGGAGGGTCAGATAGAGTAAAAGGTGGAGATGCCTC
Source organism: Benincasa hispida (assembly GCF_027475165.1). Lineage (NCBI taxonomy): Eukaryota > Viridiplantae > Streptophyta > Magnoliopsida > Cucurbitales > Cucurbitaceae > Benincasa > Benincasa hispida. The sequence goes on from NC_143483.1 coordinate 24,144,004, forward strand.
CTTTGATCTTCATATTGCCTTAAGGAAAGGAATCAGGTCTTGCACTAAATACCCAATGTGGAGTAATCTGTCGTATGGTAACCTTTCACCAGAGTTCAGAGCTCTTACTACGAGTCTATATACAGTAACGATACCAAATAATTTAAAAGTAGCAATGGAAATCCCTGAGTGAAAAACTACAGTTATGGAAGAAATGAGGGCTCTTGAGAAAAACAATACTTGGGATCGTCTGTCTCTTCCTAAAGAGCATAAGACAGTTGGATGCAAATAGGTATTCACCATAAAGTATAAGTCTGATGGGACACTTGACAGGTTTGGCCAGGCTAGTTGCTAAAAGATTTACTCAGACCTTTGGAATAGATTATTCTAAGACTTTTTCTCCGGTTGCAAAACTAAACACAGTTCGGCGTGGTTGTGAACAAAGACTGGCCTCTCCATCAGCTAGATGTGAAAAATGCATTTCTCAATGATGAGTTAGAAGAGGAAGTCTACATGAGTCCTCTAGGTTTTGAAGCTCAATTTGATCACGAAGTGTGTAAACTAAGAAAGTCATTATACGGATTAAAATAGTCTCCAAGGGCGTGGTTCGACAAGTTTACTACCTTCGTTAAATCTCAAGGTTATACTCAGGGACACTCTGATCACACTCTGTTTACAAAAAGGTCAGTGTCAGGAAAGAGTGTCGTACTCATTGTATAGGTGGATGATATTATGTTATCCCGATGATGCTCTTGAGATTGACAGACTGAAAAAGAAAATGGCTGAGGAGTTTGAGATTAAAGACCTCGGAAGATTCAAGTACTTTCTTGGAACGAAAATAGCACGATCAAATGAGGGAATTTCAGTCTCTCAACGGAAGTATACACTTGACTTGCTAAAAGAGACAGGTATAATTGGATGCAAAGTTGATAACTCCGTAGAAGTCAATACCAAGCTTGGGGACTCTATTAACTTCCCTGTTAATAAAGAAACATATCAATGTTTAGTAGGGAAACTAATTTACCTATCCCATACTAGGCCAGACATATCCTACGTCGTCAGTGTGGTCAACCAGTTTATGCAAGCACGTTATGAAGAGCATATGAAGGCTGTTGAACGCATCCTAAGATATTTAAAAACTACTCCCAGTAAGGGTTTGATGTTCAAGAAAACCGACAAACGAGGTATTGAGGCTTATACTGACGCTGACTGGGCGGGCTCTATTGTAGACAGAAAGTCAACATTTGGGTATTGTACCTTTTTGTGGGGAAATCTTGTCACTTGGAGAAGTAAGAAACAAAGGGTGGTCGCTGGAAGCGGTGTTGAAGCATAATACATGGCTATGAGTCTGGGAATATGTCAAGAAATCTGGTTAAAGAAAGTTCTGTCAAATCTGTGTCAGGATTGTGATCAACTGATGAAGCTCTACTATGACAACAAAGCTGCAATAAGTATAGCAAATAATCTGGTTCAAGATGATACAACCAAACACGTTGAAATCGAACAACTAACATCTAATTAGGGGGAACCCTTGAAATTCCAAGAAAGAAAGAAGAAATCGAAGATTTATCATGATTTTGCAAGAATGGACTATTATCGATCAAAGAAGATGTCCAAGAAAAAAATCAGTAGTTGGTATAGGCAAGAAAATCAAATTTCCTTCCACAAACAATGCTGGAATTATGACTCAAGTGATTCAAAAGAAGAATTCCAACATACTAATTTTGCCAATGCTCGATTTTCTCAAAACACCTATCATTATCTACATTAGAAATTTGATTCTAGTGATTCTAGTGACTCTAATGATGTTTTTAAGGCAATTTGGGGTGGGATAGGAAGGCAACAATATCAAAAAAGGTCCAAAGATCCAATCAAACCCATTTTTCAATATATCAACGTAAAGATTGAGAGCTAGATGAATTAAAGAATCATCATGAATGGATTTTTACAGCCCAAGAAAAATGTTCAAGACTCAAAATTACTCTTTTGGTTATGAAACACGATCAAGAAAGGTTGATTCAAAAGAATCAATGGATGAGTCCTATACCCATCATGAGATTAAAACATATTAAAGAATCTAACAAAATGACTACTTAGATCCTGTAGCATTGGAGGAAATAAAGAAAACAATAAAAGAAATCCAACGTTCATTGGGGAAAATGACTCAACATATTGTTCGACTATCAATTCATTTGCAAGAGTTCAAGAATGGATGAGAGCTCCAACAGTGTAACCCAAAGCATAGCAATAAGTTGAATCAAAGTTCGTGGGTAAAACCACACATTCCTTCGAACATATAAGTCAAAAGAAGAAATAAACAGAGACAACACACAGAGCACTAACCAGCAAAGTACAATTTTTTTCGTATCATCTCGTGGCCATTCGCTCGTACCATTCGTAAGTTTACATTTGAAAGTCAATTAACTGTAAGCCTAACCCATCACTTGATTGGCCATTTTCTTTATGAGTTCATAATGGAAGTCTAGATATTTGGTACCCCCTCCTAATTATCAAATATGAATCTAAAAGATCTTAATGCTTGGTACCCCCTCCTAATTATCAAATATGAATCTAAAAGATCTTAATGCATTTACCAACATGCATGTTTTCGAGATCTCAACTTATTTGCCTACTACCCAAGTGCTAAATATAATGTGTGTTATCACTAAATTATTAAACAGGAGTGTTTAACTAAAACAGCAAAAGTTCAAGCATGAATAGAATCAGTACCCAAAGAAATGTGACTGCCCCTTGAATTGGCCACCCATTATATGCACCTTCTCGCCTTCTCTTTTCCAACTCAGTTTCATGGAAAGACATGTATAAAACAAAAAGAAAAAACAATTACCTGGACATTGCCGTGTGGATCTCTTTCAAGCAACAATTGTTCTTGAATTGCTTGTGGGAAAAATTCAAAAAGGTGATGAGATTGAGTAGTAAGTTTCTTTTTCCATAACCTATCCTCATCTATAATTTTTTTTTCCATAACCTATCCTCATCTATAATATCATGGGCAAGAATTTCATTGAGTTCCAAAATAAGTTGCTGCACCTGTAGAAAGCGGGTTATAAATGATATCAGTTCAAGAATGACATATTGATCCCAAGAATCTAGGGTTTAGTGGATAGAGAGCATACACCAAAAGAAATAAACACAATTAGTTACAATAACAAGAAAAATACCTCCGAAATGAAGTCAATCAGACCCTCAGGAATAAGTACAACACCATAATTAATAACAAAGTTCAGAACGTTTACTAATTACATCGCTAATGTAGTCTGTAACGTTTTTCAAGCTAAGCTTCTTAGTCGCAACCTGCAAAACACATTGTAAATTCGATGTATCCTATAAACTAAAACTCTATTAATAAATGAGTCAACATTTAAAACACATTATTTTTTGTCTGAAAATTTTTTCGCTTGCATACATTCAAAACCAACAAATCTCCATGAGTCAACTACAACTAGGTGGTAGAGAACAAATTTTTCAAAGCTATCAAAAAGAGGCATCCGATATCACTTAAGGCAATTGAATATGATATGGGATGTAATACTTAGTTCTATTGCACCATATTAAAAGTTTCAACCTAATTCCATGAATCCTTTATTTATCACAAATTTTCATCTTTACCCTTAATTTTTGTTTGATATTTACCATTCCATGTAGAAATGCAAGATGAAATACTGAAATAGGATATATTAACTGACTCAACAATTTCAATTTTCATGGTTACATGAGAGTATCTGTTGCAGAGATTATTAGTTATTACTGAGACAAAATCTAGTCCTCAAAGAGAATAAACAACCCTAGGATTGCATGTGGAGGTAAATGCCCTTCTTGACAAAGATTTCTATCTAGTAAAGCATGTGGAGATATATGTCCTCCTTGACAAAGGTTTCTATCTTAAGTAGTTTAAATAAAGCAGCTACCTTTTCTCCAATAATAGTAATATTTGGATGAGTTTGCAACGCACACTCCAGTGTGATGTGAGAAGCAGCATGACCCATAAGCCGTCCAACGTGGATATATGTACACTGTTAATGTCATATGATAATAAACTTGAAACTTGAGTGAGAAACAAAAAAGGTATCAACATTGACAAAGAAAAAGTACAATCTCACATTAGGTAGATCAAATAGAGAAGGTTAATAAAATTGAGCAGAGAGAAGTGCTCTATTTTCTACCGATGAAGCAACGAGATGGGCTTTATTATTGATATTATTTATTTATTTATAAATATATATTTTTTTTAAAATTGGACATATATGAACTTGAAATACTAGAAACGTTAAGAATTCAGTTATTATGAACATGTCAGCACATCATAATTATTTTTAGTTTCAATTTCATTAAGCAAAATGCTTACAGTGGTAATATTTTCCTGTAGATCGAGCATCAACCATCACATTACCAATCATTTCTGAATATATCTGCATAAACATCAGCAGAGCCTATTAAGAGTCTCATCTCATGAATGCAACATTCCATTTTTTCCTTAAATTCTTGAAGAAACTACTTCAACTTTGCAACAGTCACCAAAGTTGAGTCCAAACGAAATATGAATTCTAAAGCAACTACTTCAACTTTGCATTTTTTCCTTAAATTCTTGAAGAAACTACTTCAACTTTGCAACAGTCACCAAAGTTGAGTCCAAACGAAATATGAATTCTAAAGCAGTTACAAAGAGAAATGAGTACCTTGCAAGTAGAATCAAATCCAAAAAATGAGCCTATTTGAGATCACCATCAATAGTTGTTGGGCAACCAAGCACTCGGGTTTTCAAATTCTTACTCCTAATTTGAAAACAACAGAAAGAAGAGGAATATAGATAACAACGTCTTGCACACAAAAAAAAAGGTACTCTAGAGTAATTAATTAGGCCTTATATTCTTGCAATAAAAATAACATATAATAGCTCATCCATATATGACAATGAGAGTGTGAAAGAGAGAGCAAAAAGGAGGGACGCAATAAACAAATTTCATTGTTCTGAAAAATACCTAAAGTTTTCAGCGAGGAGACAGGCATTTGTGTTGGAATCATCTCCACCAATTACTTAAAGTTTAGACTGCTCATTAGATTTTATGGTCACCAATAATCTCCACAGGAGCAAAACCCGTCTTTGAAATGATGAAACCTACTTGAATCTCTAACAATAATTTCCCATTCAACAATCTATGAGATCACCTTGATTGCAGCATGACAGTCTGTACAAGCTCTTAAGTTTTTCATTACCATGATTGGCGACCCATCTGGTGTGTTGAGTAGAGCAAACGCAATCGCTAAACGTTCACTGTGGTATTTAAGAGACTCAATTTTAATAACCTCATCCACATTGTGAAGGGCACAAGTTGAGTCTGGCTTATATCCTTTCTTCTCCATTTCCTTCGCCAATGCATCAATCTTCCTCAAAATCTTCTTCATCTGGGGATGGGATTTATCGTTTGCAGAGAATACGTGAGTCTAATGGTTGATTTCAACCCAACTATAGGCTGGGACCTTTCTAACCCCTCGGTCCATCATTGCCTTCTTGACCTTTGCAACATTGTCCCACTGACCAGCTACTGCATAAATATTAGACATGTTGATATAAGGAGCAGCATCTCGAAAATTTTCCATATTAAAAAGCTGATCTGCTGCTTTCTTGGCCAATTCATGATTCTTATGAATTTTGCATGAGTTTAATACTGAAGACCACATAATCTTATCAGGCTCAAACGGCATTTTAACTTTTCAGCTTCATCAAATCTTCCATTTCGTCACAATACATCAACCATTGATGTATAATGTTCTCTCTTAGGAGTGACTTCATAAATTTGAGTCATGGAGTTGAAGTGTAAAAGAGCTTCTTCAACAAAACCACAGTGACTGCAAGCTGACAGAACGCTGAGAAAACTAACAGAATCTGGCTTATAGCCTGACTGAATCATCTGCTGAAATGAATGAGCGTGCCTTCAACATTCCCATTCTGTGCATAAGCTGAGATTAAAGCATTCCACGAGACAAGGTTCCTCTCAGGCATCTCTCCAAAAGATTTTATCGCATCTGTCATGCAACCACATTTTGCATATGTATCTAGCAACGCGCTTCCAGAATATACATTGGACATAAACCCTGATCGAATTAGCAATGAATGCAGTTGCCTGCCCAAACAAATTGAAGCCAGATTTGCACATGCTCTCAGGATACTAGCAAAGCTTGCTTGATCAGCAGGCACACCAGTTCTTCGCATGTCATTGAATACCTTTATTCCTTCTTCTTGCTTTTCCCTTCTGAACGTAGGCTGAGATCATTGCAGTCCATGGCACTGTACTTTTGGACGCAATATTATCAAATGTCTTCTGAGCTTTCTCATCTCTATCACATTTTGCATACATGTCAACCAAATCATTTTCTACCACATTTCAAAATTTGCTCCAACTGCAATTGCCTGACAATGTATTTGCCAACCCATTCTCAAATTAAGACTATTTGTAGCTACACTCAATAGTGTTGCAAAAGGGAATTGCCTCCAGTCAAATCTAGTAAACTGTAATTTCCTGAAAAGATCAAACGATTCTTTGAATTGCCCATTCCAAGATAGCTTGTAATGACTATATTATATATGATATTCCATCCAACTCTTGCATCTCATAAAAAAGCTTCCGTGCCTCATCCACTTGGTCCTGCTTTGAGTAGAAATCTAGTAATGCATTTCCCACAAACACGTTCCAAACGAAGTTGGGCTTGAGAACAAGACCGTGAACTTGTTGTCCAAACTTTGTGTCATCTAGACCAACAGCAGCACATAGGAGGGCTACAAACGTAAAATTTGAAGGCTTTATTCCACTACTATGCAGTTCAAGGAAGAGCTTTATTGCTTCTTCACTCAATCCCTCATTTGAGTAACCTGTCATTAATGCATTGAAGGTTAATGTGTCTTTGCTTAACATCTGCTTGAAGAGCTGACTAGCTAAACAAAAGCAATGGGTTTTGCAATAAGCATCAACCAACGAGTTGCAAACCATGAGATTGTACTCATATCCAAGTTTAACGACATGGGTATGAATTTGAACAATCACATTCTGAGTTTCCAGTTCTCCACAGCCTGATAACAAAGTCACTAGAGTCATATAATCTGATTCTATCCCTCCTCTTCTCATATCAGCATAAAGCCTTAAAGCTTCTTTAGATTGATTAGATTGCAAATAACCACCAATCAAAATTGTCCATGACACTGCCGTACGTTCCACCGTGCCATCAAACAACTCTCTAGCTTTAGACAATTTCCCAAACTTGAGGTAACCAGAAATCATCATGTTGACAGAGATCATATTCTTGCAAGGCATTTGATCAAACACCTGATGTGCGTGAAAAAGATCTCCTCTCTTGAGAAAATCGTTGACCTGGAAGTTAGAGCGGCAAATATTTGCATTGAAGCCAGTTTTAACAATGTGGGCATCAATAAAATGATTACCATTCAAGGATGGCTTTGGAGCTGGAGAGTTTCTTAGAACAAGGTTTTGAACTAAAGTCGCTCCATATGGCTTCATAGAAATTCAATCACCATTTAGCCACAGAATTGAATACCACGTATGTATGTCTAACACCAGCTAACGAGTTTGCCTTAGCATTGAACAGTGTACCTCATACAATCAACCCGAATATAGAAAAGCTACATACAACAAGAAAACTAATGGGTAATCTTAAATCCATCATTAACAGACTTACCTGCTCTTCAGACTACAACCCAGAAGTGAATATTGCAAACTGCAAGGGGGTAAGGAAAGTGATTTTCAACTTGAAGATGTCTTACATGTTGAGACAGCCATTCGTTACATTTGGAGAAGTGTATTGAATGATTAATGATGGCGTCTTCTTCTGAAGTATTGGCGTCTTCAGAGCATTTCGAAGTGAAAAAACTTGATTCAAAAGTAGAATGGAAGTGAAGGGAATAAGATTGAGCTTCGTTGAAGTTAGAGAATAAACGAAGGCAAATGGTAAATGGTTCCTCCTTCCTCCGTATGGAGACAGAGCGATGATCGGTGGCCTAGCGATGATCGGTAGGGTTTCAAAATTTTGGCCCTGTAACGGTTGAGTTTCTCCAAGACAATGCGCCAGAAGAAAGCCGATCCGAAACTCTGGCGATAAATCGTCGCAAAGAGATCCATCAACGTTAACTTCAGTAACATTAAAGAGGTGACGAACAAGATCAGTGACTTGGCGAGCAATGGCGTCATCATCGAAGGAGCAGAGTGCGGCGACGAAGGGAGCGACAATGAAGTGAGAATGGAAAGTGAGGAAGGTTTGGAGGAATGGGGAGAACTGGGAGAGTGCGTAGGAGACGTGAACTGTGGGAGAGAGGGGATCGGAGATGAGATTGGAGAAGCAGAGAAGGCAAATGGTTCCTCCTTCCTGCGTATGGAGGCAGAGCGATGATCGGTGGCCATGGGAGCATCGTCTTCTTCCTGCACTGGTTCGGGGACTCGATCAACGTCTCTCGGACTAGGTTTCGAAATTTTGGCCGTTGGGAGTTTTACACTATGTATCTTGGCTGTAATAAATAACAAACCAATCCTATTTCAAAATGGAAAACACTCTCAAGTCAAAGCTGGAAATAATGTATATATTTATTTTTTAAAAAAAAATTAAATTGGTATGATAAAGAGTGAGAATCGTTGTTCTTTCGATTTTTGACATTGAATTCATATTCTATATTTTTCTTCTTCTTTATAAAAAAAAAAAAAAAAAAATCATATTCTCTAGTTGAATTCAAAATTAATATAGATTAAATTACAAATTTTTCTCTATAGTTTCTCCAAATTTTTCAAAAGTACTTCAAATAAAAGTATGTAAGCATTTTAATTACTCAAGTAGAAATTTTATTTTACATTGTAAAAGGTGATTTTGGTCCGAACTTTTTAAAATTCAAACTTAAGATGGGTGTTTGTTTGATTTTCAAGATTTCCAAATAGACTTTTTTAAAATCTCCAAAAATTGAGAAATTATTTAAGTATGAGTTTGGTGCGGAGACTTGAATTAATAAGTTGAGTTGGTATAAATTTTATGTGGAGTTAAAAAAATTTTGGAGTTGAGTTTAGTTAGTAAGTTTATGTTAAGTTATCAAGTCGAGAGTATCTAGTGTAGTTTTTTATATCTTAAAAAAGTATAATAGTTGGTTGGTTATTTTTGTTTACTCTAACATTTTAGTCAAACATTTGACTACACACATATTTTCTTGAAATTCCAACACTCAATTGATATGTCAATTTAAAAACTTCACATATGTTTTCTAATTTTCTGCTTGTACTCATTGGAGTTGGGGTAGATAAAATAATATTGTTTCATACAAACAATAAAATTACAATATATTTTCACATTAGTGATGTATACTCAAAATATGTACAAAAATAACTACGTCATCAAGGAGTTTAAAATTTGATATAGCATCTTATGTCGAATTTTAGGTTAATTTATGCATGTGCGTTAATTGGTTTAAAGCATTTGTATGTTCCACTATTCATAAGCATGGCATAGAAAATTTTAACAACATTGTGTCCAAAATTGAGAAGGCCTGTTTAAAAAAAATGCATCTATTTTTTTTTTTAAAGCAAATGTAAATGTATTATCTACATTTTTCATATGAAATATGGAATATCACTTTTTTTTTTTTTTTTGCTATCTTTGTAATATGGGGTTAAAAAAACAATAATAAATGCTAATGTTATTTTTTAAACATGTCATTTGATTTTTTCTAACATAAAAAAATGAATTAGGATTTATTTAGATTGTCTAGAAAAAATATTATTCAAAAAGTCATTTTTTATTTTCTCGTAAATTTGTTACATTTTCCCAAAAGTATTTTTTATATAAGTTTGTTTTGTTCGACAGATGCTTATAAAGTAATTAATGTCAAACTATTATAAAACTTACAATGAAATACTATGAATTTGAATTTTCAATTTGTATTTAAAAACATATTCATTATTCGATGATAGAGATTTATTGTTGCCTACAAATCTCTATTAATCAAATAAATTTATAAATTATTGAAACTATACTCCTAATACTACGATTGCATAGCAACAATAGTAAGTCCAGATCGATCTGCAAGAAAGTGCTAGTATGAGCTTTACTTTAAGCTAATTAACTAATTAGAGTGAAAAATGGGAGGGGACTTTGTTGGGATTGGTATCCTAATTCGAATGAAAAAAGTAGAAATTCTATTTTACATTGTAAAAGGTGATTTTGATCAGAGCTTTTTGAAATTCAAGTTTAAGATGGGTGTTTGTTTGATTTTCAAGATTTCAAAATAGACCTTTTTAAGTCTCAAAAAATTGAGAAATTATTTAAGTATGAGTTTGGTGCGGAGACTTGAATTAATAAGTTGAGTTGGTAAAAATTTTACGTGGAGTTAAACAAATTTTGGAGTTGAGTTTAATTAGTAAGTCTATGTTTGGGCTACAGAGTTAAGTTGTGAAGGGAGTTCTCAAATATTTCTTTGCAAAACAATTTCTTTCCTTAGTCTTCCAAAAGTGGTTCCCACAAACCAAGTCCTTGCCAGAGAATAGCAGGGAAAGCTTAATGGTGGTGTTCTTGTTGATAGAAAGGGTATATCCATTCATGGGAGAAAATTGCTCAAGGATTTCTTGAAGAATTGGTCTTCAAGGGTAAATTTTCTACATCTCTCTAATTTTTACAAAATAGGAAAAGCACGCTTAAATTTTATTGCCTTCTCTATATTTGAAATTCTTAATCAAAATTAATGGCATGATGATCGATCGCTTCTACTGAAATTCGATTCTCTTCAAGCCTAACCTAAGGGATTTGTAGGTGAGTAGTATCCTACCTTTGTTTGTCAATTGAATCATTCTCTATATGGATTAAAGCAAGTCCCACAAGCTTAGTATGACTACTTCAAAATTAATGTTTTACTTGGTTGGAATTTTTGCAACTCTAAGGATGACAACTCGTTTCTTTCCTTCAAGTTTGAAACCACTATTATTTTCTTACTGGTCTATGTTGATGATATTGTTGTAACAAGAAATGATCCTCATGTTATTACCAAATTTATTGGTGAGTTGAATTGCTTATTTACGTTAAACGATATTGGTAACTTGAGTTTCTTCCTTGGTTTTGACGTATACCGAACTGCAGAAGGTTTATTATCCTTAGCCAGAGTAAATACCTCTTTGATTTATTGCATAAATTGAATTTCCAGCTCCTTAAACCAACCCCAAACCTGCTGTTGTTGGAAATTTTTCATCAGCTTATGATGGAGATCTTCTTCTTAATCCCACTGAGTATAAAAGTTTGATAGGTACACTCCAATATCTTACACATACACAACATGGATCTCGAGAAAACAATATGTTGTGGCTCGTTCGAGTACAGAGTAAAAATATAGAGCTTTAGCTCGAGTTACAACACATATTTGTTGGCTTGAATCCTTACTCATAGAAGTTGACCTTCGTCCTTCTCGCACATCCATCCTCTGGTATGATAACATGAGTGCCCTTTTCCTCGTCTGCCAATTAAATATTCATTTTATTTATGGTAAAATTCTAACACGTCAACTTGATGTTCGTTATGTATCCTCAGTGACCAAATTACTAACCGTTTGACCAAACCATTCTCCAAAACAAAATTTGCAGAACTTCGTGGCAAACTCCGAGTGTTCATCTCACTCACTCTCTTGAGGAGGGATGTTAGGTTTGTTGTATAATTCATCCAATATTCTAGCACTAACTGCTTGAAAATTTCCCTCTTTAATCATGGAATATGGTTGAAATTTTGTTCGTTTCCTTATATGTACAGTTGCTTTATATATGAGCCTATGTACAAGAAATAACATCATTCAACATTTTCACATTATTCTGGTTTTCTCTCTGTTTGTTTCTTAAAAAATGACAAATGGGAACATGAAATGGAATCACGATGTTGAAATTTGTAGTGAGATTTATTACATGTTTCTGGTTAATTGTTCATGAAACTGCAATTAAATAGAGTGATTTTAAGAGCGTAGAGCTACGGTAACTTTCAAACCATTGGCCATGGAGAGAATAGTCATCATTCTGTAGTTGACTCGATGCCCACTCACCAAATTGAATTTGTAAAATCTGCACAAAATAGCAAGAACCATTTTCATTTGTAGATATGCCGAGTCTTTCCCCGTCCAGCCTGCATGTCAAAACCATTATTTCACATTAAGTTTCATATTAACGGGTCCCGTTCGATAATCATTTCGTTTTTCGTTTTTAATTTTTTAAAATTAAGCTTATTTTCTCCTTATTTCTTATAATGATTTGTATCTTTCTTGAGTACATTAGTTAAATTCTTAGCCAAATTCTAAAAATAAATACAAGTTTTTAAAATCTACTTTTGTTAGTTTGGCTTAATTTTTTTTAACCATTGATGTAACATCCCAAGTTTTTTTTTTTCATTTTTCAAATTCTGTATTTTTATAAAATGCTTGGGAAATTACAGCAGTGACTGTCCAGCGGATTCAAGATCGTTCGACAAGAGTTTTGGTAAGAGTTATGGTTCTTATTGTTGGTTTGTGGGCACGCTTTGATTACTGAATTAAGCTTGACTTAATCCTTGTATCTTTAAGGCTTCAAGTTGTCGTCCATTGGGATTTAAAATCTGTTAGAAAGAGATTTTAGAGTGGTTGTTGATCAAGTTCTTTGGGTAAGCTTTTGGGTATTGTGGTTTTGAATCTGAGGTATCGCCATTATTATTGGACTGAAATTTAATGGTCGTATTCGTATGTTAGGGTCGTTACTTCAAACCGCGGTCATCGTTTGGTTGTCGGAATTTATCTGTCGATCTTCGATTAAGGTAAGTAATCTTACTACTAGAACTGCCCACGGGCCAGGCTTTAGTTGTATTCTAGCATGATAAGTGTATGTTATGGTAAATGTTAGTATGTTGATTGAAAGTATGACCTGAATCAAAGTACGTTCTGGCATGAATTCTGATTTGTTTACATACACACCTAAGTACTTGATCGTTAGTTGTGATAGTATGTGTTTTCATGTCGATGTCTGATCTGCTGGTGTTGAGGCATACTTGCATGTTGTGGATTTATGATGTAAGTTATACATGGATGATGTATAATATGTTATTAAGAAATATGTGTATGTGATGAAGCCATGGTATCAAAAAATTTTATGTATGTTTTAGAACTGTACAATGTTGAATCTTAGTACGTTAAGACTGTGTGAATATCCTCATTAATTAGTTAGATGCTCACCAGTTTGTGTTTCCTTCGGGATTCACCAGTTTTGTGTTTCCTTCGGGATTCACCAGTTTGTGTTTCCTTTGGGATTCACCAGTTTTGTGTTTCCTTCGGGATTCACCAGTTTTGTGTTTCCTTCGGAATTCACCAGTTTGTGGTTCCTTCGGGATTCACCAGTTTGTGTTTCCTTCGGGATTCACCAGTTTGTGTTTCCTTCGGGATTCACCAGTTTTGTGTTTCCTTCAACGCCTCCAGGTAAACGATCGTGGAGCGCACACTAGACAATGGCGTAAAAACTAAACGATCGCATAGATAACAATGAGGCCGTGAAGCCTGATCGTCTAAACGATCGCTTAGCACACAAAAGGTAAATGATTTACCATGTAATTACTCTGCTATCGTATAGTCAGTAACTAAGCAATGAGGCTTGCTGAGCTATACGATTGTCTAGTACGTGCGCGTGTTAAACAACAGTCGAGCATCCGATACTCAGCAATCGTCTACCTCATCGTCTACACGACTTGACCAACACTTGATCGTCTTCTTCCACGAAGAATAGTAACCCTTGCTCTGAACTTCATTACGAACGACTGAAGATCCAAACTAACTTTGAATTTATAGACTCGAAAGTAATTAATTGTGCCCAAAAAACGCAGGGGCTTAACAATTAACTAGAGAATTCAACAAACCAAGGGCACATCCCAGAAATTTCCATTAACCCACACATCCACAAATGAATTAACAATTAAAACAGAGGGTAGATATGTTGCACCCACAGTGAATGTAAATGCAATTCTTTTGCAGCAATGGATGAATATCAGAAATCGAGTGCTCTAATACCAATTAAAAGAACTCTTATTCAAGAGTACCTACGAGAGGAAGCGGATCTTTCCAATTCATTGTGACAGAATTACCACATATACATTCAAACATACTAATATGCATTCATAATGCTAAAGAGATCAAGAGATCATACTAGATGAAGATTTCTTCTTCACAGCGAGTCTTATCGTCTACCTTGAACAATCAACACTTGAACTTAGAAACGGAGATGACACCACCACTCAGAGCCCTCAGAATTCTTGGAGTGAGAATCTAAAGTGTGGGCTTTGTTCGGATTTAGTAGAGAGAAAGAGGAAGAGAGACCGTACACAATGACTAAGCAAGTGGGAGATGAGGTCATCTATCGCATAGACAAGATGCTTGATTGTTTAGGTGAAGTATACGATCGTATAGGAAAAAGTAAGCGATTGTCTAAACGATCGTGTAGGAAAGTGTAAACAATCGTCTAAACGATCATGTAGGAAAAGGGTGAGCGATCGTCTAAACGATTGTGTAGGAAAAAAACTAAGCAATCGTCTATACGATCATTTAGTAAATATCAGGAGCTAAACGATTACTTAGGAAAAGGTAAACGATATGTAAAAGAAGCGATCGTCTATATCGTATATGTAAGCGATCGTGCAGGCACTATCGTATAGGCACTGATTTTCTTAGTGATGACACTCTATTTAATATAATGTCCACGCATCTCATGCTTAACACATCGTCAGCTATTTATGCATTTCAAAGTGATCTTTCAATACACTCATTCGTTATTTAAAATAGAAGAGACGTCGTCCCATTTCCTTTGTAACCGTCCACTGAATGTGGTCTCATCATATTTATAACATATAAATTAATATCATATATTAATTATAATATTTTCCTCTACTAGATATAAATCATATTTATATCCAAATTTCTCCAAATTAATGTATCTCATACATAAAGTTCATTATATCATATTTAATAAACTCATTCAATTATATCATATATAATCGAACTCCCTCTTATCAATTTGAACATTTCAAACTGACCCAAAAATTGACTCTCAACTTTTATCCAAGCTACCTTGGGGATCTTATGGACTTATGGCTCGAAGCTCCAACGGTACGTGAATAGCTGACTAAACTCTTTAGCCATGAGACCCACCATCAGGTAACTGTCAGGCATTCCACTAAAGACCGACAATTGAACTCTTCTTGCCATAGATATATTTTTATGTCCATTGGATATAACCAATGTTCAGTACGATGACCATTCACAAATGCTCATAATTACAGCTGGCCAATTTACTGTTTTGCCCCTATAATTACATCTTCCTCCTTAAGTACCACCGATCCCTCTAATAAACAATACAACATAGTCTTACTATGTGTGAACACCTCTCGGGCCATGAGAAGATGCGTGGCGCCACATCGTTCAAGCCTCGGGATCAGCCCTTAAGAAAGCAATCTATCTACTTACCCCTACATTGGGGAAGGAGTGAACTCCATCTTATGAAGCTGAGTTCCTAGCTCCCAAATCAGACGAATCCCCAAAATGGTAGGTTTGAGTCGACACTCTGGCTACTTGCACCCATGCAAATCAAAGAACCGCCCTCAATGGCAGAAGTTCCCAACTCACTCAGGATTGAGGTCATGTTACCTATGTCATCCTAGTGAAGTGAAGTCTCAGTCATGAACGGAGTTATATGACAACACATTAACACTTCGAGAGTAGGTCTTATACAAACTCTTTGTATAGGATGCCTCCTCTCGCATGTCCACTACATGAATGATCAGCATCAGACCATTTGTGACAAGTCTCAACATTTGTAACAATTCCACAAAACGGGTCGGGTTCGTAGTGTTACCAGGATAAGGTTTCCCTCCTACATCCATATACTACAGACTATTTTGGTTGTCACGTAAGACATGATCCACTTGTATGTCACTACATACATGTTTAAGTTACATAAAGACAACCAGAGATATTAAGTTTATTTGTTTGTGGAAAAACATCTAAATGTGCAAAGTCAAGAGGTGAAGTAAATATCATATATATTATACATTACAAGTCTTCGTACAAAGTTGTTTACAAACTACAAGACATGAGACTTTAGGGCCTAAACCCCAAAAGAGACATGCGAGCATGGGCGTCCTATACAAAGAAGTTTGTATAAGACCGGACCACGAAGTGTTATAGTTTCGTTATATAACGTCATTCATGACAGAGACTTCACTTCACTAGGATGATCATATGTAACATGACCTCAATCCTGTGGGAGTTGGGAAGTTCTGCCTTTGAGTGCGGTCCTTTGATTTGCATGGATGCAAGTAGCCGCCTCGCCGCCCAGCCCAAGCCTGTCCAAAGAATCGCCGAAAAATCGCGGTGAAAACCCTCTATAGCCAAACCACTCCCAATTCGAGAGGGGCCGAGCACAGAGAGTGCCCTTGCCACCGGACCTAAAGGGAAAAAGAAAAGAAAAAGCAAAGAGAAACGGGCAGAAGGAGATGAGGAGGCCCAGTCAAAGACGGAGAAGAAAGAAAAGAAAACGAGTGAGAAGAGACAGTGCAAGCGAGAAGAAAAGCACCTGAAGAAGGAAGAGAAGAGAAAGAGGACGGAAAGTTCAGATGTCGATGGAGAATCCACCACTGTAAGGGTGGAAGAGGGGGTGTCACCGCAAGAAAAAGAATCAGTGCAACCTCAAGTGTCATCAACGCATATCAGGACGGTTGCGAATGAAGACAGAGAAGATCCGGACATTACCCCTCTAATGCGGCGTCTCAAGGAAAATGCGCCGCAAGGGTCAACAAGTGACCCACAATTTTTGCAACGCATAGCAGAAGAGAAGGAGAGTAGGAAAAGAGAAGAAGAGGAGAAACAAGAAAAAATGTTATGAGTGCGCCAAATCATCGTAGCAGGCGATTTGAAATGAAAACTCCATGATGAGGATGTGCGCCATAACAACGCATTATCGGTAGAAGAAGAAAGAAGAAGGCTCGAGGATGAGCAACGCATATTGCTTGCCTCACAGCAGTTTGAAAAAGAAGAGAAGAAGAAGTCAGAAGAAAAGAAGAAAAAGGAGAAGGAAAAACGACGCAAGGCCAATGTGTAGTGCATAAGAGAAAACAAGAGAAAAGAAGTTGTGGAGTGGAAAAGGGAACAAGAAGAGCAACGCAAGGAACGAGAACATAAACAAAGACAAAAGTCCCGCCTTACGTCTGCTCAAGAAAAAGTTGGAAGTAGCGAGCCTGCGTTGACCAAGAGGCGCCCATCAACAAAGAAGGAAAACGATGATATGATGATGGAGATGAGTTTCTTTCCTGCGTCAACGCCACTACCAGATTTGATTACAAGTGTTGTGTTGAAGCATGGGTGGGACACTTTCTGCCAATGCCCATCCATCATAATTCCTAAGGTAGTGAAGGCTTTTTATCATGGCCAGCTCCATGACACTGAAGATGCGGTGATCGTGAAAGGGTGGACAGTGTCATTCAATGGAAGGGACATCAATGAATTATATAAGATGAAGGACATCCCGGATGCACTGGGTAACAAAATAATTGATGATCCCGAAGAAGCACACATGGAGGATGCGCTAAAAGTTTTAACGCAATCGGGAACTCAGTGGTCGGTATCTTTGACTGGCATTAAGACCCTTGCATCCAATAAGCTGCTTCCAGAGGCGCGTCTTTGGGTTTACTTGGTGAAACGGCGACTCATCCCAACATCGCATGATAAAACAGTTTCAAGGGATCGAGTGATGACTACATATTGTATAGCGCGCGACATTTCGATTGACGTAGGCCAATTGATTGCGAAGCAAATTCCAGGCTTTGTTGGCCGTATAAGAGGCCAGTACTTCTTTCCTTGGACGATTTCGAGCTTATGCCTCTCTGTGGGTGTAGGCATTGAAGAGAAACCCATGCCAGAAGTCCATGGTCTCATTCATACGAAGATTTGAGAATGCTTCTCAAGGACTCTCCACATTACCCCGAACTTCCACCCAAACAACCCCTCATCGATCTAAATGCGCCGCAGCAGCCCAAGCCAAAGAAGCAGCACAAAAATGATAAAGGGAAGAAAAAATTCCAAGACCAAATACCCTTGGACCCCTTACCTTTAATCATTCGTCCTCCAAGCCCTCCAAGCTCTCCAATGGAACCCCTTTCCCCCCTTCCGGAACACTTTACCAATCTCTTCCTCGCTCCCGATTCAACCACCGCATCCCCAGCAGCATCACCCCCCATCCATCTCCACCTCACTTTTCACCTCTGATAACTTGTAGAAATACAAGTTATTTATGCTGCCTTGTCTAGATATTGCGGCCAAAAGAGAAGGAATATGCGTCGATTGTATGAAAATTAGCTCAGAAATACAATAATTATGAATTATCGCAATTACACCCTCTAACATCATCAAGATGGCAGAAGAAGATATTTTTACTTTGTTTGTAGGAAGCCAAGTCACCGCTTGCGATCAAGGCTCAACGAGAAACTGAACAACTCATCTCTGTTACATTACGCCCGTCAATCAACAACTAGGAAACGATTAACGCAATGATGGCGCAATGCGACAGTCGATCCCGAGCTCAATGTCAACCGCATGCGGTAATAAAAACAACACCGCATGCGAGAAACCAATCAAAAGATGCAAATGAGCAACGCAAATGCGGAGGATTGCAACACATGTACAGCTAACCATTGTGCATATTCGATGGATTGATTATATAACAGAAGGAATATTTATTCCACCATTTTCGAAATTTCCATAACAATAAAATGGGGACCACAAGTTAGAGAGTCAAAGCTTTTCACCTATAAATACCCCCATAGAATTCACTAAGAAGATATACTTGAGACGAGATAGTTGATACGAGGCTATTGAGAGAGAGGCTGATCTGAGTGCTGATAGGAGAAGATCCGGGAAGAAAAGAGACAAGGCCGAGAGATGAGTCTTAGCGCAATTCTGCCAAATCCCCGCCGTGAAGCTCTGTGCTTAGATCCCTTCTACCGGTTGAGCAAGCCTGAGAGGGAAGCTCATCCTTCCATTCACTCCATTGATGCCAACAAACGATTCTCCATTCCAGATCTGTGCTAAGACGTTGGCACTCATTTGTATTTGTTTTTAACTCTATTTCATCAATTTTATTTCATTCTCTTAATCTCTTCATTCACAATCATGTATCAGACACTTGATTATATAGTTAAATGTCTTGATGATTTTCATCTCCACATTTCTATCTATTTCCATTCCTCCATTAGTCATTTTCTCCATGAAGTTTTCTTAATCCCTTGGTGATTAGTATGAATTAAACAAGTAACTTAATCTGTGCTAAAGAGATAAATGTGTTTAGATAAAGTATGCTAGATGACATCTTCACCTGTGAGAGTAGAAGTGAAGATGCCATTTTGATCTGTCGAGAGAAGGTTAGAAGAATGTATTAACTAAAGTGAGAAGTACTTCCAACGATGGAAGCAACCTTGCATTCATTACGTTCATCTTTGTTTCACCATAGAGATGTGGGAAACGCGAGCGATCACCGAGAGGTGTTCGCCAAGGGAAAAGCGGAATCGTACTTATATCTTTAACGCAATTAAGAAACTTGTGATGTTTGTAGTAATTATCCTTTCTCTTTCTGCTTCGCACATAAGCCTTGCCACTACATAACACGATCTTTGTATAATCTTCATAGTCTGTCTCAACCTCGGTATCTTGTATCATGTAACCTGTATCTTGTATCATTATAACTTAGGTTTATTTTATTGTACTTTACTTTTACCGCAATTTACTTTATTATCGCATTTTTATAGTTTATCTTTACTTTATCTCAATTTAAATACCTTTACACACAACCTTTTTTAAATTGAAAAACCTCTTGTCGCATATATCACAAATATAACGCAATAACCTAAAACAGTCCCTGTATTCGACCTTGGATCACACCAAGAAACTTGCGGTGGAATTATACTTGGTTCTAACGCAAGGAAACTTGTGACAATGCCCAACATACTACAAGAACATTCATTAATAACGTGTATCTAGAAGTTGTATTGCATAAAGAAAATAAAGTCATCATTCATCCATGCATTGTATGACATAAGATTAGAATACATTGTACGTCTCAACAAGTTTATGGCATTTTTATGTCTTTACAAGTTTGTGGCAATGCTATGGACTCGTATCTTGCTTGCATCATTCTATAGCTTATGTCAACACACATCAATTTTATGGCTTCGTTGTCAGGGATTGGTTAACAGTTAGTGTTGAATATGTTTGTGATATGTGCAGGACAGATCTCTTTGTACTTACTGTTTATCGTGGAGAGTAATCTGATGACTTATGAGTACTGGATTGATCCAAAAATTCTAAGTGGACCCAGAGAACAAGTGTATTATTCGCGCAAGAGTTCATCAGGGCCGAATTAATTGGTTAAGAAGCATGGCTAATGAGAACGAGTCACCCACAGGGAATCAAAAGGAAAATTGGCCAGCGCAAGGGTCCATATTTCTTGCTGCTCATCATGACGTCTCAATGAGAGACTATGTGGCACCAAATTTTTATAACTTCTCGCCAGGAACTCAAGACCTATGGTTGTAGAGAATGTAAGCTTCAAAATAAAACCAATTATGCTGCAGATGATTCAGAATATGGATCAATTCAGAGGATTACAAGGAGAGGACCTACATGCGCATTTGACAAATTTTATAGACATGTGCAGCGCATTCTCCATGCCTGGTGTGACTCAAGAGAAACTTAGGTTATATCTTTTCTCGTATACACTGCAGAATGAAGCAAAGAGGTGGGCTCAATCGTTAGAGACAGATGAGATTAAAGCATGGAAACAATTGGTTGATAGGTTCGTGAACAGATTCTTCCCTCCAGCTATCAACGCAAGAAGACGGAGGGATGTGTTGAATTTTAAGCAAAAAGGTTATGAAACCTTGAGAATCGCCTGGGTGCGTTTCAAACAGTTTGTGAAGAGTTGTCCGCATATGGGGATTCTCAATAGCATTCTGATGGAGATGTTTTAATAAAGGGAAGAAAAAAGCCCAAAACCAATCAACGCAAGACCAAATACCCTTGGACCCCTTACCTTTAATTATTTGTCCTCCAAGCCCTCCAATAGAACACTTTACCAATCTTCTTCTCGCTTCTGATTCAACCACCGCATCCCCAGCAGCATGTCCTCTCATCCATCTCCACCTCACTTTTCACCTCCACTACCGAATGTTGACG
The DNA here is from genome assembly GCF_027475165.1 of Benincasa hispida. Classification (NCBI taxonomy): domain Eukaryota; kingdom Viridiplantae; phylum Streptophyta; class Magnoliopsida; order Cucurbitales; family Cucurbitaceae; genus Benincasa; species Benincasa hispida. Next base: position 24,165,248 of record NC_143483.1, read on the forward strand.
ACCCCCACATGGTTTGGGAGAAGGTACTTCCGATCAACCTCAAACCGTTGCTAGTGAAACATTGCAAGCATATCCCACGTTAATGTAACTGTCTCATTTTCCCCGATCTTTCTTTTATTAGCAAGGATGTCCTTAAGAAATTTTACATAGCTCAGCATCTGTTCCAGAGATTCTATTAGGGGAATATTGATGTGTAGCTGTCGGAGAACGTCCAGGAACCTTTGAAATTGCTTACTATCGTCATTCTTCTTCAGCCTGGACGGGAAAGGTGGAGGATCCCACTTTTCTTCTTGTTTAGTTGGTTGTTTGTTGAGGTCATGTTCTTGTTGTGTTTCATTAACTGAAGGTTACGTTGATTTAGATTTCAAGTCTTGAGGAGCTTCATCTTTTGTAGGTGAACTTACTTCTGAATTGGTACTTTTTCCATTACTGATTGATTGGTCATCATCAACAGTTAAATCTACTGGTTTTGTTGTAGAATCTGGTACTGATGGCGTAGGGGCTATTATTTTACCACTCCTCAATGTCACTGCATGACATTGCTCTTTACCTTGTTGCCCCGATGCTCTAAACTGCTATGCAGCATACCAGGTGCCTTTTTCTTTAATTCCCTCGTAAGCTGTTCAATCTGCTCTTCTAATTCTTTAAGGGAGGCAACTTGTGATTGTCTTATTGCCTCGCTCTTTTCGATATAATGCTTCAGTGATGTCTTCAGAGATGAGGTACTGTAAGAGGTATCATATAAGAACGGTTGGTCACAAGGTGGTATACTTTGAGAATTACCTAGGCTACAGTCCGGATTAATGAAGATCGGAGGGTTTCCTCGATCCCCTTGATAACTGTTCTGATAGAAACTATGGCTCCCCTGGTTGTGATTCCCATCCCAACTTAAAGTTGGGTGATTTGGCCAACCAGGGTTGTAGATGTTGCCAAACAATTCATCATAGACAGAATATACGGGTTGTTGATTCGACAGGCAGACCTCTACTGGATGTCTCTCTCCACATTGGATGCAATTCATTGCGGCCACGTGAGTCAACGCATTAACTTGCGCTGAACCTTGAGAGAGATTTCTCTGTTGATTTGCCACCGTCTAGAGGAGTGAGGTCATTATGGTCATCTGATCGACCAGTGTGCTCATTGTATTAGTTGACACACAGGCACTTTCTACTCTTTCTTGCTCCAGACCTTTTTCCTCGAACCCGGTATCAATCCACTCATCAGAATGCTGCGAGATGCGATCTAAGATATTCTTAGCTTCCGTAAATGATCTGTCCATTAATCCTCCTTCTGCGGAGGCATCGGCAACTGCTTGCGTTGATTGGTATAAGCCATTGTAAAAGGTTTCCATCAGAATACTATTGGGAATCCCGATATGTGGACAACTCTTCACTAACTGTCGGAATCGCACTCAGGCGGTGCTCAAGGTTTCATTACCCTTTTGTTCAAAATTCAAAACATCCCTCCGCCTCCTTGCGTTGACGACTGGAGGGAAGAATCTATTCATGAACCTATCAACCAACTGCTCCCATGCATTAATCTCGCCTGGCTCTAACGCCTGAGCCCACCTCTTTGCTTCATCTCGCAGTGTGTACGGGAACAGATATAGTCTAAGTCTTTCTTGAGTCACACCAGGCATGGAGAATGCGTTGCACATGTCTACGAAACTTGTCAAATGAGCGTGAGGATCTTCTCCTTGTAATCCTCTGAATTGACCCACATTTTAAATCATTTGCAACATAATAGGTCTTATCTCAAAGCTTACATTCTCCTTAACCATGGGTCTTGCAATTCCTGGTGAGAAGTTATAAAAATCTGACACCGCATAATGCCTCATAGGGATGCTATGATCAACAGCAAGAAATATTGAGTCTTGCACTAGCCAATTTTCCCTTCGATTCCCTGTGGGTGCCTCGTTCTCATTAGCCATGCTTCTTCACCAATTAATTCGGCCCCGATGAACTCTTGCATGAATAATATACTTGATCTCTGGGTCCGCTTAGAATTTCTAGTTCACTCTAGTACTCATAAGCCGTCAGACTGCTCTCCACGTTGAACAGCTAGTACAAAGAGATCTATCCTGTAAAACACCACAAACATACTCAAACAATAAACCGTTAACCAATACCCGGCAACAGCGCCATAAACTTGTTATGACATAAGCTATACAATGATGCAAGAAAGGTATGAGTCCATGTCCCCATTACCAGTTGCCCGGCAACGGCGCCATAAGCTCGATATGACATCAGCTATATAATGATGCAAGGAAGGTACGAGTCCATGTCCCCGTTACCAGTTCCCTGGCAATAGTGCCATAAAGTTGATATGACATAAGCTATACAATGATGCAAGCAAGGTACGAGTCCATGTCCCCGTTACCAGTTCCCTAGCAATGGCGCCATAAAGTTGATATGACATAAGCTATACAATGATGCAAGCAAGGTACGAGTCCATGTCCTCGTTACCAGTTCCCCGACAATGGCGCCATAAACTTGATGTGCATAAAATCTAATCTGCATTGTATCACCATAAACTTGTAACGACATAAAAATGCCATAAACTTGTTGACGTACTATGAATTCTAATCTTATGTCATACAACGCATGGATGAATGATGACTTTATTTACTTTATGCGGTACTACTTTTAGATATGCGTTAGTAATGAATGTTCTTGTAGTATGCTATGCGTTGTCACAAGTTTCCTTGCGTTGGAACCAAGTATAATTCCATCACAAGTTTCTTGGTGTGATCCGAGGTCGAACACAGGGACTGTTTTAGGTTAATTGCATTACATTTGTGATATATGCGACTGGGGATTTTTCAATTTATAAAAAGGTTGTGTGTACAGGTATTTAAAATGTGATAAAGTAAAGATAAGCAATAAAAATGCGATAATAAAGTAAATTACGGTAAAAGTAAAGTGCGATAAAATAAACATAAGCTATGATGATACAAGATACAGGCTACATGATACAAGATACTGAGGTTGAGACTGACTGTGAAGATTATAAAAAGACTGTGTTATACGCTGGAAAGGCTTATGTGCGAAACAAAAAAAGAAAGGATAATTAGTACAAACATCGCAAGTTCCTTAATTGTGTTAACGATATAAGTACGGTCCTGCTTTCCCTTGGCATACACCTCTCGGTGATCAGCCGCATTCCCACATCTCTGTGGTGAAATAAGGATGAACGTAATGAATGCAAGGTTGCTTCTATCTCTGGAAGTACTTCTTGCTTTAGTTAACGCATTTTTCTAACTTTCTCTCGACAGATCAGAATGGCATCTTCACTTCTGCTTTCACAGGTGAAGATACCGTCTAGCATGCTTTAGTTAAACATCCTTATTTATTTAGCACAGATTAAGTTACTTGTTTAATTCATACTAATCAACAAGGGATTAAGAAAACTTCATGGAGAAAACGATTCATGGAGGAACGGAAGTGGACAGAAAAGTGGAAATGGCAATGATCAAGACATTCAATAAGTTTTTAGAGAAAAACCACGCTGCATTTTTGTGAGATTTTGAAAATGTTTCAAAGCGGCAGACAGTAGGGCAGATAATTTCTTTTATAAAAGCTGTTGAGAGGTTCCATATTGCCGAGCCGAAGGGCAGCACTTCTGTACGTTGTAGCAGTAAAGAAGAAGGAAATTTCTGCTGCTAAAGAGTTACTATTTAGCGTCTGATACATGATTGTGAATGAAGAGATTAAGAGAATGAAATAAAATTGATGAATAAGAGTTAGAAACAAATACAAATGAGCGCCAACATCTTGGTACAGATTTGGAATGAAGAATCGCTTGCCGGCGTGTGTGAAGTGAACGGAAGGATGAGCTTCCCTCTTAGGCTTGCTCAATCGGTAGAAGGGATTTAAGCACAGAGCTTCACGGTGGTGATTTGGCAGAATTGCGCTGAGACTCACCTTTCGGCCTTGTCTCTTTTCTTCTCGAATCTTTCTTCGATCAGCAATCAGATCAGCCTCTCTCTAGATAGCCTCGTATCAATTATCCCGTACCAAGTATATATCTTAGTGAATTCTATGAGGGTATTTATAAGTGAAAAGCTTTGACTCTTTGACTTGTGGACCCCACTTTATTGTTATGGAAATTCCGAAAATGGTGGAATAAATATTCCTTCTGTTATGCAATCAGTCCGTCGAATATGCACAACGGTTAGTTGCACACGTGTCATGATCCTCCGTGTTTGCGTTGCTCATTTGCATCTTTCGAACGTATGCTCACATGCGGTATTGTTTTTATTACCGCATGCGGTTGAAGTTCAGCTATGGATCGACTGTCACATGTGCCGTCATTGTGTTGATCGTTTCTTCATTGTTGATTGACGGCGCAATGCGACGGAGATGCGCTAGTTAGTTTCTCTTTGAGCCTTTATCGCAAGCGGTGACTTGGTTTCTTGCAAAACAGACTTGAAATATCCTTTTCTACCATCTTGATGGTGTTAGTGGGTGTATTTGCGATAATTTATAAATATTGTATTTCCTCGCTAATTTCCATACAATCGACGCATATTCTCTCTTTTTTGGCCGCAATATCTAAATAAGGCAGCATAAATAACTTGTATTTCTACATATTATCACACCCCCAAATTTAGACATATGCTTGTCCTCAAGCATATCTTCTACTAAGACAATAATGTTCAATTCCTATCCTATATTTTTGTGTCGATTGGTTGCTTCGAATGTTACACTTAGGCACATTTCTTGACAACATAATTTCCTCCTATCCTTGCTAATTCCTAACAAAGCCCTACTTTATTCTTTTATATAATAAATTTCTGCTCAAAAATGCTTTTCTAGTTTAAAATAGAATGTTTACCTCTTCTTTGTCAAAACAACTTGATATGTCTATATGTGGTGGTCAAATCTTTCGTCATTTATTTAGAGACTGTTGGTCATGGTTACATCCTTCGTTTTGGCTTGTTCCCACGGGTGTCATGCAAACATTCAACTACAGTTGTGTGCCAATCTCAACTTTAACTCATGATATTTAGAGGAGTTGTCTCTTGCATTTATTTTTCTTTTCTTCCTTTTTCTTTTCTTTTCATTTTCATACTACGTTGTTCTTGGAAACTCACCTTCGTTTTGGCTTGCTCCCATGGGTGTCATGCGAACATCCAACTATGAGCAGGTACCTTTCGCAACTAACTCTTACCAGGTTGGGATTATTTTTGAGGTTTTCCCTTGCGCTGACATTGGAGTTTTGTATGATTTTTTTTTTTTTACCGCATATTTTTGATCTTATCTGCTCAGACCTTCCCCACCCCTAAATTTAGAGATGCGCAAGGTTCTCATTGCGTTGTAAGGCTAGACTAGACAAACACTTAGAAAAAAATTCAAAAAGAAGGTTTGAGCAAAACTTTGAAAGATAAAAGATAAAGTACTGCTAAAGCTAAGAATTAACTAAGTGTTAGTGAAATTTACAAAGTGTGGGAAATGTTTCTAAGTATAAACATATTATACATCATGACATCACAATGATGAATGCACAAGATAAAAGATCAAGAACATCGCAAATATTGACAAAGGAGGATAAAGATAAAGGCACAGGCAAATATAGTGAACATATACTCAGTTGTATTGAATATTAACAAAGTATACAAGAGATTATAAACTAACACAATACAAAAATTTTGCCTGTACAAAGAGTCAAAAAATTTAGATGTTATCTTTTTGAATTTGATTCAGAAGGGTGCACGATTAAAAAACAACCCGCTTCCATTTTACGCAAATGCCTTTTTGTCGAGGACGGGCAACAACGCATGTACTCCCGCAACACACCCCTTAATTCAACGCATTTCTGGAGGATCGGGCGCACGGTATTGCTACCAGCGCAACACTACCTCAACATAGTGCTTTTTACTAAGGACGGCCAAAGAACACACACGTGCGCAACACACCCCTCAACGCAGTACAATTGCGTGAAATGAACGCAAGGAGTCTCTTATTATCCCACAATGCACCCATCATTGCGTTTCATATCAATTTTTATTTTTCTTTTTAAATAATCAAAGACGCAAGTCGAAAATACTTAGGTGTTCAATGTTTCATCCAGTCATTCACAAAATTTAAGGACAGCGCTCCGGAAGCATACAAGCATGGAACTACACTAATGAATTAATCTAAAGGTAAATACAGAAAGTAGTAAAGGCTAAATCTAATAAGTAGTAAATAACGTAATTTAGAAAGCAGTAAACGAAAGCTGTAATGGAAGAAATTAAACATAGATATGGGATGCCAATTGAAAGAAGTTCTCAGAATTATCGCAATCGCATCCCCCGCAAGAGGTTAATCCTGCTTGCCCAAGTCAATGGTATCCATGCATCGATCTATGTCGCCTCCGTAGTAAGGCTTAATCTATTGACCATTGACTTTAAACGCGTTGTTCCCATCTAAAGTTGTTAGTTACACTACGCCGTGGGGAAAGATAGTCTTGATTCAAAATGGCCCAGACCAACGAGACTTCAACTTTCCTGGGAACAATCGCAAACGAGCATTAAATAATAATACCTGTTGACCTTCGACGAATGTCCGGTCGTTTATGCAGTCGTCATGCCACTTCGTTGTTTTATCCTTATAGATCTTGGCGTTTTCATAGGCGTCCCTTCGCCATTCGACCAGCTGATTCAGTTGCAGCTTCCAGACTTTCCCCGCACTTGCTAAATCAAACTTCAGCTTCTTGCATGCCCACATCGCCTTATGTTCCAACTCGAGCGGCAGATGACAAGCTTTTCCAAAGACCAAGACATATGGGGACATGCCAATTGGTGTTTTATAGGCAGTCCTGTATGCCCACAGTGCTTCATCAAGCTTGGGTGACCAATTCTTCCTGGAAGTATTGACTACCTTCTCCAAGATAGTTTTGATCTCTCAGTTAGAAATCTCTGCCTACCCATTAGTCTGTGGGTGATAAGCAGTTGCAACTCGATGGTTGACGTTAAATTTAGCAAATAGGTTGGTGATTATGCGGTTGATAAAGTGAGAGCCCTCATCACTGATTAAGGCCCATGGCGTCCCATATTGAGCAAAAATATTCTTCTTAAGAAACTTTGCCACTGTGGCTGCATCATTCTTGGCACATGTGATGGCCTCAACCCATTTTGATGCGTAATCAACCGCGACAAGGATATAATGATGACATTCTGATGGTGGACATGGGCCCATGAAGTCAATTCCCCAAACATCAAATAATTCAACCTCTAAGATTGATGTCATTGGCATTTCATTTCTTTTAGACATATTCCCCGTTCTCTGGCATATGTCGTATTGCACAACGTGGGAATGGGCATCCTTAAACAGCATTGGCCTGAAATAGCCACACTGTAGGACCTTTGCGGCAGTCCGCTGCCCCCTAAAATGTCCTCCGTAAGGGGACTCATGACACATCTCTAGAATGTGCATGACTTCGTGCTCAGGAACGCATTGACGTAATATGTGATCAGGACCAAGTCGATATAGGAATGGGTCATCCCAAAAATAAAATTTGACATCATGTCTTAGATTCTTCTTCTGCTGGTAAGTATAATCATCTGGTACTTGACCGCAAATGATGAAATTCACAATGTCCACATACCATGGAACATTAATGTCTACTGACATCAGCAGCTCATCGGGGAATCTTTCTTCAATATCCTTTTCTTTCCCTTGAACCTCACAATTCTCCAATCTTGACAAATGATCAGCGACTTGGTTCTTGGTGCCCTTTCGGTCTTTGATCTCTAGGTCAAATTCTTGCAGTAGCAACACCCACCATATAAGCCTTGGTTTTGCATCCTTCTTTGTCATCAAATATTTGATCGCAGAGTGATCCGTATACACCACAACGTTTGTTCCTATTAAGTACTGTCGGAATTTCTCCAGTGCAAATACCACTGCAAGCATTTCCTTCTCTGTGGTTGTATAGTTCTCCTGTGCATCATTCAATGTTTTACTTGCATAATAAATAGAATGCAATACCCTGTCCTTGTGCTGACTTAATACTGCGCCACAGCATATCCGCTAGCATCGCACATCAATACAAACGATTGCGTCCAGTCTGGAGCAACCAAAATAGATGCGGTGATGAGCGCATCTTTCAATGTGTTGAATGCTTTGGTGCATGCATCGTCAAGTTATATTCATGGTCAACTTCAAGGAGCGCACTTAAGGGCCTTGCAATCTGGGAGAAGTTGCGAATAAATCTTATATAAAACCCCGTGTGTCCCAGAAAGCTCCTAAGTGTTTTCACGTTCACTGGTGGGGGTAGCTTGGAAATTGCGTCGATTTTCACCTGATCAACTTCCAATTCTGCTTTCGAGATTTTATGACCCAGAACAATTCCTTCTTCCACCATAAAGTGACATTTTCCCAGTTCAGAACAAGATTTGTTGCCACACATCTCTTCAAGACCTTTTCAAGGTTAGATAGACAGGAGTCATAATTATTGTCGAAGACTGAAAAATCGTCCATGAATACTTTGACTTACTCCTCCAAGTAATCTGAGAATATCGCCATCATGCATCGTTGAAAGTGCCTGGTGCATTGCAGAGTCCAAATAGCATGCGTTGGAATACAAACGTACCAAATGGGCACGTGAATGTTATCTTATTCTGATCCTCCGACGCAATTGCTATTTGGTTGTACCCTGAATAGCCGTCAAGAAAACAAAAAAATTCATTCCCAGCAAGTCTGTCTAACATCTGATCAATGAACGGGAGTGGGAAATGGTCCTTTTTAGTGGCCAACTTTAACTTGCGATAATCCATACAGATTCTCGACCCCGTTGTAGTTCTTGTGGGAATTAATTCATTCTTGTCATTAGTGACGACTGTCATCCCCCCTTTCTTTGGAACACACTGCACTGGCTCACCTAGCTGCTATCAGATATCGAGTAGATGACTCCTACGTCTAGCCACTTAACTATTTCCTTCTTTACGACCTTCCTCATGGTAGGGTTCAAGCGACGTTGCCTTTCTACCGATCCTGTCTTTCCTTCTTCCAAACGAATCTTGTGCATACAATACGAGGGACTGATTCCTCGAATGTCTCCCAAGGTCCATCCTAAAGCCTTTGCGTTATTTCTTAGGATCTATATGAGCGCATCTTCTTTCAACCGGCAACGTGTTGTTACTTCCTAAGTAAGCGTACTTAAGGTGCACAGATAACGACTTCAACTCTAGCATAGGTGGTTCTTCCAAAGATGGCTTAATGCGTTGTGATGTTCGCTCAGATAACTTGAGTGGTTCAAAATTTGATTCAACTTGAATGGCGGCGCAGTCCTTCTCCAACATTGCGCTGATTCCAAAATCCTCTTCCTCCAACTCTTCCAGGGGCTCATGCCAAGGCTCTTCCCGCAGTTCCTCAATATATTGGCAATTCTCCATATCAATTGGGTACTTCAACGCATTGAAAACGTTGAACTTTACTTCCTGATCGTCGACCCTGATGGTCAGTTCTCCTTTTTGCACATCGATTAGTGCTCGCCCTGTTGCTAAGAATGGGCGACCCAAGATAATAGGCATTTCCCTGTTACCTTTGTAATCCAATATAACAAAGTCCGCTGGGAAGATAAACTTGTCCACTTGCACAAGTACATCCTCTATCTTGCCCTCAGGATGCTTTATCGATCTATCGGCCATCTGTAATGTAATCCTGGTTAGTCTTGCGTTGCCAATATCCAACTTCTTAAAGATCGACAAGGGCATTAGATTTATGCTCGCCCCTAAATTGCACAACGCGTTTCCGACCATCTTCCCTCTTATTGTGCATGGAAATGTAAAACTCCCAAAGTCCTTCATTTTGGTGTGGATATTTTTTTGAACAGCGCGCTGCATTCATACGTTAACGCAACTATCTCATTTTCCCCGATCTTTCTTTTATTAGCAAGGATGTCCTTAAGAAATTTTACATAGCTTAGCATCTGTTCTAGAGCTTCTATTAGGGGAATATTGATGTGTAGCTGTCGGAGAACGTCCAGGAACCTCTGAAATTGCTTACTATCGTCTTTCTTCTTCAGCCTGGATAGGAAAGGTGGAGGATCCCACTTTTCTGCTTGTTTAGTTGATTGTTTGTTAAGGTCATGTTCTTGCTATGTTTCATTAACTGGAGGTTGCATTGATTTAGATTTCAAGTCTTGAGGAGCTTCATCTTTTGTAGGTGAACTTACTTCTGAACTGGTACTTTTTCCACTACTGATTGATTGGTCATCATCAACAGTTAAATCTACTGGTTTTGTTGTAGAATCTGGTACTGATGGCATAGGGACTGTTCTTTTAAAGTGACATTGCTCTTTACCTTGTGGCCCTGATGCTCTGAAGTACTATGCAACGTACCAGGCGCCTTCTTCTTTAATTCCCTCGCAAGCTGTTCAATCTGCTCTTCTAATTCTTTAAGGGAGACAGCTTGTGATTGTCTCATTGCCTCGCTCTTTTCGATATAATGCTTCAATGATGTCTCCAGAGACGAGGTACTGCAAGAGGTATCATATAAGAACGGTTGGTCACAGGGTGGAATACTTTGAGAATTACCTGGGCTATAGTCTGGATTAATGAAGACCGGTGGGTTGCCTCGATCCCCTTGATAACTGTTCTGATAGAAACTATGGCTCCCCTGGTTATGATTCCCATCCCAATTTAAAGTTGGGTGATCCAGCCAACCAGGGTTGTAGATGTTGCCAAACGATTCATCGTAGACAGAATATATGGGTTGTTGATTCCACGGGCAGACCTCTACTGGATGTCCCTCTCCACATTGGACGCAATTCATTGCGGCCACGTGAGTCAACGCATTACCTTGCGCTGAACCTTGAGAGAGATTTCTCTGTTGATTTGCCACCATCTGGAGGAGTGAGGTCATTGTGGTCATCTGATCGACCAGTGTACTCATTGTATCAGTTGACACACTGGCACTTTCTACTCGTTCTTGCTTCAGACCTTTTTCCTCGAACCCGGTATCAATCCACTCATCAGAATGCTGCGAGATGTGATCTAAGATGTTCTTAGCTTTTGTATATGATTTGTCCATTAATCCTCCTTCTGCGGAGGCATCGGCAACTACATGCATTGATTGGTCTAAGCCATTGTAAAAGGTTTCCATCAGAATACTATCGGGAATCCCGATATGCGGACAACTCTTCACTAACTGTCGAAATCGCACCCAGGCAGTGCTCAAGGTTTCATAACCTTTTTGTTCAAAATTCAAAACATCCCTCCGCCTCCTTGCATTGACGGCCGAAGGGAAGAATATGTTCATGAACCTATCAACCAACTACTCCCATGCAACCAATTCCTCAGCAACGACGCCATAAACTTGATATGACATAAGCTATACAATGACGCAAGCAAGGTACGAGTCCATGTCTTTGTTACCAATTCCCCGGCAACGGCGCCATAAACTTGATATGACATAAGCTATACAATGATGCAAGCAAGGTACAAGTCCATGTCCCCATTACCAGTTCCTCGACAATGGCGCCATAAACTTGATGTGCATAAAATTTGATCTGCATTGCATCGTCATAAACTTGTAATGACATTAAAATTTCATAAACTTGTTGACGTACAATGTATTCTAATCTTATGTCATAGAACGCGTGGATGAAAGATGACTTTATTTACTTTATGCGATACTACTTCTAGATATGCGTTAGTAATGAATGTTCTTGTAGTATGCTATGCGTTGTCACAAGTTTCCTTGCATTGGAACCAAGTATAATTCCATCGCAAGTTTCTCGGTGTGATCTGAGGTCGAACACATGGATTGTTTTAGGTTAATTGCGTTACATTTGTGATATATACGATCAGGGGGTAGGTTGTGTGTACAGGTATTTAAAATGCGATAAAGTAAAGATAAGCGCTAAAAATGCGATAATAAAGTAAATTGCGGTAAAAGTAAAGTGCGATAATATAAACCTAAGCTATGATGATACAAGATACAGGTTACATGATACAAGATACTGAGGTTGAGACTGACTGTGAAGATTATAAAAAGATCGTGTTATGCGGTGGCAAGGTTTATGTGCAAAACAGAAAAAGAAAGGATAATTAGTACAAACATCGCAAGTTCCTTAATTGCGTTAACGATATAAGTACGGTCCCATGTTCCCTTGGCATACACCTCTCGGTGATCGGCCGCGTTCCCACATCTCTGTGGTGAAATAGGGATGAACATAATGAATGCAAGGTTGCTTCCATCTCTGGAAGTACTTTTCGCTTTAGTTAACGCATTCTTCTAACCTTCTCTCGACAGATCAGAATGGCATCTACACTTCTACTCTCACAAGTGAAGATGCCGCCTAGCATGCTTTAGCTAAACATCCTTATTTATTTAACACAGATTAAGTTACTTGTTTAATTCATACTAATCACCAAGGGATTAAGAAAACTTCATGGAGAAAATGATTCATGGAGGAACGGAAATGGACAGAAAAGTGGAAATGACAATGACTTAGACATTCAATAATACTATTTAGGGTCTGATACATGATTGTGAATGAAGAGATTAAGAGAATGAAATAGAATTGATGAATGAGAGTTAGAAACAAATACAAATGAGCGCCAACGTATTGGCACAGATCTGGAATGGAGAATCGCTTGCTAGCGTGTGTGGAGTGAATGGAAGGATGAGCTTCCCTCTTAGGCTTGCTCAATCGGTTGAAAGGATCTAAGCATAGAGCTTCACGGCAGGGATTTGGCAGAATTGCGTTGAGACTCACCTTTCGGCCTTGTCTCTTTTCTTCCTGGATCTTTCTCTGATCAGCACTCATATCAGCCTCTCTCTCAATAGCCTCGTATCAATTATCTCGTACCAAGTATATCTCTTCAGTGAATTCTATGAGGGTATTTATAGGTGAAAAACTTTGACTCTCTAACTTGTGGACCCCACTTTATTGTTATGGAAATTCCGAAAATGGTGGAATAAATATTCCTTCTATTATGCAATCAGTCCATCGAATATGCACAACGGTTAGTTGCGCATGTGTGACGATCCTTCGCGTTTGCGTTGCTCATTTGCATCTTTCGATCGTATGCTCACATGCGATGTTGTTTTTATTACCGCAAGCGGTTGAAGTTTAGCTCTGGATCGACTGTCACATGCACCGTCATTGTGTTGATCGTTTCTTCATTGTTGATTGACGGCGCAATGCGACGGAGATGCGTTGGTCAATTTCTCTTTGAGTCTTTATCGCAAGCGGTGACTTGGTTTCTTGCAAAACAGACTTGAAATATCATTTTCTACCATCTTGATGGTGTTAGTGGGTGTATTTGCGATAATTTATAATTATTGTATTTCCTAGCTAATTTCCATACAATTGACGCATATTTTCTCTCTTTTGGCCGCAATATCTAAATAAGGAAGTATAAATAACTTTTATTTCTACAAGTTATTAGCTATACCTTTATTTCTTTGTACATGCTAAAATTTTGTGTTGCGATGATTGTAATTCTTTGTATACTTAGTTAAATTTTATACAACTGAGTAATGATTCTTTCTATATGTGTTAGCCTCTTTACTTATCATCCTTTGTCAATTATTGCAGTAATTCTTGTCTTTTATTTTGCGTTGTTAATTGTGTTGCCATGATGAGTAGTATGCATACCTTAGCAATATTTCTTATACTTTGCACTTTCTGACTAACACTTAGATAATTCATCGCAATAGCTCTGCTTTACCTTTTCTATTTCAAGACTCTGCTCAAACATTCTTTTCAAAATTTTTACTAAGTGTTTTATCTTTCTGTCCAAAACAACACAATGAGAACCTTGCGCATCTCTAAATTTAGGGGTGGGGAAGGTCTGAGCAGATGCGATCAAGCGGATGCGGTCACTGTATAAAGACGCACCTGGTTGTTTTTACAAGAAGAGGTAAACATTCTTCTCAAAACTAGAAGGGAATTTTGGGTAGAGGTTTGCTGTAGATAAGAATAAAGTAGAGCATGTTGATGAATTGTTAAAGGATAGAAGGAACTTGCGTTGTTGAGTAATTTTGTGAAGGTGGAGCATTCGGAGTAGCCGATCGACGCAATGTTAGGATAGGAATTGAGTGGAATTGCCTTAGTTGAAGATATGCTTGAGGACAAGCATATATCTAAATTTGGGGGTGTGATAACTTGTAGAAATACAATTTATTTATGCTGTTTTATTTAGATAACGCGGCAAAAAGAAGGGAAAGTTGCATTGATAGTATAAGAATTGGCTGAGAAATACGAAAATTATAAAATGTCATAAACACATCCACTAACCCCATTGTGATGGCGAAATAGAATGTTCCAGTCTTTGTTTTGCAGGAAATAGGTCACCGCATGCGTTAATGGCTCGAGAACAAAATCTACAACGCATCTACATCGCATGCGCCAATCGATCAAGAACGAAGAAATGATCAACGCAATGACGGCGCATGCGACGATCAATCATGGACTCTAATGATCAACACATTTCAACCACATGCTATAATCAAAACAACACCATCGCATGTGGTCGATCGATCGAAGATGTGAAGAGCAACGCGTCCGCAGGCGATTCTGACAAGTGTACAGCTTTCTGTTGTATGAATATGACAGATTGATCGTGGAGCAGAGAGGAATTTTCCATTACGCCATGGCAGGAATTATCAGAATTACATAGTGGGACCACCAATACGAAGAGCCAAGGTCTTGTCTATAAATATCTTCCTTGAATTCATTGCAAAGAAGGCTGATCTGAAGAGACTTTATAGAGAAAATCAGGGAGAACGACGAGACAAGGCTGAAAAGTAAGTCTCTGAGCAAGGAATTCTTCTGATTCCTGAAGTTGAAGCTCTGTGCAAAAGGGTCACTTCTGTCAGGAAAGCAAGCCTGAGAGGGAAGCTTTCCTCTCCACTTCATCCATACGTCGGCAAGCACAACGTCTCCAATCGGGATCTGTGTCAAGACATTGACACTCTTTCCGTATTTGTTTCTATTTCCTTTCATTTCATCTACTATGTTCATCTTCTTTAATCTTTCATTCAAAAATCATGTATCAAACGCTTATCTCTAGAATTAAATATCATTATCATCATCATTATCATCTCTCTATGCCTTTCCATATATTTATCCTCCATTTTCTCCATCATGTGTTCTTAATTCCCTGGGTAAAAAGGAAGAATTAAGCGAGTGAATTAATTTGTGTTAAGGTAATCGGCTAAGTTTAGCTAAAGCATGCTCGATGGAATCTTCACCTGTGAGAGCAGAAGAAGTGAAGATGCTATTCTGCCTATCGAGAGAGTGCTGGAAGAATGTAACTAAAGCGAGAAGTATTTCCAGAGATAGAAACAACCTTACGTTCATTACGTTCATCTCTGTTTCACCATAGACGTATGGGAATGTGGCCGATCACTGAAAGGTGTAAGCCAAGGGAAAGCGGAACCTTAGTTGCGTCCTTAACGAGATTGACGAACTTGCGATGTCCTTTCTCTCTACTCATTCTCTTTCTGCTTCATTCACAAGACTTGCCATCGCATTCATTAGATTCTTTTGTACAACTTCACAGCCAGTTCTCACCCTTGTATCGTATTAGTTTAGATATTTATTTTATCAACTCATTTTACTTTCAATGCAATTTACATTTCTATAAAAAAAAGAAAACTTTATTCTTTATGATAGTCGGTCGCATATACCACATTAGTATCGCATCTAAACAATAACAATCCCCGTGTTCGACCTCAGGTCATTCTGAGAAACTTGCGTTGGAATTATACTTGGTTCCAACGCAAGGAAACTTGTGACACGCACTACATCATCGTTGATACTGTAAATTATATGATGGAAATTTGAATGATATGCGTTGATGGATTGCGTTGTGCACTCAAGTTTCCCCAGCGAAATTCATGTGTAAATTCCTCTAAGTTTCCTAGTAAGTCCAAGGTCGAACATAAGGACTTGTGAAAGTAGTTGCATTGGTAATGTTTATGAAAACTTTGTGGTAATCAAGTAAATAAATAGTGTGGGTGTGTTGTTGCGTTGATGAAAAAGAAGTAAATAAAGGCGGCGGATTTGAGAAAGATAGTTGTGTTGATAGATGCAATGAGTATGCGATGAATGGGTTGAGAAGATCTTTAGCTAGCGTTACTCGGGAATGGGTCAGACTTTGCGATCATGTTACAACCATGCACAACAAGTCATATCCTAATGTAAATGTGATGCTCCTAAGTCTAGGACGCATGTGTTGAATGCAAAATGTCCATAGAGCTTATCCTTAAGTCTCTACTCTTGTCCTATGCGTTGATGCAAAATGCATGAAAGCAAGGTGACCGCATACAATCATATCTTATAGCTAAGATGCATACGATGCGTTAATAACAAATAGTGCTCGTTCCTAAGCGTCTATCTCCCGCTTATGCATTCTAATCTGGTTCTTCCAAACCTAGATTCTGACCTGACCTTCCCAAGTCTAGATCTTGTCTTTAGGCTACCCTCCCGAGTATCTCTAATAGACGAATGAAGCATGCATAAACAAGATAATCGCAAAGATGAAGATTTCCTCATTATGCTAGCTAACTACTTCTCAACCCATTCAACTAGTTTAGCTACTCATGCATAAATAACAGAGAGTGAACAGATATAGAGAAAGACATTCCATTCTTATAACTGAGTTGAGTATAAAATGACAATGGAAAGTAAAGGTAGAGAGCCTGGTAGCTATCCCTTGCTGACCGAGGCTTTTTACACTGAATCTCTATTCTGATCTACAAATGTTCTCTTTTCGCAGGCGTCGGCCCTCTCTCTGTCTTGGAGCTTCTGGTGCTTTCCCAAGCTTACCGGAACAATCTATCGACACACTTTTTTCCTCGCGTCTGCCTTAATATGAAAGAAAACTATGGACAGAGGCGTGAACTTGTAAAGTGATGAAGTAATCGACTGCTTAACCCCTTTTCTGAAGAATGCACTTGGTATTTATAGAGCATCCATAGTGAAAGGCGGCTTCTCTCTCCCAGTTGTACAGATGAGACAGCTTTAATTCCTGATTGATGCGCCGGATAATTGTCACCGATAAAGCTGAATGTACTTCGTGACCGTTATTGGCTGTCAACTTAATTTGGATCCAACTGCCGTCAGCTTTCTGTCTCATCGCTTTAATTATCCTTTCACTGGATGCACCCACCATGTTGCGCTGACCAAGTTACGATGATTCTTCTTGGGCGAATGTTTGCGAGCACATTCAACGCAAAGTCTTGCAGTGAAGTTGCGCTTGATCAATGTTTTCCTATGATTGCAATCTCTGCATTGCGTTAACGCATATTCTGCACAAAAATGTAAAGATCAACTACTCTAATGCGTTAGACGCATGCGACCGCAATATTATAGAATTTATGCTTAATAGACACAATTTTAACATATTCATCAATGCAATCCAACATTGTTTAAGAACTTAGTTGTAAAACTCGTAGATGATAGTGCTAAATAAGCATATGGATAGCGATGAATGATGGATCATGCAAGCTCATGTTGTCATAAACTTGATGACTTGGGATGGAAATGGAATGTGGATGATGTGTTATGCTTATTCATACTTTATGCGATACTACTTCTAGATGTATGCATTATTAATGGAATGCTTGTAGTATGCTATGCGTTGTCACAAGTTTCCTTGCGTTGAAACCAAGTATAATTCCAATGCAAGTTTCTCGAAGTGATCCAAAGTCGAACACAGGGATTGTTTTAGGTTAATGTGTTACGTTCGTGATATATGCAACCGGGGTATTTTCAATTAATAAAAGTGTGGGTTTGTACATGAATTTAAAGTGCGATAAAGTAAAATTGTGCAGATAAAGTAAAGTTGCGTTAATAAAGTAAAGTGCAATAAAAGTAAACCTAAGCTATTATGATACAAGATACAGGATACTGATATATGATACCGAGTTTGAGACTGACTGTGAAGATTATACAAAGGATCGTGTTATGCGGTGACAAGGCTTTATGTACACCTCTCGGTGATTGGCCGCGTTCCCACATCTCTGTGGTGAAACAGGGATGAACGTAATGAACGCAAGGTTGCTTCCATCTCTGGAAGTACTTCTCGCTTTAGTTATCGCATTCTTCCAACTTTCTCTCGGCAGGAGGAATGACATCTTCACTTTTGCTCTCACAGGTGAAGATGTCGTCTAACATGCTTTAGCTAAACATATTTATTTCTTTAGCACAGATTAATTTACTTGTTAGATTCATGCTAATTACCAAGGGATTAAGAAAACATCGTAGAGAAAGCGAATTACGGAAGAACGGAAATAGACAAAAAGATGGAGATGGAAATGATCATGACATTCAATACTAAGATTTAGCGTCTGATACATGGTGTGAATGATAAAGATTAAAAAGATGAATACAATTGATGAAAAGAGATAGAAACAAATACAGAAGAGTGCCAATGTCTTGACACAGATCTGGACGGTGGATTTACTTGTCGGCGTGTGGAATGAATGGAAAGAAGAGCTTCCCTCTCAGGCTTGCTTGTCCAGTAGAAGTGACCTTGGTACAGAGTTTCACGACGGGGATTTGAAGGATTTGCCCTGAGACTCACCTCTCGGCCTCGTCTCTTAATTCTTCCCAGATCTTCTCCGAGCAGCACTCAGACCAGTCTCTCTCTCAATATACAAATATCAAAATATGCCCGTCACAAGTATATTTTGCAATGGAATTTCATAGGCTATTTATAGGCTCAGCTTTGACTTTGTGCAGTGTGGTCCCCACTTTATTGTTAAGGCAGCTCTGGAAATGGTGGAATGAATATTTCTTCTGTTATGCAATCAATCTCGTCAGAAATGCACAAAGTTGATTGTACACGCGTCAGAATCGTCCACAATTGCATTGCTCTTTTGCATCTTTCAATCGTGTGCCCGCATGCGGTGTTGTTTTTTTATTACCGCATGCAGTTGAATTCAGCTCTGGATCGACTATTGCATGCGCCGTCATTGCATTGATTGTCTCTTCATTATTGATTGATGGGCACAATGCGATGGAGATGCATTGTTCATCTTTGAGCCATGAACGCAAGTGGTGACTTGATTTCCTGTAAAACAGAATGGAAACATCCTTTTTCTACCATCGCAATGGTGTTAGTGGGTGTATTGGCAATAATTTATAATTCTTGCATTTCTTAGCCAATTTCCATACTTTCGATGCACCTTTTCTCTCTTTTAGCCGCAATATCTAAATAAAACAGTATAAATAACTTATATTTCTACAAGTTGTCATTAGTACTATGATAACGTGCATTTCTGCCCGTTATCAATCGCATACTACGAAACATATCACTATCAACGCATACACTTAGAACGTAGTATCACAAAATATCTTTATCGCAAAGCACTTGAGTGCATAGAGCATCATCACTTTCATTCATTCATCAGCGCAATAGATAAAGATAGATAACAAATTTTAATATCACAGTTGAAATGAAAGTAAAACTGCTAAGCAAGAAGATGGAGATGGAGTCGAAGAAACAGAGAAATGCATTGAAAACAAATTGTATTAATTCCTTAATCACAAAATGTCATACAATACAATATAAGATAGAAAGGAAAAGTAAACGATCGGTTGGAAGCAAAGACTTGCTTCCAGCAGATGTGCGTCAAGGCTGCCGGTGAAGCCATGGATGGGCGGAGGAACTGATTTTCTCGAGATCTAACTCCGGTCGAAGGCTTCGGTCATCACTCGGAATGAATGAAGGAGGTGAAGAACTCTCAAGCATCTTCTCACGCATTTTGTCTAGATTGCAAGGATCCGCCCTAGGCGAACCTCAGGCGAAAACCCTGGATGATCTGAATTTTAGCTCATCGGCTTCTATTTATAGAGCTTGGGTCGTCGACAACATTAATTGGACTGCTCTGAGTCTGACGTTCGGCGCGTTAGTTCTTTTCTGAACCTCTGCCACTAACGACGTGGTAGGTGAAATGTCAACATCATCTTTTGTTTTTTCTCGAGGTAGATGCGTTGATGCGTTCATTCCACCAACCTTGCATTGATCCCATTAGAATGCATTGTCGCATAGCCGCAATCATTCAATCCGCATTCGCTTAATACCGTAACTCTATATGATGACCGCAATCGCTTGACGAGCGCAACTCCCATGCGATGGATGCATATGGCTCATTACCACAACATCCATGCGTTGATCGATGCGTTTGCCTTTGCGATGGAGTGCTTCTCCGCATGCGGTCGTCTATGTGGTGGTCCGGTTTCCACGTTTGCGTCCATGTCCTGCATTAGCTACAAAAATAGAACATTGAATGCATAATTAACGCAAAATAACGGGTTGGCTGAGATTCGACATGTTGATTGATGAAAGCTCATTTTCTCGTGAATTCCTAACATGATTTCCGTATATTCTGCCTAACAACCTTCATAATTCTAAGTAAAAGGCCTAAGACATGCATTTCTGCATGTCATCAGGCCCCTGTGTTTTTGGGCATATTAACTTGCTATTGATTCTGTAAATTAAAAGTGTTTGAGTCTTTGTGAGTCATTCATGATGAAGCTTCGAAGCAAGGATTTGTTGTTCTTCGAGGATGAAGACAATAGGCGTTGGTCAGGTCGTGTAAACGATGGGGTATCAGATACTCGGGAACAGGTTGACGTGCACATACTAGACAATCGTGTAGCTCATGAAGCTTCATCACTTAGTTCATGACAACACGATCGCGGAGTAAAATATTACTAAGTGCTTGTTATGTGATCATCTAGATGATCGTGCTTCACAGCAACATCGTCGTCTAAACAATCATTCAGACTCGCTGGTTATTGTCTTGTGCTCTAAACGATCGGGTACCTCATGCTTCATCGTATAGTAATTGGTACTCGATCGTAGCTAAACGATCATGTATGCCCGACGCGTTTACTAAACGATGGGAGCTTCGCCCGAACGGTTCAAGACCTGGTTCGCCTGTGAACCAGTTTGCTCAATGAAAGATGTAATAGATAGATTTTATTTTCAGTTTTGAGGCGGTTCATCCCCGTCCATTAATTTTTGTGAATGTATATAGGATGTATATTTATTTATATGTCATATGGTATGCCATATAGAAGAAATCCCACCTTAGTTTATGCATTGGTCATGCATCATCTCTTTATTATAAGTGTTATGATTTAGAGCAGTGTGATTTAAATTACATAAGAGCATGCTCATGCATCATATAATATAAGAGTTATATTTATGCATGCATAAAGCATAGACATGCATCATCTTTGTATTATAAGTGTTATAGTATAAGGGTGTATGGAAACATATTTGCTTGGTTCGTTACTTGTATATAAAATTTATATATAGTACTGAACGGACATTACATGAAGCATGACACATAGGTTAAATTTATAAGTGTTACAAAAACCTAGTTGTGTGGCAATGTGTATGGTTTTAGTTGTTTCTTTTATAAGAGTTATAAGAAAATTAGAACTAAAATCTATAAGAAAGACATGCATGCGCGCTTAGGTTCAAATCATGGTTTTAAAAGTGTTTTAAAACTTGGTGGAGATAGACCTAAGATCACGATTCTAATAAGATTAATAACCTAGGCTTTAATCTTATTGACTAATAAAAGGTTAAAGTATAATAAATCTATCTATAAGGGACCTTTTTTCTAAGGTGAGTTCTGTGTAGGCTAGAGTATTTAAGGTGATGGAAACGGAACACTCCTACCTGGGAACCTACTTGGAAAGGTGAATTAGATAGATTTGATGCATGCATGAAAATTTAAGGACAGTCCGTTAAAGAGTTTAATGTGACTACTTGAACTTGTTTAATTTCAAAGACAAGAGTTGTTTTTTAGTAGATTAAACTGACTTAGAATAAAATCAGTAGCCAGATGGTCTAAGTTAATGAACCTCTAGATAGAACATTTAGTAGGAGGTACTTGGGTATCTGATACTTCATTTAAACCTCTTTGCGTTTCTCCCTTTATTGTACACACTATGAGATCTATCCTCGGCCTTGTGACACCCTGGGAGTGTCCTCATAAAGGATGGTGTTTGGGTAGGTCAATATCAAGGTGGATGGAGAGAATGTTCATGGTAAGTGGGAGCGGGGCGTACGACAGCATATCCTACGATTTATCTCGTTAGGTTGGATAAAGTTTTTGTGCATCGCCTCGAGGCACCCTGGGAGTGTCCCTTATAGGATGGCAGTTTTGCACGTTTCTTTATTTGATCTCCTGTATAGGATAAGGGCGTTTAGTCTCTTGTCCTAATCTTCTTTTTCCCTTCGGTGGGTGCATTAGGGTGGGACTCTGGGGCCGAAAACAAAGGATTACACTTACATGAAATTGTTAAGGGTTAACAATTCTGGACCAAATGCATGGTGACTGTTTGGTACAGTTCCAAGAGTTGGTTCTGCCTAATGGTTGAGAGTGTCTCATCCCAATGAAGGGGTATATGTGAAGGAAATCGTGCACGAGGATTTCCATGAGTTGCGAAAAGATCATTCCAAATTACAATCATATATGAACTTTACAATTACAGTCATAAACATAAACATACGTTTATGCATTTATTATAGAAATTACAACATGATACAACAAATAATCAAGGAGAAATGCTAACACACATTTGTAGACTCATTGCCAAGGTCCTTGATCATGAATGTTTGAACACAGCAACCTCAAACGCTCGTCCAAAACGACCGCTACACTGCACGAACACCACGCACTCAAACTCAGCGATTGCCTCAGTCATGAACACCCCAACAACACGAACAGCTTCCACAGAACCTCAACGGTGTCGAGTTAAGTATGACACCACCAAGAAGGCTACCTTGGTTCTCGGTGTGAGATCTAGAGGGTGGGCTCTGTGTGGACTTGGTTTGAGATAGAAGATGGAGAAAACAACAATCGTGTAAACGATTGAGCAAGTGGGAGAAGTCTGAACCTATCGTATAGGTCGATACCCAATCGTTTAGCAAAAGCTAAGCGATCATTTAGCTCATCGCTTAGCTGCATGTCTGTCACTGACAAACACTATACGATCTTTTAGCTCGCTCCAAGTTGTCGCTTAGTAAATCCTATTTACTTGACAACTTCTGTGAGATTCCGAGAGAGAATATAAACCAACTAGTTATTAGAGAAAAAGAATTAATTATCCAATAATTAATATTATTATAAATATAAATGACAACTAACTTACCATAATATATTTATAACCTATAGTTTTAATATTTCGTCTCATGAAACATATAAACCATAACTCTTTTTCTATTCCATGGCACTTAATATAAATCTCATTTACATTAGTCCTCCACTAGATGTATCTTATACATCATACCGATCATATCATATATAATCGAATTACCTCTTATCAATTTGAACATTTCAAATCAACACCAAGAACTGATCCTTAACTGAATCCATTGAGCTACAAAGGGGACCTTATGGACCTGTAGCACGAAGCTCCAACGGTACGTGAATAACTGACTAAACTCTTTAGTCACGGGATCCACCATCTGTTAACTACCAAGCACTCAACTAAAGACCAACAGCTAAACTCTCCTTACCACAGATATATTATGTGTCCATCTTAACCAATCAGCAGTGCGAAAACCCTTCACAGATTGCTCGTAAATACAGATCGCCAATAACCGTTATGTCCCTGTAATTACATCTAACTCCTTAAGCACCACTAATCCCTCTAATGAACATAAGTCATAGTCATACTATGACTGAGTCCTTTCTTCCAAAGAGAAGCTGTGGCCACTATGTTCAAGCCTCGGAATCAACCCTTAAGGGAGCAATCTCTTTACTTATCCCTACTTCGGGAAAGAAGTGAATTCCATCTTGTGGACTGAGTTCCTTGCTCCTAGATCATACAAGTCCCTAAAAAGGTAGGCATGTTGAGTTGGCAATCTGGCCACTTTCACCCATACTAATCAAAGAACCGCCCTCAAAAGCAGGAGTTCCCAAAAGACTCAAGATTGAGGTCGGTCACCTATGGTCGTTTAGGTGAGATGTAAGTCTCTAGTATCAATAGTGTTATATATAGAGTCTAGTCATTTCGTGGTCCGGTCTTATACAAACTCTTTGTATATGACACCCTCGCTCGAACGTCTCCACATGAATGGTCATGATCTACCATCTGTAGTAGTTTACAACACTTACAAACCTCTACAAAGCAGATCGTATCCGTAATGTCACTAGGATCAGGTATGCCACCTTAATCCTTATACTACAAACCTATTTATGTTATTACTTAAGGCATGATCCACTTGTATATCATATATACATGCTTAAGTTCACATAAGATAACCATGGAGCTTTGTTTATTAGATATGAGTAAATGCCAGAATGAAATAACAATTATTTTATTCATTAAACAATGTGTATCATTACAAACAACGAGATTCCGAGAGAATTAGAACACCAATCCCAACAATCTGATCACCCCACTAGTGACATTTGTCCTGCCTCGCTGAGGCATCATTGAAAAATAGAAATCTTTCACTTAGGGTACTTGGAAACTATTTTGCTAAAACTAAAATTGGTGTTAAAATGTGGTTTAGCATAGACTTATTAAGTTTGTTCTGTTTTCAGAACCGTAGTAATGGCCACCGCCACAATAGTTAGACTTATCGTCGATAAGCTGATTGGCGAGAATTACGCTAGTTGGAAACACATGATCACAACAATTTTGATCATCGATGATCTCAGATTTATCCTTATGGAGGAGTGTCCTCCTCTTCTACCTCCTACCGCCACTCGTAATGTTCGGTAGGCCTATGAGAAGGCCCGAGCCTATATCTTGGCCAGTTTTAACAACGTTTTGGCCAAAAAGCATGAGCCCATGTTCTCAGCACGTAAGATCATGGAGTCCCTGTGGTGGATGTTCGGACAACCGTCTGGAAAGCTCAAGCACGAGGCTCTTAAATGTATCTTCAACTTCAAAATGGAGGAAGGCACCTCTGTCCACTTATCTTTGTGCTCGCTTATTGCCAACCATGCTTACTAACCCACTAACCACTAAGTCCTATCAAATTCTTTAGCAGTTCAGGTTGGCTCGGGTACAAAAATGATCCTTTTCTTTATAGTCGTATCTACTTTAATAAAACATGCCACCTTAATGCACGGGACAGTTAGAAGGATTTCCACTCAAACAAGAAGTCATGAACTCCAGAAAGGAAAGAAAGAACTCCAGCAAAGAATGGGTCTAGGATTGATGAGGGCAGCCAGGTTAGCATTATCCTGCATTCGTTGTCGCATAGCTTCCTACACTTTGTTAGCAATGTGATTCTTAAAAAAGTGGACTATACTCTTACAACTCTCCTTAACGAGTTACAAATATTCCAATCCTTACTGAAAAGTAAGGAGAAGAAGAGAGATGAGGCAAATGTTGCCTCGTCTTCAAAGAAGTTCCATCGAGGTTCAACCTTACGAACGAAGTCTATACCTTCTACTTCTAACACTACCAAGTGGAAGAAGAAGAAAGGTGGTAAGGGGAAAGGGAAGGTGTCTGCTAACCCACCACCTATCGCCCAACGGGGAAGGTGACCAACGCTTGGAGAAAAAGAAAAGTGTTTCCTTTGTAACCAGGATGGGCACTAGAAGAGGAATTGTCTTCGCTGGATCAAGGAGAAGAACATGGTTAAGGCTAAGGCCAAGGTAAATATGATTTACTGGTGTTAGAAATTTGTTTAGTGGAGAATGATGATTCTACATGGATTATTGATTCGGGTGCCACTAATCATGTTTTTTCTTCTTTTTTAGGGGATTAGATCCTGGCGGCAGCTAGAGGCTGGTAAGATGTGATGCGAGTAGGCACTGGGCACGTTGTCTCAACTGTGGCAGTGGGAGGAGTCCAGTTGACTTGACAGAAGAAATTTCTTGTTTTACATGATGTATTTGTAGTTCCTGAGTTGAAAAGGAACTTAATTTCCGTGAAGTACTTGTTACAGTGTAAATATACTCTTGAACTTAAATTGAATAAAGTGTTTATTCAAAAGATGGAGTTGAGATCTATACAACATATTTGGAAAATAACTTGTATGTGCTAAGACCGTTAGCAACGAGTTCCCTCCATAATATAAAGATGTTTAAAACTATCGTAACTTAAAATAAACGTCAACGAGTTTCTCCAAAAGAAAATGCCCAACTTTGGCACCTTCGATTAGGGCACATCAATCTCAATAGGATTGAAAGGTTGGTGAAGAATGGCCTTCTAAGTGAGTTAGAAGAAAATTCTTTATCGGTGTGTGAATCTTGCCTTGAGGGTAAGATGACTAAAAGACCTTTTACTAGAAAAGGTTATCGAGCCAAAGAGCTTCTAGAGTTAGTGCATTCTGATCTTTGTGGTTCGATGAATGTGTGAGCCAGGCGAGGCTATGAGTATTTCATCACCTTTACTGATGATTACTCTAGGTTTGGGTATGTTTATTTGATGCAACGGAAGTCTGAATCCTTTGAAAAGTTCAGAGAGTTCAAGGCTAAAGGTAAAAATGCATTGGATAGATGTATTAAGACACTTCGATCAGATCGAGTCAAAGAGTTTTTGGATTCGAGATTACAGGACTATTTGATAGAACATGGAACATTTTCCATCTCTCAGAACTGGGTACACCTCAGCAGAATGGTGTAGCAGAAAGGAGAAACAAAACCTTGTTGGACATGGTTCGGTTGATGATGTATTACGCTTCCTTACCTGACTCATTTTTGGGTTTTGCAGTGGAGACTGTAGTGTATATACTCAACTGTGTTCCTTCCAAGAGTGTTGCGAGAACACCTTTGGAGTTATGGAACAGGTGTAAAGCTAGTTTGCGTCACTTTCGCTTATGGGGTTGTCCAACACATGTGCTTGAGGCTAATCCAAAGAAATTGGAACCACGGTCGAGGTTGTGCCTCTTTGTAGGCTACCTCAAAGGTACACGAGGGGGTCACGAGGGGGTTACTTTTATGATCCAATGGAAAACAGAGTGTTTGTTTCTATGAACGCTTCCTTCCTGGAGAAGGATCATATTAAGGAGCACAATCCATGTAGTAAGATCGTGTTACGTGAGCTTTCCAAAGAAACTACTGAAACTTCAACAAGAGTTGTTGAAGGGCCTACTTCATCAGCAAGAGTTGTTGATGATAGTTCATCTGATAGGTCGGTTCCACCTCAAGAGTTGAGGGAGCCTCGATGCAGTGGAAGGTTGCGAACCCACCTGTTCGCTATATGGGTGTCATGGAAATCCTGGCTATGGTAGCCGATGGTGACATTGAGGATCCATTGTCTTATCAGAAGGAAATGGAAGATGTTGATCAAGATGAATGGGTCAAAGCCATGGATCTCGAGATGGAGTCGATGTACTTCAACTCAATATGGGATTTTGTAGATCAGCCTGATGGGGTAAGACCTATAGGTTGTAAATTGATCTACAAGAGGAAACGGGGTGCCGATGGGAAGTTGCAAACCTTCAAGGCTCGATTTGTGGCAAAGGGTTATACCCAGGTGGAGGGAGTCGACTATAGGGAGACTTTCTCGCCGTTGCCATGTTGAAGTCGATTTGCATCCTCCTGTCTATTGCCACTTATTATGATTATGAGATTTGGCAAATGGACGTCAAGACTGCCTTTCTGAATGGCAATCTTGAAGAGACCATTTATATGGTGTAGCCTGAGGGATTCATAGCCAAAGGTCAAGAGCAAAAAGTTTTCAAACTGAATCGGTCCATTTATAGGCTAAAACAGGTATCTCGATCTTGAACATTCAGTTTAATACTGCGATAAAATCGAGCGGCTTTGACCAAAACGTTGATAAGCCTTGTATCTACAAGAAAATCATCAACGGTTCAGTAGTTTTCCTAGTGTTGTATGTAGAAGATATCCTACTCATTGGGAATGATTTAGGACTATTGACTGTAGTTAAGAACTGGATAGTGACCCAACTCCAAATGAAAGATTTTGGAGAGGCTCAGTTTGTTCTTGGTATACAGATCTTTTGAGATCGTAACAACAAAGTGCTAGCACTGTATCATGCATCGTACATTAACAAGATGTTATTCAAGTAATCGATGCAGAACTCCAAAAGGGGCTAAGTATTGTTCAGGCATAGAGTAACTTCGTCTAAGGAAACGTGTCCTAAGATGCCTCAAGAGGTTGAGGAGATGAGATAGGTCCCATATGCATCTGTCGTTGGCAGTTTGATGTATGCGATGCTCTATACTAGACTAGACTAGACATCTGCTATACTGTGGCAATAGTTAGTAGGTATCGGTCTAATCCAAGACAGGGTCACTGGACAGCAGTCAAGAACATCCTCAAGTATCTTCGGAGAATGAAGAACTACATGCTCATGTATGAAACTAGGGATTTTATCCTTACTGGATACATGAATTCTGACTTTCAGACTGATAAAGACTCTAGGAAGTCCACTTTATGGTAAGTTTTTACTCTTAACGGAGGAGCAATAGTGTAGCAAAGCACTAAGCAGGGGTGCATCACCAACTCCACGATAGAGGCCGAGTACATAGCGGCTTGTGAAGCTGCTAAGGAGGTCGTTTGGCTCCTAAAGTTCCTAACAGATCTAGTAGTTGTTCTAGACATGTCTAGACCCATCACCCTATATTGTGATAATAGTGGTGCTGTGGCGAACTCCAGGGAGCCCAGGAGTTAGAAGTGCGATAAACATATAGAGTGAAAGTATCATCTCATCAGTAAGATAATGCATCGAGGGGACGTGATAGTCATGAAGACCGCATTGGAACAAAGTTGTTGACCAGTTTACAAAGGCTCTCACGGCTATAGTTTTTTAGGGTCATCGTCAGAGCATGGGTCTATGGGACCGCCCGCAGCTAGACTAGGGCAAGTGGGAGATATTTTTGTACTGGGCCTTCGTGCCCTAGTTTATTATTTTGTACTAGTTGTTTGTACACCCCACTCGCTTCAGAACAAGTGGGAGATTGTTGGGGATGATGCCCTAAACTCTCGTTGGGTCCTGTAGTTTGTAAAAATAGTTTTGAACAAACGCTTGTGATGTAATAATATATGATATTTTCTTCACTTTTGTCTATGGACATTGGATGTTTTATTTGCTTTACCACAAACCAATAAACTAAGATCCTTGGTTGTCGTCTGTAACTTAAGCATGTATGTGGAGACATATAGGTGGATCATGCCTTAAGTGGTAACCAAAATGTTCTGTAGTATATGGATATAGGAGGGAAACTTTACTGGTAACGCTATGGATGTGGCCCACTTTGTAGAATAGTTACAATGTTGTGACTTTCTACAGATGGTCTAATCCTGATCATTCATGTAGAGACATGCGAGCGGGGGCGTCTTATACAAAGGAGTTTGTATAAGACCGGACCACAAAGTGTTATAGTCTCGTTATATAATGCCATTCATGACAAAGACTTCACTTCACTAAGATGACCATAGGTAACATGACCTCAATCCTGAGTAAGTTGGAAACTCTTGCCTTTGAGGGCGGTACTTTTATTTGCATGGGTGCGAGTGGCCAAATCACCTTCTCAGACCTACCATTTTGGGGATTCATCTGGTTTGGGAGGAACTTAACTACACAAGATGAAATTCACTCCTTCCACAAAGCAGGGGTAAGTAGATAGATTGCTCCCTTAAGGGCTGATTCCGAGGCTTGAACGATGTGGCACCACACACTTTTGTTGGGGTTTGTGCCCTAAAGTCTCGTGTTCTGTAGTTTGTAAACAATTTTGTACGAACGCTTGTGATGTATATATACAATATTTACTTCATTTCTTGACTTTACACATTTAGGTGTTTTTATTTTACCACAAACCAATAAATTTAATATCCCTGGTTGTCTTTATGTAACTTAAGCATGTTGTAGTGACATACAAGTGGATCATGTCTTAAGTGACAACCAAAATGGTCTTTAGTATATGGATATAGGAGGGAAACCTTGTCCTGGTAATGCTACAGACGCGACTGATGCATGCAATTATGATGTGTCATGATGTGAGTTTGTGGTGATGTGTGTTCTGCGGTGATCATGCAAGTTTTCCTAACAAGACCCAAGTATAAGCCTTATTAGGTTTCCTGGTAAGTCTAGGGTCGAACATAAGGACTACTAAGTAAATATACGACTGTCACTTTGATTCTCTTATGGTAGTAAAAATAAATGAGTTGGATGGTATTTTGATTAAGATTTGTTTCCTATGCGATAGAGTTGAATGAAGAGTTGATGAAATTGAGAGTTACAATAAGTATGCATTGAAGGGGTTGAGAAGGGGTTTAGTGGTAACGGGAAATTAGAAGTCAAATTATTCAACAACTAAATTCCCGTGGACGCAATATGCGATGCATGTTCTTAAGATATGTGTTGATAGTCATGTGTCGATGGTCATTTGTTGGAATGATTATGAGTTAATGAATGTATGCGATGACCATGCGTCCTGTCACAAGTTTTCTTGCGCTCACTAATAACGGGCAGAAATGCACGTTATCATAGTGCTATGTTCTTAAACAATGTTGGATTGTGTTAATAAAACATATGAAAATTGCGTCCATCAAACATCAATTTCATAATATTGCGGTCGCATGCGCTCATCGCATAGGAACAGTTGAATTTTGTGTTTTTATGCAGAATATGCGTTGACGCAATGCAAGAATTGCGATCATAGGAAATCATTGGTCGAACGCAGCATTACCGCAAGGCTTTGCGGTGATCATGTTCGCAAATATTCATCCGAGAAGGATCGCCGCAACTTGGTCAGCGCAACATGGTGGGTGCAGCTAGGTGAAAGGCTAATTAATCGCGATGGGACAGAAAGCTGATGACAGTTGAATCCGAATTAAGTTGACAGCCGACAACGATCACAACTCTATTAAGCTTTTTGGTGACCATTATTCGGCGAATCAATCAGGAATTAAAGTCATCCCATCTATACAATCATGAGAGAGAAGTTTCCTTTCACCATGGATGCTCTAGAAATACCAAGGGTATCCTTCAGAAAAGGGTTTCACGAGTTTGGCTATTCATTGTTCCACAAGTTCGCACGCCCTTGTTCATAGTTTTCTTTCCTTTTAAGGTGAAGCAAGAGAAGAGTGGTGATGCTGGAGATCACTCAGGGCAACTCGAGAGAGAACCTTGGGGCGTAGAAGCAGAGAGCGGGCCGACTCTCGCGAGAGCGAGATTATCTTTTGAGCACGAATAGAAAAATAGTGTAAACGCCTGGGCAGCAAGAGATTGCTACCAGACTCTTTATTCTATACCTGTATTGTTATTTTGTACTTGATCTTCATATTTTATACAATGGAAGTTCTATTTCTACATCTGTTCACTCTCTTAATACGCATGAGTAGCTAAACTAGTAGAATGGGTTAAGAAGAACTAAGCTAACATGACCTAGGAAGTTCATTGCTTGTGATTGTCTTGTTTTATGTTGTGCAAAACACCCCTTTAGAGCTACTCGAGAGAGAGTCTGAAGAAAGAACCTAAGACTCGAGGGAGCTAGGTTAGAATCTAGACTCGAAAGAGCAAGATTAGAAATGCATAAACAAGAGAAAGAACTTAGAGATAAGCTCTGTCTGTCAACCTACATCGCATGCATCCTAGAGATGGGAATGATTATATGTGGTGGCCTTATTTGTGTGTGTGTTATCCTGTCATCGCATGAATAAGAATAGAGGCTTATTGTAAGACCTATAGACTTATCGCATATATCGAATGCGTTCTACCATTAGAAGCCGTAGCATTCGCATCGAGAGATGGTTTACTATTGTATGCATGTTGCATGGTCGCAAAGCATGAACACATTCTAGGAAGTGTTAGCCGAAACCCTTCTCAACCCATTCACCGCATATTCATTGTATCTCCCGTTTACCAACTCTTTTCAAACTCTGCCACAATTATTATTTTTCTTCATTAACGCAATCAACAACAAACCAACAATTTATTTATTTGGTTACCATAAGGCTTTCATAAAAATCACCAACGTAATCTGTTTTCACAAGTCCCTATGTTTGACCCTAGACTTACCAGGAAACTCAGTGGCATTTACACTTGGATTCCGTTGAGGAAACTTGAGTGCACAATGCAATTTCATCAACACATATCATCCTTAATCCACTATATAAAACCAAGCATCAAGTTTTTGGCACCGTTATCGAGGACTTCGGAAAAATAGTTTGCTAACAGTAATTTTTTTCATTTCTTTGCAGACTCTCAATCTTTGGCAAATCATGACCCGGAGATTGAGAGGAAATTTAGATGGAGAGTGAGAGATCGCCAACAACAACCACAATCAGACAAAGAAGAGATGGTGGAACAGCCTGGAAATGGAGCACCAAATGATAACAATGTCATGGCGAATCCAATTCTGCTGACAAACGATTGCAATAGACCCATTAGGGACTATGATTGCCAAACCTTTATGATTTCTCTCCAGGAATCATGAGGCTTGCCCTCGACGGAAG
This sequence comes from Benincasa hispida, assembly GCF_027475165.1. NCBI lineage: Eukaryota > Viridiplantae > Streptophyta > Magnoliopsida > Cucurbitales > Cucurbitaceae > Benincasa > Benincasa hispida. The sequence continues at coordinate 24,197,608 of NC_143483.1, forward strand.
CAGATTTGAAATGAAGGCGGTGATGTTGCAGATGATCCAGACCACAGGACAATTCGAAGGAAGGCGTGGCGAGGACCCACGCACTCACCTCCGAAGCTTTATTGAAATTTACAATACTTTTGTGTTCCCGAACATCTCTGCCGAAGAGGTTCGACTAACTTTGTTCCCATTTTCTCTATGTGATCATTCTAGGAATTGGGCGTATTCTCTCGAACCGGGAGAGAACACTTCTTGGGAACAGGTCATGGAGAAGTTTATGAAGAAATACTTTCCACCTACTGAGAATGCCAGACGACAGAAACTAATTACAAATTTTGAATAAGACATGGACGAATCGCTTAGCGATGCCTGGGTGAGGTTTAAAAGGTTGTTCAGGGATTGTTCACACAATGGGTTGCCAGACTGCCTCCAGATGGAACTTTTTTTATCATGGTTTGAATCCTGCTTCGCAGACTGCTGCCAATGCGGCAGCATTGGTGGTTTGCTTGATAAAACATATGACGCAGCGAAGAATATCTTGGATCGCATCTCCAAGAACCATGAAGATTGGAGAGAGAGTGACCAGAGATTGAGACTCAAATACAATGACGCAAATAATGGTGCTATTGCTTTACGACAAAACCAGATGACCGCAATGATGAACTTGATCCAGGAAATTACAATCAGCAGCCTAACACCGCAAAACAGACAAATCAATGTAATCAGTCAAAATACCGCAAGGTGTGCGACTTGCGGTGATGGGCATGTGATGGAAGATTGCCTACGAAACCCACAATCTATCTACTTTGTAAAGAATAATCCCTTTCCGAATACCTACAACCCCGGGTGGAGAAATCACCCCAATTTTGCTTGGAAGAATCAGCAACAAAACTTCCAATCCGTGGCGCAAAAAGAAGGGCCACAAGGATTCTTTTCATGCAACAATGATCAGACAAACAATCAAGCAAGTAGGTCAAAACCACTGCAATCCTCTTCCTTGGAAAGCCTATTGAAGCAATTCATAGAGAAAAATGAAACAGTGCCTTAAAGTCAGGCTACGTCCATCAGCAATCTAGAATTACAGATGGGCCATATTACGAGTGAGCTGAAGAGTAGACCGCAGGGGCTTTGCCAAGTTCAATAAAACTCCCACGCAACCCAGGAGGATCAGGTAAAGAGCAATGTCAGGTTGTGACATTGCGAAGTGGGAAGACTGTGGAAGGAGAAAAGAAGGAGCTTAGTCGGACAACTTCCATTGCAGCTGAACCTGAGATTGCGGTGACACAAGAAGAAGAAAGAGAAAAAGAAGTAGTAGAACCAGAGGTTGCGTCGACCTCAAAGCCAACTGAGACGGGAGCCGTGAAAGTGTAGTTACCTCCTTTCCCGTAGAGACTAAGGAAGAAAAAGAATGAAGAGGTACAGTACCAACGCTTCCTATCTATGTTAAAGAAATTACATGTTAATATTTCTTTCAGTGAAGCGATTGAGGAAATGTCTGCCTACGCCAAGTTTCTGAAGGATATGGTAACTAAGAAGAGGGGAGCTGGTAAATTTGCCACGGTGGCATTAACTCAAAGTTCAAAATCAATCATTTCACCAAAGATGAGCAATCCTGGGAGCTTTACTATTCCTTGCTCCATAGAAGGACTGTACATCGGGCAAGCCTTGTGTGACCTAGGAGCCAACATAAATTTGATGCCTCTGTCAATCTTTAGACAGCTGAATGTGGGGCAACTTGTGCCCACAGCTGTGACTTTCCAATTGGCCGATAGATCTCTGGTTCATCCAGAGGGAAAGATGAAGGATGTGCTGATTACCATTGATAAATTTATCCTGCCATCCGACTTCATCATATTGGACTATGAGGCCGACAAAGATGTGCCCATCATTCTTGGGCGACCTTTTCTATCAACGGGTCGTGCTCAAATTGAAGGAGAGATCACTTTGAGCATCAATGGACAAAAGCTCAAGTTAACATAATTCGTGCCATGAAGTTTCCAGATGAAGAAGACCTGCATGACTCAGATGATGACCAGAATTCGATTTAAGATGAAAATTTTGATGATGAAAATGAAGAAGAGGATGCCAGCACATCCGTTGCTACCTGTAATGCGATCACAACAAAAACAAGCAAGGAAGAAGAAATGATCGAAAACCAAGAAGAAGAGCCAACAGAAAAAGAAGAAAGAAAAAAAACGCAACCATCCCTAGTAGAACCACCAACACTGGAATTGAAGACCCTACCAACCCATTTAAAGTACGCATTTTTGGGTCAAAATGAGAAGCTGCCAGTTATCATTTCCTCTGCACTCAACGAAGACTAGGAGAATGCGTTGATGAGCATTCTAAGGAAACATGTGCGAGCAATTGGCTGGACGCTCGTTGACATTATAGGAATTAGCCCGACGTATTGTATGCACTAATAACTTGTATATACAAGTTATTTATACTGTTTTATTTAGATATTGCGGCTTAAAGGAAGAAAAGTTGCGTCGATTGTTGATAACTTGTAGATATACAAGTTATTTATGCTGCTTTGTTTAGATATTGCGGCTGAAAGAGATAAAATATGCGTCGATTGTATGGAAATTGGCTAAGAAATACAATAATTATAAATTATCGCCAATACACCCACTGACACCATCGCGATGGTAGGAAAGGATATTTTAAGTCTGTTTTGCAGGAAATTAAGTCACCGCTTGCGATCAAGGCTCAAAGAGAAATTGAATAACGCATCTTCGTCGAATTGCGCCCGTCAATCAATAATGAAGAGACGATCAACGCAATGACGGTGCATGCGATAGTCGATCCAGAGCTGAACTTCAACCGCATGCGGTAATAAAAAACAACACCGCATGCGAACACATGATCGAAGATGCAAACGAGCAACACAATTGCGGAGGATTCTGACACGTGTACAGCTAACCATTGTGCATTATTGACGGATTGATTGCATAACAGAAGTAATATTTATTCCACCATTTCTGGAATTTCCATAGCAATAAAGTGGAGTCCATACAGCAAAAAGTCAAAGCTTTCATCTATAAATACCCTCAAAGAATACACTGAAAGATATACTTGATACGAGGCTATTTTGATATTCATATAGTGAGAGAGAGGTTGATCTGAGTGCTAATCGGAGAAGATCTTGGAAGAAAAGAGATAAGGCCGAGAGGTGAGTCTCAAGGCAAATCATTCCTATCCCCGCCGTAAAGCTCTATACCTAGATCAACTCTATCGGACGAGCAAGCCTGAGAGGGAAGCTCTTCCTTCCATTCATTCCATACGTCGGCAAGCAATCTTTCCATCCAGATCTGTGTCAAGACGTTGGCACTCTTCTATATTTGTTTCTATCTCTATCATCAATTGTATCTCATTTTCTTAATTTCTTCATTCACGTCATGTATCAGACGCTTGATTCTATAGTTAAATGTCATGATCATTTTCATCTCCATATTTTTGTCTATTTATGTTCCTCCATAAATCGTTTTCTCCACGATGTTTTCTTAATCCCTTAGTAATTAGCATGAATATAACAAGTAAATTAATCTATGCTAAAGAAATAAATATGTTTAGCTAAAGCATGCTAGACGACATCTTCACCTGTGAGAGCAGAAGTGAAGATGCCATTCTGATCTTTTGAGAGAAGGTTTGAAGAATGCGTTAACTAAAGCGAGAAGTACTTCCAAAGATGGAAGCAACCTTGCGTTCATTATGTTCATCCCTGTTTCACCACAGAGATGTGGGAACGCGACCGATCACCGAGAGGTGTACGCCAAGGGAAAGCAGAACCTTACTTATATCTTTAATGCAATTAAGGAACTTGCGATGTTTGTATTAATTATCTTTTCTCTTTCTGAATCATACATAAAGCCTTGCCATCGCATAACACGATTCTTTGTATAATCTTCACAGTCAGTCTCAATCCCGGTATCATGTATCATGTATCTTGTATCTTGTATCATGTTAGCTTAGGTTTATTTTATCGCACTTTATGCTATCGTATCTTTGCTTTACTGTACAACTTTACTTTATCGCATTTTGAATACCTGTACGCACAATCTTTTATTAATTGAAAAACCCCAGGTCGCATATATCACAAATGTAACGCAATAACCTAAAAATATCCCTGTGTTCGACCTCGGATCACACCGAGAAACTTGCGGTGGAATTATACTTGGTTCCAACGCAAGGAAACTTGTGACAACGCATAGCATACTATAAGAACATTCAATTTTAATGCATATTTAGAAGTAGTATCGCATAAATAAAGTGTGTCTGAATAAGCATAACACAGCTGTTGTGACATAAGATGTAAAATGATCTAAGCTACAAGTCCATGTTCCCATTACCAGTTCCCCGACAATGGTGCCATAAGCTTGTTGATGACATAAGATGTACAATGATTTAAGCTACAAGTCCATGTTCCCCTCACCAGTTCCCCGAAAACGGCGCCATAAACTTGTTGACTTGATGATGAACGTAGTATGTGATGCTTAGATGATATGCTACAAGCTCATGTTTTGTAGCGTTGGATTTATGCGATGACATGCATGCACAGTTCAAGTCCAATGTTATGCAATAATGACTCGACTTGACTTAATTCATGCAATACTACTTCTAGATATGTGTTAGTAATAGATGTTCTTGTAGTATGCTATGCGTTGTCACAAGGTTCCTTGCGTTGGAACCAAGTATAATTCCACCACAAGTTTCTCGGTGCGATCCGAGGTCGAACATAGGGAATGGTTGAGGTTATTGCGTTATGTTTATGATACATGCAACCAGGTTTTTCAATCTTTAAAAGTATAGTTTGTGCAAGTATATAAAAATTGTGATAAAGTAAAGAAGAGCAGTAAAAATTCGATAATAAAATAAAGTACAGAAAACCTAAGCTAAGATGGTACAAGATATAGGCTTCATGTTACAAGATACTGAGGTCAAGGCTGGCTATGAAGATTCTACAAAGATCATGTAATGCGGCGACAAGTCTTATGTATGAAACAGAACAGAAAGATAACTAATATAACCATCGCAAGTTTTTAATTGCGTTGAAGTGATAAGTACGGTTCCGTTTTCCCTTAGCATACACCTTTCAGTGATCGGCTGTGTTCCCACATGTCTGTGGTGAAATATACACCTTCTCTCGATAGATCAGAATGACATCTTCACTTTTGCTCTCACAGGTGAAGATGCTGTCTAGCATGCCTTAGCTAAACGCAATTTATCTCTTTAACACAGATTAAGTACTCGTTTAATTCATATTAACTACCAGGGGATTAAGAACACGTCATGAAAAAAGCGATAAACGGGGGAATAAAAATAGACAGAAAAGTGGTGATGAAAGCGATCAAGACATACAATATATCTATTTAGTGTCTGATACATGGTGTGTGAATACAAAGATAAAGAAAATGAACTACAATGATGAAAAGAGATAGAATAGATACAAATAGCGTCAATGTCTCGGCACTGATTTAGATGGAGATCTGTTTGCTGGATTGGATGGATTGGACAGATGGATGAGCTTCCCTCTCAGGCTTGCTCAACCGGTAGTAGGGATTTGAGTAAAAGAGCTTCGCGGCAGGGATCTGGTAGATGAACACTGAGACTCACCTCTCAGCCTTGCCTTTTCTTCTTCCCGAATTTCTTCAGTTTAGCACTCAACTCAGCCTTTCTCTCAATATAATAGCAGCAATTAGCTCCGTATCGAGTCCCCTCTTTTCTGTGAATTCTATGGGGTATTTATAAGTGAAGATCTTTGACTCCGGCCTTGTGGTCCCCACTTGTTGTTAGGGAAATTCCGAAGATGGAGGGATATTATTCCTTCTGTTATGCAATCAAACCGTCGAATCTGCACAACCGTTAGTTGTAAACATGTCACAATCCTCCGCTTTTGCGTTACTCAGCTGCATCTTTCGATCAAGTGTTTACATGCGGTGCTGTTTTTATTACCACATGCAGTTGAAAGTCAGCTCTGGATCGACTGTTGCATTGCGCCGTCATTGCGTTAATCGTCTTTTCAGTGTGGATTGACCAGCGCAATGTGACAGAGATGCGTTGGTCAGTTCTTCTTGAGCCTTGATCGCAAGCGGTGACTTGGTTTCCTACAAAATAGAGTAGAAATCTCCTTTTCTTCCATATTAACGATGTTAGTGGGTGTAATTGCGATAATTAAGAATTATTGTATTTCTAAGCTAATTTCCATACAATTGGCGCATATTTAATCTCTTTTGGCTGCAATATCTAGATAAGGAAGTACAACTAACTTGTATTTCTACAAGTTTCAACAGCATCCACATTCCTCTTCCTTTCCAAGTCATCAAGTTTATGGCATCATGAGCTTGTATGATCCATCATTCATCACCATCCATCTACTTATTTAGCATCATCGCATTTCAAGCGTGTCAAGTTTATGGCGCTATTGTCGGGGAACTGGTAACGGGGACATGGACTTGTATCTTGTATTCTATTGATCCATGCATTGTATGCCATAAGATAAGATAAATTTTATGCCCGACAAGTTTATGGCGCCGTTGTCGGGGATTGGTTAACGGTTAGTGTTGAATATGTTTGTGGTATTTTGCAGGACAGATCTCTTTGTACTGGCTATTTATCGCGGAGAGCAGTCTGACGGCTTATGAGTACTGGAGTGATCCAGAAATTCTAAGTGGACCCAGAGATCAAGTGTATTATCCGCGTAAGAGAACATCAGGGCCGAATTAAGCAGTGAAGAAGCATGGCTAATAATAACGAGGCACCTGCAAGGAATCAAAGGGAAAATTGGCCAGCGTAAGATCCCATATTTCTTGCTGCTGACCGCAATATCCCGATAACAGACTATGCAGCACCGGATTTTTATAACTTCTCACTAGGAGTTTCAAGACCCATGGTTGAGGAGAATGTAAACTTTGAGATAAAACTTATTATGCTGCTGATGATTAAGAATGTGGTGCAATTCGGAGGATTACAAGGAGAAGACCTGCACGCTAATCTGGCGAGCTTTGTAGACATGTGCAGTGCATTCTTTATGCCTGGTGTGACTCAAGAAGGACTTAGATTATATCTTTTCCCGTATACAGTGCAGGATGAAGCAAATAGGTGGGCTCAGTCGTTAGAGCGAGATGAGATTAACGCATGGGAACAATTGGTTGACAGGTTCATGAACAGATTCTTCCCTCTAGCCGTCAACGTAAGGAGACGGAGGGATGTGTTGAATTTTGAGCAAAAGGGTTATGAAACTTTGAGCACCGCCTAGGTGCATTTCAGACAATTAGTGAAGAGTTGTCTGCATATTGGGATTCCCGATAGCATTCTAATGGAGACTTTTTACAATGGCTTAGATCAATCAACACAAGCAGTTGCCAATGCCTCCGCATCAGGAGGATTAATGGACAGATCATATACAGAAGCCAAGAGCATATTAAATCGTATCTCGTGACATTCAGATGAGTGGATTAATACCAGGTGTGAGAAAAAAGGTCCAGAGCAAGAAAGAGCAGAAGATGCCATTGTATCAGATGATACAATGAGCATACTGGTCGACCAGATGACCACGATGACCTCGCTCCTACAGACTATGGCTAATCAACAAAGCCATCTCTCTCAAGGTTCAATGCAAGTTAATGCGTTGACACACGTGGCTGCAATGAATTGCGTTCAATGTGGAGAGAGACGTCCAGTAGAAGTCTGCCCGTGGAATCACCAGGCCGTATACTCTGTCTATAATGAACCGTTTGACTTACAACCCTTGTTGGCGGAATCACCCAACTTTAAGTTGGGACTAGAATCACAACCAGGAGAGCCACATTTTTCATCAGAATAGTTATCAAGGGAATCAAGGAAACTCTCCGGTCTTCATTAATCCGGACCATAGCCCAGGTAATTTTCAAAACGAACAACCTTATGACCAACCGTTCTTATATGATATCTCTTGCAGTACCTCGTCTCTTGAGACTTCATTGAAACATTATATCGAAAAGAGCAAGGCAATTAGACAGTCGCAAGCTGCCTCCCTTAAAGAGTTGGAAGAACAGATTGAACATCTTGCGATTAAGCTGAAGAATAAAGTGCCTAGTACGTTGCCTAGCAGTTCATGAGCATCAGGGCCACGAGGTAAAGAGCAATGTCATGCAGTGACATTGAGGAGTGGTAAAACAACAGCTCTGGTGCTCCAGTGATAACTTGTAGAAATAAAAGTTATTTATGTCACCTTATCTAGATATTATGGTCAAAAGTTAGTAATTATGCGCCAATTTTATGAAAATTACCCTAGTATGACAATAATTATAAATGTTTGTAATTACACCCACTGACGCAAAAAAGATGGAGGACAAGCTAAACTTTACTCTGTTTTGCAGGAGACCAAGTCACCGCTTGCGCTCAAGGCTCATGAGAAACTAATCAACGCATCTCTGTCACATTGCGCTCATCAATCAACCATGAAGAGACGATTACCGAAGTAACGGCGCAATGCGACAGTCGGTCCAGAGCTACGCTTCGACCGCATGCGGTAAGAAAAAATAGACTGCATGCAAACCCATGATCGAAAGATGCAACTGAGCAACGCGAGAGCGGAGGATTGAGACACGTGTATAACTAATGGTTATACACGTGTATAACGAATGGTTATACAGAAAGAATAATATCCCTCCATCTGCAGAATAACCATAACCATCACGTGGGGACCACAAGGCCGAAGTCAAAGGATCTGCTCCTATAAATACCTCATTGATTTCAGAGAAAAGTATGTTATTTGATACTATGCTAAGTGCTGTAAGATTTTAGAAGAGAAAAGGCTAAGCTGAGTGCTGAAGAGAAGAAATCTGGGAAGAGAACGAGATAAGGTCAAGAGGTGAATCTCATATCTGACCTGTCATATACCTGATCGAAGCTCTGTGTAGAGACCCCTACTACTGGTGGAACAAGCGTGAAAGAGAAGCTCTTCCTGCCATTGAAACCATCCGATCCGGCAAGTAGATCTCCATCGAATCTGTGCCAAGACATTGGCACCGGATTGTATATGTTCTATCTCTCTTTCATTGTATTCCATATTTTCTTTATCTCTTCATTCACATATCATGTATCAAACACTTAGTAGAAATATTAAATGTTTTGATAGATTTCGTTTACCATTTTCTGTCTATTTCCATTCACCCATTAGTCACTTTCTTCATGATGTTTTCTTAATCCATTGATGAGCAATATGAATCACGAGGAACTTAATATGCAATAAAGTTATAAAATACGTTTAGCTAAAGCATGCTAGATGGCATCTTCACCTGTGAGAGTAGAAGTGAAGATGTCATTCTGATCTATCGAGAGAAGGTCAGAAGAGTGCGTTAACTAAAGCAAGTAGTACGTCCAGACATGGAAGCAATCTTGTGTTCATTACGTTAGACTTTGTTTCACAACAGACATGTGGGAAACGCGGCCGATCACTGAGAGGTGTATGCGGAGAGAAGAGCATAACAATATTTGTACCTTCAATTCAATTAAGAACTTGCGTTGTTTGTAATACTTATCTTTCTCTATCTAATTTGTTCACAGGACTTGTTGTTGCATCCCACGTCTTTGCACGACCTTCACAACCAGCCTTAATCCTAGTATCTTGCATATAAAGCATGTATCTTGTAACATCTAGCTTAGGTTTATTGTATTTTTATGTCTTATCGCATCTTTACCACTTTCCTTTATTTTACTTCAATTTACATACTGTACACACCTTTTATAAAGAATTAAAAAACCTAGTCGGATATACCATGAACATACCACAATAATCGGCACCACTTCCCTGTGTTAGACCTCGGATCACACCGAGAAACTTGCAGTGGAATTACACTTGGTTCCATTGTAAGGAAACTTGTGACAACGCAGGGCATACTACCTGAGCAATCCCTAATTAACGCATAAATAGTAGTAGTATCGCATCATTGAAAGCATTTAATATCATACACATATCTCATCGCGTTACAAGTTTATGGCGCCATTGCCGGGGAGCTGGTCAACGATTTATTGTTTGAGTGGTTCTTAGTATTTTGCAGGACAAATCTCATTGTACTAGTTGTTTAACGTGGAGAGCGGCCTGTCGATTTATGAGTTCTGGTGTTGAACCGGAATTCGTAGCTGACTCTGAGATCGAGCGAACCTTCCGCGTGAGGATATGCCAGAATAGGAATCGGCAAAAAAAGGCGGCCAGCATGGCAAATAATAACGATGACGCGGTGCCAGATGTGAATCAAGGGGTTGTTTGACCGGCCCAGGATCCCGTATTCTTGGCAGCCGATCATAATATCCTAATGCGAAACTATGCGGCACCCAACCTGTACGATTTTTCGCCTGGAATCTCAAGGCAAACTGTTGAGGAGAATGCCCGCTTTGAGATCAAGCCGGTCATGTTACAAATGATTCAGAACGCAGGGCAGTTTAGGGGTCTGCAAGGTGAAGACCCGCATGCCCACCTGACCAGCTTCGTTGAGATGTGCGGCAATTTCTCCCTACCTGGCATGACTCCGAAGAGTATTAGGTTATATCTATTCCTTTACACCTTGAGGGATGAGGCTAAGAAGTAGGCTTATTCACTAAAGCCCAATGAAATCACGTCATGGGGGCAATTGGTTGAGCGGTTTATGTAGAAGTTCTTCCCATCGGCTGTCAACGCAAGAAGATGGAAGGATGTGCTAAACTTTGAACAAAAAGAGAATGAGACCCTGAGCACCGCCTGGGTTCAATTTAGAAGATTGATAAAAAACTGCCCGCATATTGGGATTCCCGATTGCGTCCTGATGGAAACATTCTATAATGGTCTGAACATAGCAATGCAGGCTGTTGCTGATGCCTCCACAGTAGGAGGTTTTATGGACAAGACATACACAGAGGCCAAAGTCATCCTTGATCGCATCTCGAGGAATATGGATGACTGGATAGATGACGGATATGGAGGCTGAGGTGCTGATCGAAAAAAAGTTGAAACAACCATTGTCCCGACGGAGACAATGACTACATTGGCTGCCCAGATGGCCACGATAACCTCGATCCTCCAATCAATGGCCATTAATCAAGGAGCCATTGCTCCACAATTAGTGCAACCCCCTGCGCCGGCTCAAGTGGCCGCAATCGACTGCGTTAGCTGTGGAGGGGCTCACAGAGTTGAAGGATGCCCATTGAATCTGTAGCAAGTGTGTGCTATCCAGAACAACCCATTCAGTAACACCTACAATCCGGGGTGGAGAAGCCAACCTAACTTTGGTTAGGGTGGCAATCCCAATCTGGGGGGCCAATGAACCATCAAGGGGGCAGTAGAGGGAATCTTCTATTTCACCATAATTAGGGGCAATCAAGACCGCAGAACCAGCAACCTTCATCATCATCTAACCCTTGGGAGGATCGTTGGAGGTGCTGCTGAAACAATACATGGACAAGAATGATGCAGTAATGCAAGCCCAAGATTCCTCTATACGAAATCTGGAGATCCAAGTGGGCCAGCTGGCCTCTGAGCTGAGAAGTCGAACACCTGGAACACTGCCCAGCAATTCTAAAGCTTTGGGATCAACAGGGAAAGAGCAATGTCCGTGAAGGCAAGCCTGACTGCCTATGGGTATGTGGATTGCGAGCATCAAAGACAACGCAAATTTTCGGTTCATATCTCAATACTACATTTATTCTACTTTACTAAATTCCTTCTTTGATTTCTGAGCCAAGTTTTAATGATTCATTTAATGAAAATTTTGACTCTTCCAATTTCATTCTTCAGTTACTTCTGTGCATTTAATTCATTCCTGCCTTTAATTCTTTGAGTTTTCAGTAGTCAGAGTATGAGCTTTAATTTGTGAATGATTGAGTCATAAAGAAAAATAAATAATAATAATAATAAAATAAAATACTTGTGTAAAACATAATTACGAAAATAAAACATTGAACAATAAGAAAGCAAGATTACAGTGGACGCATCCCAAACCTACTAGGAATGCATTGCGATCACCTAACTTAACTGTATTGAGTTGAGGGATGTGTTGCACTCGTATATGTCCTTTGCCCGTCCTTAGCCAAATGCATTATGTCAAAGCATCCTCCAGAAATGCGTTGGTTAAGGGGTGTGTTGCGGGGACATATGCGCTGTGCCCATCCTCTGCAAAGATGCAATTGCGTTATTGAACACAATGCGTTATACCTTATCATGCGTCCATTCAAATAAAATATTAAAGAAAATTCGTCTGGTAATTCGGGAAGAAGGCCAATTGATTTGTATGCCTAAGAAATTATGGCCTGGCAGACGAAAGGACGCTTTTTTTAAAAATTCCATAAATGCGGGAGGTGGAACAACGCGCCTGTTGAGATGCTCAAGGTCAGTTGCAACACAAATCGCATTGGGCCCCACCACGACCCAACCTTTAAATACTCCCTCCTCCATCTTTGGAAATTCTTTACCAGCAAATCAAAACCCTAAACATTTTGCTTTCAAAACCCTTTCTTCTCCTAAAAGCTCGAAGTGTCACACCCCCTCCTAAACTACCTGCTAGCTTAGTCAGGGAGATGGCGTGAAGCCAACAGACATCGTCCTCCTCTAACGATGCCTGTTGACCCTGTTGAATCGTTGAACCTGATAAACATACTAATCTTAGATATAAAATACTTTACATGTAACACAACACAGCGGAATCCCTGAAAACCTTTAGACACACATGAAGTGCAGTCCTGACATAACACGGTTTGGAAAATAACCTGATAGAGATATCACAACCAAAAACATATCCAACTGGGGTTTACACAACCATGACATCTAGTGCTTACACAACCATAAACTATCCAGTTCTTACAAAGACATTTACAATCTAAACAGACACAATGTACAACTCCACCCACGTATGAAGCTTGATCTAGAAGCTTTTAGGAGAAAACAGACTTTGGGAGTTATCAGGCACCGGGAGCTCGATCTCTACCTGAAAAGTGGGAAAACATTTTGAAAGAGTGAGCTACGAAGCCCAATGAGTGACTAAATTTAGAACTGTAAATCCGCAAATCAGAACACGTGATAAACCTTTAAACGTATAAATCTATTCAATCAAAGCGTTAAACATAAATGTGTAACGCTAAAAGCTTTCTCAAATATTCCGCAAGTACGTCATTAAAATCTAGCAAGGCATATCAAGTATATAAAACATTTTAACTAACATGACAAATCAACGTTGTGTAGGACACACCCAGTACAACCAACGTTTACTAGCTCTACGATGTAGTGGGGCCTGCCCAGCACTCTCATCGTCTTTGTCGTAGTGGGGCCCGCCCAGCACTCCCGACAGCATTGTTGTCATGGAGTACACTCAACATCAACAACGGAATATAACCTGTGTGCACACGGTACCATATAGCCTCGGGCTCAATATCTCAGTCATGTAGTCAATAAAAGTCTCAGAAAACCACATGAAAACATTAAAACATGCCTACTTATCTTTATCTTTCGTAAAACTCAAGCTTACTCGGCTTGCTCGTGAAAAACTGAAAATCTTTAAACAGTACTCACTAATACATACTTTACCTTAAATGGTATCGTTTCAACTACTTTTCAGGAAGTCAATAATCATATGCTCGTATATAAACCTCATTAGAAAATCTAAGCTCAAAACTTATGCTTGAAACCATTCATAGAAATCATGTATCATTCATAAGTTCATATTCAAGCATGTAAACCATTTAAGCATAAATTACAGTTTAGAAATCATTTTTGAAATTTGTTTTATCACTCATAGTCTTGGCTAGTTCTTTGGTCTGTAGACTCGGCCTATTTCCTCTTGGCCTGTCAAACAACTGAAATCGAGTATCAGAACTATAAATCGTCTTGTCTTTCCATGCTCATGAATTCTAAATTCTAGAAATAAAATCACACTTCACATTTTCTTTCCAGATTTCCCAGATTCAATACCCTAACTTCCAACACTCATAAATTCCTCAATACTTGACCAAAATTAATGTACTATATATCAAACTCTTCATTTTGGAACCCTCTACAACTTACCTGAAGGAATACAAATGAGATTCCCAATGTATTTGTCCAGAAATCCCCCGAACACAGCAAATACAGATTCGTGCTTCTCTGCTACCCTCTACCTTTCTTCTGAAATTAAACTTACTTCTAGTCATTTTTGGCTCACGAATTCTTCATGAAAGTTATAGGAAATTGAATAATATTTCCAGAAATACCCAATTGAGCTTCTAATCCAACCTGTACACCCCAGAATGTTTGAAAAACCAGAGAAAAACAGAGATCCTTCTGATTTGCACGAAAATTCTGTGCTCTGTTTTCCTTTTCAAAAACCATTAACTTAACATCAGATTTAGCTCAAGATTTCTTCATGAAATTTGTTAGAAAATAGATTAACTTTCAAGAAAGTCAGGCCTCACCTCTTAGTTCTTCTTTTGTAGCTCAAACCGACTTAAAAACCAGAGATAGGTAGGTTGAACCCAAATTCTTCCATGGTTGCACTTGCATGAGCTTTTCCTCCCTTCTTCAACCTCCAACCTGCAGCAACTTCTTCTTCCTCTTCCTTCACTCTCTCTCTCGAAATGCTCTAAAAATATAATGGGAAATGATGGAGAAATGGGCTGAAATGAGTGGGTTCTCACTTTAAACCCTAAGCACCGAATGAGTTTCCAATTTCTTTCATTTTTTTCCTTTTTCCTTTTCCTTTTCTTTTCTTTTCTTTTTCTTTATTCCCTTTCTTTTCTTTTCTTTATTTATAAATTCCAAAATTATTAAAGACAACTTCCACCAAAAGCTTTGCCATTTTCTTCAACAATGGAACAACAATAACTTAAATCCAACATCCTACAATGTGTGACAAGAGCAAATAGGGATGTGGTGATGTTTAAGGGCGAGACAGTACACTTTAGCGCAAAGGACATCAATGGACTTTATCAGATGAGGGACAACCCTGATGCACTAGGGAACAAGATCATTGATGATCCTACAGAAGAACTGATGAGAGACATGCTGAAGGTACTAGCGCAACCAGGCACAAGATGGACAGTCTCCCCTAAAGGCATCCGCACTCTGGAGTCTAAGTCTTTGTTGCCGGAGGGAAGGCTCTTGGTGTATTTGGTCAAGAAGCCACTGATTCCAACAACGCATGACAGAACTGTATCAAGGGATCGGGTGATGGCCGCATATTGTATTGTGCGCGACATTCCTATTGACGTGGGAAGGTTGATCGCAGGGCAGATCAGAACACTAGTGGGGCATATACGGGGCAGTACTTCTCGTGGATCGTCTCAAGTTTATGCCTAAGTGCGGGTGTAGGCATTGATGAGGAGCCCATGCCAAAAGTCCACGGCCTCATCAACATCAAAATTCTGAGGATGCTCCTCAAGGATTCCCCACATTGCCCAGAACTGCCATAAAAAAGACCTGCGATTGATTTGAATGCACCACAGGAACCCATACCAAAAAGAAGAAAAAGAGAAGATAAAGGAAAAGAGAGGGTACATGAGTCACCAGCGCATGATTCAAAGCCCATAAACCCTATTCCCTTAGTCATCAGATCTCCAAGCTCGCCAACGCAAACTTCCTCCCCTCTTCATGAACCTATTACCAACCTTCCTTTTATTCCCAACTCTCCTAATCAACCAGCAGCCCTACCTTCACCAACAACTTCATCACTACATCCCACTACCCCACAGCTGCAAGTTGATGACCCACACGCTTTAGGTGAAGGCACATCTGCCCAACCCCAAAACGGTGCTGGCGAGACATCGCAGGCAAAACCATCTTCCACCTCCTTGGTTGTTGAGCTAGCTGAAATGAGAACCCTCTTCGCCTAACATCAAGAACATGTCTCTCAGTAGCATCACTTCTTCAACCATCGATTTGAGGTGGAAATGGAGTGCATTGATGAGATTCAACGCAGTGCTGCAACTTCAAGGGAAGCACTCATCAATATCCAGCGCAGTATGCACAGGATCTTCCAACACCAGTGGTAGATGGCGGAGCGCAATCAAGAATACTTCAACTTTCTCACCGCCTATCTGCATGGTCTGATGGTGCCTCCACATTTAACGCAGCTCTTTATTTTTTACGATGGCTCTGTTGCACCGCCTCAATACCCTCCACTAGATCCCCCTACTCCTTAACCCTAGTTTTTTTCTTCAATTTTAAGTTTTAATGTGGTCATTCTTTAATTGTATTCAATTCTTGTATTATTTTGTAACTTTACCAAATTCTTTGACTCTTGTACCGGCATGAGAAATTTTTTTTTGTAATGCGACCATATGTAATCTATTCGCATACTGTGTTAATAGTCAATACAATCAAAGTACATACTTCACTCTACTATTTGCTTGCGCCTCTGTCTTTATCTTTCTTTGTTAATCGTTGCTATATTTGTACTCTTGTATTTTTACGATCTTCATTGCGTTGCTATGACGTATTATATGTTACACTTAGAAACATTTCCCATACTTACTAAATTTTGACTAACACTTAGTTAACTCTTAGTTTAGCAGTACTTTACCTTTTATCTTTCAAAGTCCTGCTCAAACCTTCTTTTTGAAATTTTCTTCTAAGTGTTTGTCTAATCTATCCAAACAACGCAATAAGGACCTTGCTCATCTTTAAATTTGAGGGTGGCAAAGGTCTGAGCAGATGAGATAAAAAATATGCAGTATTTCAGAAAATGTGTCTCATTCCGTTTTCAAAAAAAAAAAGGAAAAAAAATTTATGCGAAACTTTAATGTTAGCGCAAGGGAAAATTTCAAAACTGTTCCCAACCTGATAAGAGTTTAGTTGTGAAAGGAACCTGCTCGTAGTTGGATGATTGTATGACACCCATAGGAGCAAGCCAAAACAAAGGTGGGTTCCCAAAAACAACGTTGAATAAACAAAAAAAAAAATGCAAGGGACAAATCCTCTGATTATCATGAGTTAAAGTTAGAACTGGCACACTACCGTAGTTAGATGTTCGCATGACACCCGTGGGGACAAGCCAAAACGAAGAGTGTAACCATGACCAACTGTCTCTAAGTGAATAAATGACGCAAAGTTTTGCTCACCGCATATAGATACATCAAGTTGTTTTGATAACGAAGAGATAAACTTTCTATTTTGAAAACTTGAAAAGTGCCTTTGAGCAGAATTTTGTTACATAGAAGAATAAAGTAAGGCTTGCTAAGAATTAGCAAGGGTAGAAGGGAAGTGTGATGTCAGGTAATGTGCCTAAGTGTAACATTCGAAGCAACCAATCATCACAGAAATATAGGATAGGAATGGAGCATGATTGCCTTAAGTAGAAGATATGCTTGAGAACAAACATATATCTAAATTTGGGGGTGTGATAACTTGTAGAAATACAAGTTATTTATGCCACCTTATCTAGATATCGCGGTCAAGGCTCATGAGAAACTAATCAACGCATCTTTGTCACATTGCGCCTGTCGATCAACTATGAAGAGACGATTACCGAAGTCAATGCGACAGTCAGTCCAGAGTTACGCTTCGACCGCATGTGGTAATAAAAACAAACACCGCATGCGAACCCATGATCGAAAGATGCAACTAAGCAATGCGAGAGTGGAGGATTTAGACACGTGTACAACTAACAGTTGTGCAGAATTGATGGTCTAGTTGCATAACAGAAGGAATAATATCCCTCCATCTGCGGAATTACCATAACCATCACATGGGGAAAACAAGACCGGAGTCAAAGGATTTGCTCCTATAAATACCCCAGTGATTTCAGAGAAAAGTACGCTATTTGATACTGGGCTAAGTGTTGTAAGATTTTAGAAGAGAAAAGGCTGAGCTGAGTGCTAAAGAGAAGAAATCCGGGAAGAGAATGAGATAAGGCCGAGAGGTGAATCTCATATCCGACTTGTCATATACTCGATCGAAGCTCTGTGCAGAGACCCCTGCTACCGATGGAGTAAGCCTGAGAGGGAAGCTCTTCCTGCCATTGAAACCATCTGATCCGGTAAGTAGATTTCCATCGAATCTGTGCCAAGACATTGGCACTGGATTGTATCTGTTCTATTTCTCTTTCATTGTATTCCATATTTTCTTTATCATATACCTATCATATACCTGATCGAAGCTCTGTGTAGAGACCCCTACTACTGGTGGAACAAGCATGAAAGAGAAGCTCTTCCTGCCATTGAAACCATCCGATCCGGCAAGTAGATCTCCATCGAATCTGTGCCAAGACATTGGCACCGGATTGTATATGTTCTATCTCTCTTTCATTTTATTCCATATTTTCTTTATCTCTTCATTCACATATCATGTATCAAACACTTAGTAGAAATATTAAATGATTCGATAGATTTGATTTACCATTTTCTGTCTATTTCCATTCACCCATTAGTAACTTTCTTCATGTGTTTTCTTAATCCATTGATGAGCAATATGAATCACCAAGAACTTAATATGTATTAAAGTTATAAAATACGTTTAGCTAAAGCATGGTAGACGGCATCTTCACCGTTGAGAGCAAAAGTGAAGATGTCATTCTGATCTATCGAGAGAAGGTCAGAAGAGTGCGTTAACTAAAGCAAGTAGTACTTCCAGACATGGAAGCAACCTTGCGTTCATTACCTTAGACTCTGTTTCACCACAGACATGTGAGAAACGTGGCTGATCACTGAGAGGTGTACGTTAAGAGAAGAGCGGAACAATATTTGTACCTTCAATTCAATTAAGAACTTGCGTTGTTTGTAATACTTATCTTTCTCTTTCTAATCTGTTCACATGACTTGTCGTCGCATCCCACGTCTTTGCACAACCTTCATAGCCAGCCTTAATCCTAGTATCTTGCACATAAAGCCTGTATCTTGTAACATCTAGCTTAGGAATATGATTCACTTTCAAGATGCCTTGGTGGTGAAATGGTAGACACGTGAGACTCAAAATCTCGTGCCAATTCTTATTACTTTTCAATATCAATATGGAAAAAAAAATGAAAAATGAAAAGGTTGTCTTATTTAAAACCCCTTCTCTCGAATTGGATCCAAAATTGACGGGTTAGTGTGAGTTTATCCATGCGGTTATGCACTCTTCGAATAGGAATCCATTTTCTGAAAGATTCTGGCTTTCGTTGTATTTTTATGTCTTATCGCATCTTTACCACTTTCCTTTATTTTACTGCAATTTACATATTGTACACGCCTTTTATAAAGAATTAAAAAAATCTGGTCACATATAACATGAACATACCGCAATAACCGGCACCACTTCCCCGTGTTCGACCTCGGATCATCTCAAGAAACTTGTGGTGGAATTACACTTGGTTCCATCGTAAGGAAACTTGTGACAATGTAGGGCATACTACCTGAGCAATCCTTAGTTAACGCCTAAATAGTAGTAGTATCACATCATTGAAAGAATTTAATATCATACACATATCCCATCGCGTTACAACCAGTACCAGATCAAACAATAAGACCAGTAGATTTAACTGTGAAAGATGACAGATCAACCAGTAGTGGAAAAATTATCAGTTCAGAAGTAAGTACACCTACAAAAGATGAAGCTCCTCAAGACTTGAATTCTAAATCGATGTAACCTCCAGTTAATGAAACACAACAAGCACAGGACCTTAATAAACAAGCAAGTGAACAAGAAGTTCGGCGAGATCCTCCACCTTTCCCGTCCAGGCTAAAGAAGAACGATGATAAAAAACAATTTCAGAGGTTCCTGGACGTTCTTCGACAACTACACATCAATATTCCCTTGATAGAAGCTCTGGAACAGATGCCGAGCTATGTAAAATTCCTCAAGGATATTCTTGCTAATAAAAGAAAGATCGGCGAAAATGAAACAGTTGTGTTAACATATGAATGTAGTGCATTGTTTAAAAACAATATCCCCACCAAAATGAAGGATCCTGGGAGTTTTACATTGCCCTGCTCAATAGGAGGGAAGAAGGTCGGAAACACGCTATGCCATCCTTGGAAGAACCACCTATGTTAGAGTTGAAGTTGTTGCCTGTGCACCTCAAGTATGCTTACTTAGGAGGTAACAACACGTTATCGGTTATCATTTCTGCCTCGCTGAGTAAGGAAAAGGAAGATGAACTTATTCAGATCCTGAGAAACAACGCAAAGGCTTTAGGATGGACCTTGGCAGACATTCGAGGAATCAGTCCTTCGTATTGCATGCACAAGATTCGTCTGGAAGAAGGAAAGACAGGATCGATAGAAAGACAACGACGTTTAAACCCTGCCATGAAGGAGGTCGTGAAGAAGGAAATAATGAAGTGGCTGGACGCAGGTGTCATCTACCCAATATCTGATAGCAGCTGGGTGAGCCCAGTGCAGTGTGTTCCGAATAAAGAGGGGATGACAGTCGTCACTAATGACAAGAATGAATTAATTCTCACAAGAACGACCACGGGGTGGAGAATCTGTATGGATTATCACAAGTTAAATTTGGCCACTAAAAAGGACCACTTCCCACTCCCGTTTATTGATCATATGTTAGATAGACTTGCTGGGAATAAATTCTTCTGTTTTCTTGATGGCTATTCAGGGTACAACCAAATTGCAATTGCGCCGGAGGATCAAGATAAGACAACCTTCACGTGCCCATTTGGTACGTTTGCATTCCGACGCATGCCATTTAGACTCTGCAATGCGCCAGGCACTTTCTAACGATGTATGATGGCGATCGTTTCAGATTACTTGGAGGAGTTAGTCGAGGTATTCATGGATGATTTTTCAGTTTTCGGCAATAATTATGACTCCTGTTTAGTTAACCTTAAGATGTCTTGAAGAGATGTGTGGCAACGAATCTTGTTCGAAACTGGGAAAAATGCCACTTTATGGTTTAAGAGGGAATTGTTCTGGGTCCTAAAATCTCGAAGGAAGGATTGGAAGTCGATCAGGCGAAAGTCGATGCAATTTCCAAGCTACCCCCACCAGTGAATGTGAATACACTTATGAGCATTCTTGGACACACTGGGTTTTATCGAATATTTATTCGCAACTTCTCCCAGATCCAAGGCCTCTAAGTGCACTCTTTGAAGCTGACCGTGAAAATAATTTTGATGATGCGTGCACTAAAGCATTCAGCACCTTGAAAGATGCACTTATCACCGCACCCATTCTAATTGCGCTGGATTGGACGCAACCATTTGTGTTGATGTGCGATTCTAGCAGATATGCTGTGGGCGCAATATTAAGTCAGCGCAAGGACAAGGTATTGCATCCTATTTATTATGCGAGTAAAACGTTGAATGATGCGCAAGAGAACTATGCAACCACAGAGAAGGAAATACTTGTAGTGGTATTTGCACTGGAGAAATTCTGACAGTACTTAATCGGAACAAACGTTGTGGTGTATACCAATCACTCTGCGATCAAATATCTGATAATAAAGAAGGAAGCAAAACCAAGGCTTATACGGTGGGTGTTTCTCCTGCAAGAATTTCACCTAGAAATCAAAGATCGGAAGGGCACCAAGAACCAAGTCACTGATCATTTGTCAAGATTGGAGAATTGCGAGGTTCAAGGGAAAGAAAAAGAGATTGAAGAAAGATTCCCCGATGAGCTGCTGATGTCAGTAGACATTAATGTTCCCTGGTATGCGAACATTGTGAACTTCATCGTTTATGGTCAAGTACCAGATGACTATACTTACCAGTAGAAGAAGAAACTAAGACATGACCCATTCCTATATCGACTTGGACCTGATCACATATTACGTCGATGCGTTCCTGAGCACGAAGTCATGCACATTCTGGAGCTTTTTCATGAGTTCCCTAACGGAGGACATTTTGGGGGGCAGTGGACCGCTGCAAAGGTCCTACAATGTGGCTATTTCTGGGATGCCCATTCTTACATTGTGCAGTGTGACAGATGCCAGAGAATGGGGAATATGTTTAAAAGAAATGAAATGCCTTTGACGTCAATATTGGAGGTTGAATTGTTTGATGTATGGGGAATCGACTTCATTGGCCCATTTCCACCATCAGAAGGTCATCACTACATCCTGGTCGCGGTTGATTATGTATCAAAATGGGTTGAAGCCATCGCATGTGCCAAGAATGATGCGACCACAGTGGCGAAGTTTCTGAAGAAGAATATCTTTGCGCGATATGGAACGCCACGGGCCTTAATAAGCGATGAGGGCTCTCACTTTATCAACCAACCTGTTGACTAAATTTAACATCAGCCATAGAGTTGCAACCGCTTATCACCCACAGATTAATGGGCAGGCAGAGATTTCTAACCGAGAGATCAAAACTATCTTGGAGAAGGTAGTCAATACCTCCAGGAGGGATTCATCCAAGCTTGATGAAGCACTGTGGGCATACAGGACTGCCTATAAAACTCCAATTGGCATGTCCCCATATGCCTTGGTCTTCGAAAAAGCTTGCCATCTGTCGCTCGAGTTGGAACATAAGGCGATGTGGGCATGCAAGAAGCTGAAATTTGATTTATCAAGTGCGGGAAAGTCCGGAAGCTGCAACTAAACCAGCTGGTCGAATGGCGAAGGGACGCCTATGAAAATGCCAAGATCTATAAGGAAAGAACTAAGAAGTGGCATGACGGCCGCATAAATGACCGAGCATTCATCAAAGGTCAACAGGTATTATTGTTTATCTCAAGTTCCTTAATTGCGTTAAAGGCATAAATACGGTTCCGCTTTTCCCTTGGCGTACACCTCTCAGTGATCGGCCGCATTCCCACATCTTTGTGGTGAAACAAGGACAAACGTAATGAACAAAAGGTTGCTTCCATATCTGGAAGTACTTCTCGCTTTAGTAACGCATTCTTCTAACCTTCTCTCGACATATCAGAATGGCATCTTCACTTCTGCTCTCACAGGTGAAGATGTCGTCTAGCGTGCTTTAGCTAAACATCTTTATTTCTTTAGCACATATCTTACTTGTTTAATTCATATTAATCACCAAGGGATTAAGAAAACATCATGGAGAAAATGATTTATGGAGGAACGGAAATAGACAGAGAAGGGGAAATGGAAATGATCAAGACATTCAATAATACTATTTAGCGTCTGATACATGGTTGTGAATAAAAAGATTAAGAAAATGAAATACAATTGATGAATGAAAGTTAGAAAGAAATAAAAATAAGCGCCAACGTCTTGGCACAGATCTGGAATGGAGAATCACTTGCCGGTGTCGATAGAGTGAATGGAAGGATGAGTTTCCCTCTCAGGCTTGCTCAACCGGTAGAAGGGATCTAAGTACAGAGCTTCTCGGCGGGGATTTGGCAAAATTGCACTGAGACTCACCTCTCGACCTTGTCTCTTCTCTTCCCAGATTTCCTCCAATCAACACTCAAATCAGCTCTCTCTCAATAGCCTCGTATAAATTATCCCTCATATCAAGTATCTCTTTCAGTGAATTCTTTGGGGGTATTTATAGGTTGAAGGCTTTGACTCTCTGACTTGTGGTCCCCACTTCATTGTCATGGAAAGTCCGAAAATGGTGGAATAAAAATCCCTTCTGTTATGCAATCAATCTGTCGAATATGCACAACGGTTAGTTGTACACGTGTCACAATCCTCCGTGTTTGCGTTGCTCATTTGCATCTTTCGATCGGGTGTCTGCATGCGGTGTTGTTTTTATTACCACATGCAGTTGAAGTTCAGCTTTGGATCGACTATCACATTGCGCTGTCATTGCGTTGATCGTCTCTTCATTATTGATTTGACAGGCGCAATGTGACGGAGATGCGTTGTTCAGTTTCTCTCTGAGCCTTGATCGCAAGCGGTGACTTGGTTTCCTGCAACACAGACTTGAAATATCCTTTTCTACCATCTTAATGGTATTAGTCGGTGTCTTTGCGATAATTTATAATTATTGTATTTCTTAGTTAATTTTCATATAATCGACGCATATTTTCTCTCTTTTGGTCGCAATATCTGAATAAGGTAGTATAAATAACTTGTATTTCTACAAGTTATCAAGGTAAACATTCTATTTTAAAACTCGAAAAGCATTTTTTAGTAGAAATTTGTAATATAGAAGAATAAAGTAGGGCTTTGTTAGGAATTAGCAAGGATGGAAAGAAATTGCGTTGTCAAGTAATGTAACTAAGTGGAGCATTCGGAGCAACCAATCGACACAAAAATTTAGGATAGGAATTGAGCATTATTGCCTTAGTAGAAGATATGCTTGAGGATAAGCATATATCTAAATTTAGGGGTGTGATAACTTGTAGAAATACAAGTTATTTATGCTGTTTTGTTTAGATATTGCGGCTAAAAGAGAGAAAATATGCGTCGATTGTATGGAAATTGGGAAAGAAGTACAATAATATAAATTATCGCCAATACACCCACTGACACCATCGCGATGATAGGAAAGGATATTTTAAGTCTGTTTTGCAGGAAATTAAGTCACCGCTTGCGATCAAGGCTCAAAGAGAAACTGAATAATGCATCTCCGTCGCATTGCGCCCGTCAATCAATAATGAAGAGACAATCAATGCAATGATGGCGCATGCGACAGTCGATCCAAAGCTGAACTTCAACCACATGCGGTAATCAAAAATAGCACCACATTAAGAAAACATCATGGAGAAAATGATTTATGGAGGAACGGAAATAGACAGAGAAGGGGAAATGGAAATGATCAAGACATTCAATAATACTATTTAGGGTCTGATACATGGTTGTGAATAAAGAGATTAAGAAATGAAATACAGTTGATGAATGAGAGTTAGAAAGAAAAAAAAATAAGCGGCAACATCTTGGCACAGATCTGGAATGGAGAATCGCTTGCCAAACACCGGGAACATTGCCCAGCAATTCAGAAGCCTTGGGATCTACAGGAAAGGAGCAATGTCCTTAAGACATTGAGCAGGCAAGCCTGATCGCCTGCAGAGATATGGATTGCGATCACTCATAACAACGCAATTTTTGGTCCATATCTCAATACTATGTTTAATGCTTTATTGAATTTATGTCTCTTTAAATTTTGAATTTTTCTTCAATTTTTCATTTAATTTTGACTTTATGAATTTATTTCCTCATTTATTTCTTTGCATTTAATTTTGTCTTATCTTTAATTCCTTGACTTTTTTCTGTAATTAATGCGTTGAGCTCTAAATGGTCAATGATTGAGTAATAAAGAGAGAATTTATTGCCGCAAGTTATAGCACTTGCGTTGATAAAAAAATTATTATAATAAAAATAATTGAACAATTAACAACAAGAAAACAAGGCGACAATGGACGCATCTCAAACCAATAAGGAATGCTTTGCTTTCACCTAACTCAACTGTATTGAGTTGAGGGGTGTGTTGCGCTCGTATATGTTCTTTGCCCGTCCTTAGCTGAATGCACTATGTTGAGGTATCCTCCAGAAATTTGTTGGTTAAGGGGTGTGTTGCAGGGATATATGCATTGTTGCCCATCCTCTATGAAAATGCAGTTGCGTTTGTGAGCACAATGCGGTAATCTTTATCTTGTGTCCATTCAAATAAAATATTAAAGAAAAATTCTTTTGGCAATTTAAGGGGGGAGTCTAATCGATTCGTATCCCCAAGCAATTATGACTTGGCAGACGAAAGGATAGCTTTATCTAAAATTCCATAAATGAGGGAGGTGGAACGACGTGCTTGTTGAGCTGTTCGAGGCTTGTCGCCGCAAAAAAATTGCGTTGGGCCCCACCACGGCCCAACCTATAAATATGGCCTCCTTCTTCATTGGAAACCCTTTACCTCACTTTGGCAAACCAGAAACCCTAAGCGTCTTGCACTCAGACCTTTCTTTCTCCCTAGCAGCTCAAGTTTTTACCAGACCTTTCCAAGCTTGTATCCATGGCTGACCAAACCCCAAACCAATCCGCTTCACCTTCCATCCCTGACCAAGTAGCCATGCGAGAGGCAACATTCCTGGCTGCTAGTCGCAGGCTTGCCGCCCAAGCCCACACTATCCCCAGACTCGCCGGGAGAGCCCGGAGAAACCCTCTGACCATTAGGCCTCCTTTATTCAAGCGAGGAAGAAGCACCGAGAGTATGCCTACGCTAACACCTGCCGTCTCAACTAAAAGTTAAAGGAAGAGACGTAATGATACGGAGGTGTTTGGCAACATCCTGAATACCTTAGAGCAAAAAGGTGGACTGCCCGAGGCAGAGGTTGTAAACCAACCACTGCCTATGGAGGAGGAGGTGGTAGTTTTGGTGGATGGAGCAGTTGATGGAGTAGTGGTGGTGGAAAAAGTGGTGGTTGAAGAAGAAGAAATGGGGAATGGTGTTCTGGTCCTAGAAACTCAGGAGGCAACTGTCATCACAGAAGCCTATGATGGACCTCCACAAAGAGAAGAAGAAGAGATTGTGAGAAAGGAAAGAGAAGAATAATAGATTGCAATGGAGGAGGTCAAGGAAGGCGGGGTTGCGTAGGAGACCCCTGCCATTACGTTGGAGGAGGTTGCAAGGGAGGTGCAACCAGAAGGGGCTGAAGAAGAAGAAGAAGAAGAGCAAGGGAAAGAAGGCTGGAGAGGCGGAGTCTTCACATCATCGCAAAGAAAAGAAGAATAAAGAGAAAAAGGATGATGATGAAGATGAGGAGGCCAGAAAGGAAAGAAAGAAGAAGGAAAAAGAAGAAAGAAAATTGAGCTGGCATGAAGAGAGGCGATTGAGAAAAGAAGAGGAAGTGAAACAGAGGGCTGCGAGCCCTGAGAAGGATGGAGAATCAACCTCCGTAAGGGAGGATAGGGGGAAATGGCACAGTTAATGGAATCAGCGCAACCCATACTAACGCAAATAGTTGCAACCATGAAGGAGAAGAAGCAGAGGGAACCCCCCTAATGCGGTGTCGCAAGGAGAATGCGCCGCAAGGGTCCATAATTGACCCTCAGAGATTAATTTTGGCATTGGAAGAGAAAGAGAGAAAAGGAAAAAAGAAGAGGAGGAGAAGTAAGAAAAGATGGAGAGGGGCAAGCTCATCATCGCAGAGGGGGATAGAAGAAAAAGATTGGAGTTTGAAGAAATGTGATGCAACAATGAGCTTGCCAGACTTGAAGGGATACGGAAGCGCGAAGAGGAACAGCGTCTATTGCTTGCCTCTGAGCAATTTGAAGAAGAATTTGCGAGAGAAGAAAGAGAAGAAGAAGAAGAAGAGAGAAGGAAGAAAGAAGAAGAGGACAGATTATTGGAGGAAGAGAAAAGGAAAAAGCACGAAGCCACTAAACGGCGCTTATATAAGAAGAAGGGAAAAGAACTCGCAGAGCGCGAGAAAGAAGAGCAACGCAGAGAGCGGGAAAAGAGAGAACGACAAGCAGCCCGCCTTGCACTGGCAAAAGGCAACACTATAGCAGAAAGCAGCGAACTCGCAGCGACTAAGAAACACTTATCCAAGAAAAAGGAAAACAATGATATGTTGATCGAGATAGGCTTCTTTCTTGCGTCAAATCCACTACCTGACCTTATCACGAGCGTAATTGTGGAACATGGGTGGGATGCATTCTGCCAATGCCCATCCATCATCGTGCCTCAGGTAGTGCGAAGCTTTTACCGCGGGCGTCTTCATGGAAACAGGGATACGGTGACCTTTGAAGGAGAAACAGTATCCTTCAGTGCAGGGAACATCAACGAAATTTATCAGATGAAGGACAACTCTGATGCACCAGGGAACAAGATTATTGATGATCCCACAGAAGAACAGATGGATGATGCGCTAAGGGTACTAATGCAACCAGGCACGAAGTGGTCGATCTCGCTTAAAGGCATCCATACCTTGGAGTCCAAGTTCTTGCTATCAGAGGGAAGGCTCTGGGTTTACTTGGTTAAGAAGTGGCTGATCCTAACAACGCATGACAGAATGGTATCAAGAGATCGAGTCATGGCTACATATTGCATAGCCTGTGGCATTCCTATCGACGTAGGGCAGCTGATCGCAAGGCAGATCAGAGCATTAGTGAGGCATGTTCAGTGGTAGTACTTCTTCCCGTGGATCATTTCAAGTCTATGCCTGACTATGGGTGTAGGCGTTGATGAGGAGCCCATGCCAAAAGTCCACGACCTCATCAACATAAAAATCTTGAGGATGCTCTTCAAAGATTCTCCATACTGCCCCGAGCTGCCAGTGAAGAGGCCTGCAATCGATTTGGATGTGCCTCAAGAGCCAAGACCCAAAAGACAGCGAAGAGGAGATAAAGGAAAAGAGAAGGTCCATGAATCACCAACGCAAAATCCGGAACCTATGGACCCTCTTCCCTTAGTCATTCGGCCTCCAAGCCCTCTGAGCCCACCAGTGAACCCTCTTCCTCCTTACACGAGCATTTTACAAACCTTCTTCTTATCCCCAACTCTCCTGTTTACCTAGCAGCCTCACCTTCACCATTAGCATCATCACCGCAACCCACCATTCCACCGCCGCAAGTTGATGACCCACACGGTTTGGGTGAAGGCACTTCTACCCAACCCCAAAACGATGCTGGCGAGACATTGTAGGCACAACCCTCCATCACCTCCATGGCTACTGAGTTAGCAGAAATGAGAACCCTCTTCTCCCAACAACAACAACTCTTCTCTAACCAACAACACTTCTTCAACCAGCAATTTGAGGTAGTAATGGAGCGCATTGATGATATTCAACGCAGCTGCCACATCAAGGGAGGTGCTAATCAACATGTAGCGCAACATTTATAAAGTCCATACGCACTAGAGAATGATTGCGGAGTGTAATCAAGAGTACTTCAACTTTCTCACCGCATATCTTCACAGTCCAATGGTGCCCCTACATCTCCAGCAGCACTTAAATTTTGAAGAAGCGCCTCCTGCACCACCTCAAAATCCACCTCCAGACCCACCAGCCCCTCAACAATAATCCTCCTATATATTATTTTTTTTCTTCTATGCGACCATTATGTATTCTTTTAAATTCATTTATTCTTTTATGAGTTAATCAAATTCTTTGATTCTTGTACAGGCACAAATTTTTGTAATGCATTTAATTATACTTATTTGTATACTTTGTTAATATTCAATACAATTAGAGTACATGATTCACTCTACTTTTTGCCTGTGCCTTTTTCTTTATCTTCCTTTGTCAATTTTTGTAATGTTCTTAATCTTTTGTTTTTACGATCTTCATTGCATTGCTATGATGTAATATATGTTTATACTTAGAAACATTTCCCATACTAAGTAATTTCTGACTAACACTTAGTTAATTCTTAGTTTAGCAATACTTTACATATTATCTTTCAAAGTTCTATTCAAACCTTCTTTTTGAAATTTTCTTCTAAGTGTTTGTCTAATCTCTCCAAACAACGTAATGAGGACCTTGCTCATCTTTAAATTTGAGGGTGGGGAAGGTCTGAGCAGATGAGATCAAGAATATGCAGTATTTAAGAAAATGCATTCACTTTCATATAAAAAAAAATTCATACAAAGCTCCAATGTCAGTGTAAGGGAAATCCTTAAAAATATTCCCAACCTGATAAGAGTTTAGTTGTGAAAGGAGCCTGCTCGTAGTTGGATGTTTGTATGACACCCGTAGGAGCAAGCCAAAATGAAGGTAGGTTTCCAAGAACAATGCAATATGAAATAGAAAAAAAAAAAGAAAAAAATAATAATAGAATGCAAGAGACAACTCCTCTGAAATTCATGAGATAAAGTTGAAATTGGCACACAACCATAGTTGGATGTTCGCATGACACCCGTGGGGACAAGCCAAAACGAAGGGTGTAACCATGATCAGAAGTCTCTAAGTGAATAAATGACGCAAAGTTTTGCTCACCGCATATAGATACATCGAGTTGTTTTGACAAGAAGAGAAAAACATTCTATTTTGAAAAATTAGAAAAGCATTTTTGAGTAGACATTTGTTATATAGAAGAATAAAGTAGAGCTTTGTTAAGAATTAGCAAGGATAGAAGGAAATTGCGATGTCAAGTAATGTGCCTAAGTGTAACATTCGGAGCAACCAATCGAAGCAAAAATAGAGGATAGGAATTGAGCATGATTGCCTTAGTAGAAGATATGCTTGAGAACAAGCATATATCTAAATTTAGGGGTGTGATAACTTGTAGAAATACAAGTTATTTATGCCACCTTATCTAGATATTGCGGCCAAAAGTTAGTAAATATGCGCCGATTGTATGGAGATTAGCTTAGAATTACAATAATTACAAATGATCACAATTACACCCACTAATGCCATAAAGATGGAAGACAAGACGAGTTTTACTCTGTTTTGCAGGAAACCAATTCACCGCTTGTGCTCAAGACTCACGAGAAACTGATCAACGCATCTCTGTCACATTGCACCCGTCAATCAACAATGAAGAGACGATCACCGCAATGACGGCGCAATGCGACAGTCGATCCAGAGCTAACTTTCAACCACATGCGGTAATAAAAACAACACTGTATGAAAATCCACAATCGAAAGATGAAGCTAAGAAATGCAAAAGCGGAGGATTGAGACACGTGTACAACTAAGGTTGTGCAGAATTGACGATCTGATTGCATAACAGAAGGAATAATATCCCTCCATCTTCGGAATTACCATAACCATCAGTGGGGACCACAAGGCCGGAGTTAAAGACCTGCACCTATAAATACCCCATAAATTTCAGAGAAAACCGATGCTACTTGATACGGGGCAAATTGCTGCTAAAGTGTTGAGAGAAAAGGCTGAGCTAAGTGCTGAATTGAAGATATCTGAGAAAAAGACGAGATAAGGCCGAGAGGTGAATATTAGATCTAACCTGCCGAATACCCGATCAGAAGCTCTGTGTAAAGATCTCTACTACCGGTGGAGCAAGCCTGAGAGGAAAGCTCTTCCTACCATCAAATCCATCCTATCTGGCAAGCAGATCTCCAACAAATCAGTGCCAAGACATTGGCACTTGTTTGTATCTGTTCTATCTCTTTCATCGTTGTATTTCACTTTCTCTTTGTCTTTTCATTCACATACCATGTATCAAACGCTTAATAGATATATTAAATGTTTCGATAGCTTTCATATACCATTCTCTGTCTATTTCCATTCCTCCATTAATCATTTTCTCCATGATGTCTTTTCAATCCCCTGATAGTTAATATGAATCAAACAAGTACTTATTCTGTGTTAAAGGTATAAAATGAGTTTAGCTAAGGCATGCTTGATGGCATCTTCACCTATGAGAGCAGAAGTGAAGATGCCATTCTGATCTATCGAGAGAGGGTTAGAAGAATGCGTTAACTAAAGTGAGTAGTACTTCCAGACATGGAAGCAACCTTACATTCATTACATTATTCTTTGTTTCACCATAGACATGTGGGAGCATGGCCGATCACTGAAAGGTGTATGCCAAGAGAATAGCGGAACAGTATTTCTAGCTTCAACGCAATTGAGAACTTGCATTGTTTATATTATTTATCTTTCTCTTTCTATTCTATTCATAAGACTTGCCGCCGCATTCCATGTCTTTGCATAACTTTCACAGCCAGCCTTGACCCCAGCATCTTGTAACATGAAGTCTATATCTTGTATCATCTAGCTTAGGTTTATTATATTTTATTTTATTATCGTATCTTTACTGCTTTACTTTATTTTATCGCAATTTATATACCTATACAAACACATTTTTAAAGATTGAAAACCTGGTCGCATATATCATGAACATATCACAATAACCTAAAACAATCCCTAAGTTTGACCTCGGATCACATCGAGAAACTTGCGGTGGAATTACACTTGGTTCCATCGTAAGGAAACTTCTGACAACGCATGGCATACTACGTGAACATCCATAATTAACGTATATCTAGCAGTAGTATCGCATCATTTCGAGCATAGAACATCATCAATCATACCTATTAGCAATTAGTCAATAGAAACTATGGCTCCTCTGGTTGTGATTCCCGTCCCAACTTAAAGTTGGGTGATCTCACCAACCATTGTTGCAGATGTTGCCAAATGACTCACTGTAGACAGAGTATACGGTCTATTGATTCCACGGGCAGACTTCTGCTGGATGGCCCCACATTGAATGCAATTCATTGCGGCCACGTGCGTCAACGCATTAACTTGCACTGAACTTTGAGAGAGATTTCTCTGTTGATTAGCTGCCGTCTAAAGGAGAGAGGTCATCGTGGTCATTTGATCTACCAACGTGCTCATTGTATCAGTTGACACATCAACACTTTCTACTCTTTCTTGGTCTAGACCACTTTCCTCGAACTCGGTATCAATCCACTCAACAAAATGTCACGAGATGCAATCCAATATGCTCCTGGCTTCCGTATACGATCTATCCATCAATCCTCCTTCTGCGGAGGCATCAGCAACTGCTTACGTTGATTGATCTAAACCATTGTAAAACGTCTCCATCAGAATGATATTAGGAATCCCGATATGTGGGCAACTCTTCACTAATTGTTTGAAACGCACCCAGGCGATGCTCAAAGTTTCATAACTCTTTTGCTCAAATCTCAACACATCCCTCCGTCTCCTTGCGTTGATGGCTAGAGGGAAGAATTTGTTCATGAACCTATCAATCAACTGTTCCCATGCTTTAATCTCATCCAGCTCTAGTGACTGAGTCCACCTCTTTGCTTCATCTCGTAATGTATACGAGAAAAGATATAACCTAAGTCTTTCTTGAGTCACACCAGGCATGAAGAATGCGCTGCACATGTCTACAAAATTCGTCAAATGCGCATGTAGGTCTTCTCCTTGTAATCCTCCGAATTGACCCATATTCTGAATCATCTGCAGCATAATTGGTCTGATTTCAAAGCTTACATTCTCCTCAACCATAAGTCTTGAGATTCCTGGTGAGGAGTCGTAAAAATCCGGCACCGCATAATCTCTCATTGGAATGTTGCGGTCAGCAACAAGAAATATGGAATCTTGCGCTGGCCAATTTTCCCTTTGATTCCATGCGGGAGCCTCATTATTATTAGCCATGCTTCTTCACCACTTGATTCGGCCCTGATGTGCTCGTGCGCGAATAATACACTTGATCACTCCAGCACTCCCAAACCGTCAGACTGCTCTTCGCGTTGAACAGCCAGTACAAAGAGATCTGTCCTGCAAAATACCACAAACATACTAAAACAATAAACCGTTAACCAATCCCCGGCAACGACGCCATAAACTTGACACGCAAATTTTAAGTCTTTATCATCATACAAGCTTATGTCCCCGTTACCAGTTCCCCGGTAACGGCGCCATAAACTTGTAAATTGTAAAGACATTGATGTATCTTCTATTACCATAATCTTGACAACATACAATGTATTCTAATCTTATGTCATACAACGCATGGATGAATGATGAATTTATTTACTTTATGCGATACTACTTCCAGACATGCGTTATTAATGAGTGTTCTTGTAGTATGCTTTGTGTTGTCACGAGTTTCCTTGCATTGGAACCAAGTATAATTCCACCGCAAGTTTCTCGGTGTGATCCGAGGTCGAACACAGGGACTATTTGAGGTTATTCGTTACATTTGTGGTATATGCGACCAGGGATTTTCCAATTTATAAAAAGGTTGTGTGTACAGGTAATTGAAAATGCGATAAAGTAAAGATGAGCGATCAAATGCGATAATAAAGTAAATTGCGGTAAAGGTAAAGTGCGATAAAATAAATCTAAGTTATGATGATACAAGATACAGGTTTCATGATACAAGATACTGAGGTGGAGACTGACTATGAAGATTATACAAAGATCGTGTTATGCGGTGGCAAGTCTTATTTGTGAAATAGAAAGAGAAAAGATAATTAGTACAAACATCAAGTTCCTTAATTGCGTTAAAGGCATAAATACGGTTCCGCTTTTCCCTTGGCGTACACCTCTCGGTGATCGGCCGCATTCCCACATCTCTGAGGTGAAACAGGGACAAACGTAATAAACGCAAGGTTGCTTCCATATTTGGAAGTACTTCTCGCTTTAGTTAACGCATTCTTCTAACCTTCTCTCGACAGATCAGAATGGCATCTTCACTTCTGCTCTCACAAGTGAAGATGTCATCTAGCATGCTTTAGCTAAACATCTTCTAAGCGCCAACGTCTTGGCACAGATCTGGAATGGAGAATCACTTCCCGGTGTCGATGGAGTGAATGGAAGGATGAGCTTCCCTCTCAGGCTTGCTCAACCGGTAGAAGGGATCTAAGTACAGAGCTTCTCGGTGAGGATTTGGCAAAATTGCACTGAGACTCACCTCTCGGCCTTGTCTCTTCTCTTCCCAGATTTTCTCCAATCAGCACTCAGATCAGCTCTCTCTCAATAGCCTCGTATCAAGTATCTTTTTCAGTGAATTCTTTAGGGGTATTTATAGGTTGAAGGCTTTGACTCTCTGACTTGTGGTCCTCACTTCATTGTCATGGAAAGTCCGAAAATGGTGGAATAAAAATCCCTTCTGTTATGCAATCAGTCCGTCGAATATGCACAACGGTTAGTTGTACACATGTCACAATCCTCCGTGTTTGCGTTGCTCATTTGCATCTTTCGATCGGGTGTCCACATGCAGTGTTGTTTTTATTACCGCATGCGGTTGAAGTTCAGCTTTGGATCGACTGTCACATTACGCCGTCATTGCGTTGATCGTCTCTTCATTATTGATTTGACAGGCGCAATGTGACGGAGATGCGTTGTTCAGTTTCTCTCTGAGCCTTGATCGCAAGCGGTGACTTGGTTTCCTGCAACACAGACTTGAAATATCCTTTTCTACCATCTTAATGGTATTAGTCGGTGTCTTTGCGATAATTTATAATTATTGTATTTCTTAGTTAATTTTCATATAATCGACGCATATTTTCTCTCTTTTGGCCGCAATATCTGAATAAGGTAGTATAAATAACTTGTATTTCTACAAGTTATTAAGGTAAACATTCTATTTTAAAACTAGAAAAGCATTTTTTAGTAGAAATTTGTTATATAGAAGAATAAAGTAGGGCTTTGTTAGGAATTAGCAAGGATGGAAAGAAATTGCGTTGTCAAGTAATGTACCTAAGTGGAGCATTCGGATTAACCAATCGACGTAAAAATTTAGGATAGGAATTGAGCATTATTGCCTTAGTAGAAGATATGCTTGAGGATAAGCATACATCTAAATTTAGGGGTGTGATAACTTGTAGAAATACAAGTTATTTATGCTGCTTTGTTTAGATATTGCGGCTAAAAGAGAGAAAATATGCGTCGCTTGTATGGAAATTGGGAAAGAAGTACAATAATTATAAATTATCGCCAATACACCCACTGACACCATCGCGATGATAGGAAAGGATATTTTAAGTCTGTTTTGCAGGAAATTAAGTCACCGCTTGCGATCAAGGCTCAAAGAGAAACTCAATAATGCATCTCCGTCGCATTGCGCCCGTCAATCAATAATGAAGAGACGATCAACGCAATGACGGCACATGCGATAGTCGATCCAAAGCTGAACTTCAACTTCGTGCGGTAATCAAAAATAGCACCACATGCGAACACACGATCGAAGATGCAAATGAGCAATGTAATTGCGGAGGATTCTGACACGTGTACAGCTAAGCATTGTGCATTATTGACGGATTGATTGCATAACAGAAGGAATATTTATTCCACCATTTTCGAAATTTGCATAACGATAAAGTGGGGTCCATACAGCAAAGAGTCAAAGCCTTCATCTATAAATACCCTCAAAGAAATCACTTAAATATATACTTGATACAAGGCTATTTTGATATTTGTATAGTGAGAGAGAGGCTTATTTGAGTGCTAATCGGAGAAGATCTGGGAAGAAAAGAGACAAGGCCGAGAGGTGAGTCTCAGGGCAAATCATTCGTATCCCGTCATGAAGCTCTATACCTAGATCAACTCTACTAGATGAGCAAACCTAAGAGGGAAGCTCTTCCTTCCATTCATTCCATACGCCGGCAAGCAATCTCTCCATCCAGATCTGTGTCAAGACGTTGGCACTCTTCTGTATTTGTTTCTATCTCTATCATCAATTGTATCCCATTTTCTTAATCTCTTCATTCACACCATGTATTAGATGCTTGATTCTATAATTAAATGTGATGATCATTTTCATCTCCATATTTCAGTCTATTTCCGTTCCTCCATAAATCGCTTTCTCCACGATGTTTTC
Organism: Benincasa hispida; assembly: GCF_027475165.1. Classification (NCBI taxonomy): domain Eukaryota; kingdom Viridiplantae; phylum Streptophyta; class Magnoliopsida; order Cucurbitales; family Cucurbitaceae; genus Benincasa; species Benincasa hispida. The sequence goes on from NC_143483.1 coordinate 24,233,612, forward strand.
TTAATCCCTTGTTAATTAGCATGAATCTAACAAGTAAATTAATCTGTGCTAAATAAATAAATATGTTTAGTAAAGCATTCTAGACGGCATCTTCACCTGTGAGAGCAGAAGTGAAGATGTCATTCTGATCTGTCGAGAAAAGGTTGGAAGAATGCGTTAACTAAAGCAAAAAGTACTTCTAGAGATGGAAGCAACCTTGCATTCATTACGTTCCTCCCTGATTCACCACAGAGATGTGGGAACGCGGCCGATCACCGAAAGGTGTATGCCAAGGGAAAGCGAAACCTTATATCTTTAACGCAATTAAGGAACTTGCGATGTTTGTATTAATTATCTTTTCTCTTTCTGAATCATACATAAAGCCTTACCACCATATAACACGATTCTTTGTATAATCTTCACAGTCATTCTCAATCTCGGTATCATGTATCGTGTATCCTTTATCTTGTATCATGTTAGCTTAGGTTTATTTTATCGCACTTTATTCTATCGCATCTTTACTTTACTACACAACTTTACTTTATCGCATTTTAAATACCTTACACACAATCTTTTATTAATTGAAAAACCCCTGGTCGCATATATCACAAATGTAACGGAATAACCTAAAACAATCCCTATGTTTGACCTCGGATCACACCGAGAAATTTGCGGTGGAATTATACTTGGTTCCAACACAAGGAAACTTGTGACAACGCATAGCATACTACAAGAACATTTAGTAATAACGCATATCTAGAAGTAGTATCGCATAAATAAAGTGTGTTCGAATAAGGATAACACGGCATCCATATTCCACTTCCTTTCCAAGTCATCAAGTTTATGGCATCATGAGCTTGTATGATCCATCATTCATCACCATCCATCTGCTTATTTAGCATCATCGCATTTCAAGTGTGTCAAGTTTATGGTGCCGTTGTCGGGGAACTGGTAATAGGGACATGGACTTGTATCTTGTATTCTATTCATCCATGCATTGTATGCCATAAGATAAGATAAATTTTATGCCCAACAATTGTATATGAATTGGCTAAGAAATGCAAGAATTATAAATTGTTTCTGTTTTGGTTTGCAGGATATCAAGTCACCGCATGCATTCATGGCTCAAAGATAAAAGAACAATGCATCTACATCGCATTGCGCCCATCATTCAAGACTGAAAAGATGATCAACGCAATGACAACGCATGCGACAATCGATCAAGAGCTAAGCGATCAATGCAATCTCAACTGCATACTGTAATAAAAAATAACACTGCATGCGGGCGAAATATATACTTGATACGAGATGTAAAGAGCAACGCAATTGCGGAGGATTTTGATGCGTGTACAGCGGACCGTTGTGCATTTCGGACGGGATTGATTACGTAACAGAAGAAATATTCACTCCGCCATCTCAGGAACTGCCTTAACCATAAAGTGGGGACCACACTGCAAAGAGTCAAGCTTCGCCTATAAATAGCTTCTGCAATTCCACTGAAATATATACTTGATACGAGAGACTTGATATAGAGAATACTCGATATTTGAGTACTGATCTGAGAGAGAGACTGGTTGAGCGGCTAATCAGAATAGATCTGGGATGAATCAAGAGATAAGGCTGAGAGGTGAGTCTCAAGGCAAATAATCCTTCTGATCCCCGTCGTCAAAGCTTTGTACGAAGGTCACCATTCATCCCACACGCCGGCAAGCAAAACCTCCGTCCAGATCTGTGTCAAGACGTTGACACTCTTCTGTATTTGTTTCTATATCTTTATCATCACTTGTATTCATCTTCTTAAGTCTTTCATTCACACCATGTATCAGACGCTTAATCTTAGTATTGAATGTTATGATCATTTCCATTATCACCTCTCTGCCTATTTCCATTCATCCATAATTCACTTTCTCCATGACGTTTTCTTAATTCCCTGGGTAATTAGCAAGAATTAAGCAAGTAAATAAATTGGGTTAAGGAAATAATTAAGTTTAGCTAAAGCATGCTCGACGGCATCTTCACCTGTGAGAGCAGAAGTGAAGAAGTTATTCCACCTATCGAGAGAGGGTTGGAAGAATGCGTTAACTAAAGCGAGAAGTACTTCTAGAGATGGAAGCAACCTTGTGTTCATCACGTTCATCCCCGTTTCACTATAGAGATATGGCAACGCGGCCGATCACCGAGAGGTGTACACCAAGGGAAAGCGGAACCTTAGTCATATCTTTAATGAAATTAACAAACTTGCGATGTTTTTACTACTTATCCTTTCTATTTCTGATTCATCCATAAAGACTTGTCATTGCATACCACGATCCTTTGTATAACTTCACAATCAGTCTCGAACTCAGTATCGTGTATATCTTATCTTGTATCTTGTATCATGTTAGTTTAGGATTTATTTTCATTGCAATTTATTTCATTAACACAACTTTACGTTACCGCACTTTAAATTCATGTATAAACATACACACTTTATTAATTGTAAAACCAGTCGGCTGTATCACAAAAAGTAACATACTAACGAAAACAATCCTTGTGTTTGACCTCGAATTATTCTAAGAAACTTGCGTTGGAATTATACTTGGTTTCAGTGTAAGGAAACTTCTGACATGCATTACTCTATCGCATACTACAAGCATTACATTCATCCATGAGTAGTGTGAATAAACATAGCATAAGACAAAATTTAGCATTACAAGATTATGGCACTGTTGACGGGGATTGGTAACGGTTAGTGTTGAGTACGTTTGTGATATTTTGTAGGACAAATCTCTTTGTACTGACTGCTTATCGCGAAGAGCAGTCTGACGGTTTATGAGTACTGGAACTGATCCAGAATTCAAGGCTGACCCAGTGATCGAGCGTACATTTCGCGCAAGGGCACACCAGAACAGAGCGAGGCGAAAGAGAGCCAATAGGGCAGAAAACAAAAATAACAATGAGGCACCCGAAGTGAATCAAGCGGTGGGACGGCCAGCACAAGATCTCGTTTTTCTTGCTGCTGACCGCAACATCCCGATGAGGAACTATGCGGCGCCTAATCTGTATGAATTTTCGCTTGGAATTTCAAGACTGATAGTTGAGGAGAACACAAGATTCGAGATTAAACTGGTTATGCTCCAAATGATTCAGAATACGGGGCAATTTGGGGTCTACAAGGTGAGGATCCACATGCCCATCTGACCAGTTTCGTCGAGATGTGCGGTAACTTCTCCATTCCTAGCATTACCCCAAAAGGTATCAGACTATACCTCTTCCCTTACACCTTGAGGGATGAGGCTAAGAGGTGGGCTCATTCACTGGAGCCAAATGAAATAACTTCCTAGGATCAGTTGGTTGAACGATTTATGAAGAAGTTCTTCCCTCCAGCAGTCAACGCAAGAAGACAGAAGGATGTGCTGAACTTTGAATAGATGGATAACGAGACCCTTAGCATCGCCTGGGTGCAATTCAGAAGACTAGTGAAGAATTGTCCACATATTGAGATACCCAATTGCGTTCTGATGGAAACGTTCTATAATGGCCTGAACAGATCAACGCAGGTTGTTGCTGATGCCTCCACTACGGGAGGATTTATGGAAAAAACATACATTGAAGCCAAGGTCATCCTTTACCGCATCTCGCAGAGTATGGATGACTGGGTAGATGAGTACAGAGGAAGAGGCTCCGAGAGAAGAAGAAATGATACTGCCATTGTACCTGTTGAGACAATGACAACTCTGGTCGTACAGATGGTCGCAGTAACCTCTATCCTCCAGTCGATGGCGCTTAATCAAGGTGCCCTCTCCTAAGGATTAGCGCAACCCAATGCGCCAGCACAAGTGGTCGCAATAAGTTGCGTCTAGTGTGGAGGGGGCCATGCGGTGGAAATATGCCCATCAAACCTGCAGCAAGTGTGTGCAATCCAGAATAATCCCTACAGCAACACCTATAATTTTGGTTGGAGGAATCACCCTAATTTCGGTTGGGGAGGAAACCATAACCAAGGGGGGTCGAGCAACCATCAGAACAGCAACTCCGAGAATTGAGGAAACCCTCCACCTTTTCACCACAATCAGAATCAGGGTCAATAGAGACAGCTGCAAAACAAACCATCCTCCTCTAACACCTCCGAAAATTCATTGGAGTTCTGCTCAAGCAATATATGCATAAAAACGATGCGGTAATGTAGTCGCAGGCGTCTTCAATCAGAAATTTGGAGATTCAAGTAGGGCAGCATGCATCTGAACTATGTAATAGAACACCTGAAACATTGCCAAACAATTCCAAAGCCCCTGGATCTCACAGGAAGGAGAAATTTCCGTGATGGCATTGGGCAGGCAAGCTTGATCACCTACGAAGGTGTGGATTGCGTTCATCAAGGGAAATATCTTCCGGTCCATATCTCAATTCTATGTTTAAATATTGTCTTTATTGCTTCATGAATTTTGTTATTTATGACTTCCTTAAACTTACTTTCGACGCTTTATGAATTTAATTCTCATTTAATTCACTTTCTTTTATTTCCGTGCTCTCTTTAATTTCTTTACTTTTTTTTAGTAAATGTGTTATCCTTAAATTTTGGTGAATGATTGTTTAATAAGAAGAGAATTAATACCGCAAAGTCCTTGTGAATTGCGTTGATGAAAATATATATATTGCGAATTGCGTTGATGAAAAAATATATATATATATTAATAATAAAAGACATCTGGTATGCATGGCGATGATGGGTGCATCTTGTGCTAACAAGAAACACTTTACGTTCATCCAACTTAAATGCATTGCGCTGAGGGGTGTGTTGCGCTCGTGTGTATTATTAGCCCGTCCTTAGCAAAAACGCACTATGTTGAGGTAGTGTTGCGCTGGTAGAAATATCATGCGCCCGTCCTCCAGAAATGAATTGAGTTAAGGGGTGTGTTGTGATGATACATGCGTTGTTGCCCGTCCTCTGCAAATATGCACTTGCGTTAATGGAAGCGTAGTGTTAATTTTTAATTGTGCACCCATCTGAATCAAATACAAAAGATAACTTCATTCATTATTTGTCTATGTATAGAAGCTAATGTCTTGATTCTTTGTACATACTTCAAATTTTGTATTGCGTTAATTGTAATTCCTTGTATACTTGGTTAATTTTTAATATAACCGAGTAATAATTCTTTCCATATGCATTAGCCTCTTCTTCATCATCCTTTGTCATTATTGCGATGTTCTTGATCGTTTATTTTGTGTTATTCATTGCGCTGCCATGATGAGTTATATGCATACACTTAGTAACATTCCCCACACTTTGTATTTTCTGACTAACACTTAGTTAATTCGTAGCTTAGCAATGCTTTACCTTTTAAATTCTGCTCAAACCTTCTTTTCAAAATTTTGTCTAAGTGTTTGTCTATTCTGTCCAAACAACGCAATGAGAACCTTGCGCATCTCTAAATTTGGGGGTGGGGAAGGTCTGAACATATGAGATCAAGTGATGCAGTCATTAAGAAAATGTGTTCATTATTTCCATTATCAAAAAAAAAATCATACAAAACTCCAATGTCAGTGCAAGGGAAATCCCAAAAACAATCCCAACCTGATAAGAGTTAAGTTGTGAAAGGAACCTGCTCGTAGTTGGATGTTCGCATGACACCCGTGAGAGCAAGCCAAAACGAAGGTGGGTTTCCAAGAACAACGCAATATGAAAAGAGAAGAGAAAAATGAGAAAAATAAGAACATAAGAGACAACTCCTCTGATCGGCAAAAGTTAAAATTAACTGAAAATCAAGAGTTGAAGTTGAAATTGGCACACAACCGTAGTTGGATGTTTGTATGAAACCCGTGGGAACAAGTCAAAATGAAAGGTGTGACCATGATCAACAGTCTCTAATAAATAACGCAAATTTGACCACCACATCTGGACGCATCAAGTTGTTTTTACAAGAAGAGGTAAACATTCTTTTTAAAATTAGAAGGGAATTTTTTAGCAAAGATTTGTTGTATAAAAGAATAAAGTAGGGCTTTTTTATGAATTATCAAGGATAGAAGGAAATTGCGTTGTTAAGTAATGTTGCCTAGGTGGAGCATTCGGAGCAACCAATCGACGCAAAATAAGGATAGGAAGTTAGCAATATTGCCTTAGTAGAAGATATGCTTGAGGACAAGCATATATCTAAATTTAGGGGTGTGATAACTTGTAGAAATACACGTTATTTATACTGTTTTATTTAGATTTTGAGGATAAAAGAAAGAAAAGCTGCATCGATTGTATATGAATTGGTTAAGAAATGCAAGAATTATAAATTGTTGTCAATACACCCACTGAGACCATTGCGATGGTAGAATAGAATATTTTTATTCTGGTTTGAAGGAAATCAAGTCACCGCATACATCATTCAAGACTGAAAAGATGATCAACACAATGACGGCGCATGCGACAGTCGATCAAGAGCTAAGCGATCAACGCAATCTCAACCGCATGCGGTAATAAAAAATAACACCGCATGCGGGCGAACGATTGAAGATTCAAAGAGCAACGCAATTGCGAAGGATTCTGACGCGTGTACAGCTGACCATTGTGCATTTCGGACGAGATTGATTGTGTAATAGAAGGAATATTCACTCCTCCACCTTAGGAACTACCTTAACCATAAAGTGGGGACCACACTGCAAAGAGTCAAGCTTCACCTATAAATAGCTTCTACAATTCCATTGAAAGATATACTTGATACGAGAGACTTGATATAGAGAATACTCGATATTTTAGTACTGATCTGAGAGAGAGATTGCTTGAGCGACTAATCAGAATAGATCTAAGAAGAATCAAGAGACAAGGCCGAGAAGTGAGTCTTCGGGCAAAGAATCCTTTTGATCCTCGTCGTTGAAGCTCTGTATGAAGGTCACTTCTACCAGAAGAACAAGCCTGAGAGGGAAGCTCTTTTCTCCATTCATCCCACACGCTGGCAAGCAAAACCTCCGTCCAGATTTGTGTCAAGACGCTGACACTCTTCTGTATTTGTTTCTATCTCTTTATCATCACTTGTATTCATCTTCTTTAGTCTTTCATTCACACCATGTATCAGACGCTTAATCTTAGTATTGAATGTTATGATCATTTCCATTATCACCTCTCTGCCTATTTCCATTCATCCATAATTCACTTTCTCCATGACGTTTTCTTAATTACCTGGGTAATTAGCAAGAATTAAGCAAGTAAATAAATTGGGTTAAGGAAATAATTAAGTTTAGCTAAAGCATGCTCGACGTCATCTTCACCTGTGAGAGCAGAAGTGAAGATGTTATTCCGCCTATCAAGAGAGGGTTGGAAGAATGCGTTAACTAAAGCGAGAAGTACTTTCAGAGATGGGTTGGAAGATGAACGTATGAACACAAGGTTGCTTCCATCTCTGGACGTACTACTCGCTTTAGTTAATGCATTCTTCTAACCTTCTCTCGACAGATCAGAATGACATCTTCACTTCTGCTCTCGCAGGGGAAGATGTCATCTAGCATGCTTTAGCTAAATGCATTTATCTCTTTATCACGGATTAAGTTACTCGTTTAATCCATATTAATTACCAAGGTTTTAAGAAAACTTCATGGAGAAATCAATAAATGGAGGAGTGAAAATAGATAGAGAAGTGGAAATGGAAATGATCGAGACATTCAATAAAACTATTTAGCGTCTGATACATGATTTGTGAATGAAGAGATTAAGAAGATGAAATATACTTGATGAAAATAGTGTTAGAAACAAGTACAAATGAGCGCCAATGTCTTAGCACCAATCTAAATGGAGATTTGCTTGCCGGTGTGGATGGATCGAATGGAAGGATGAGCTTCCCTCTCAGGCTTGCTCAACCAGCAGCAGGGATCTAAGCACAGAGCTTCACGGTAGGGATCTGGCAGAATCGTACTGAGTCTCACCTCTCGGTCGTGTGTCTTCTTTTCCCAGATTTCTTTCGATCAGTACTCAGCTCAGCTTCTCTCTCAATAATTCAGCAACAATTAGCCCTCGTATCAATTATACCCTTCTCAAGTATATCTTCTCTGAATTCTATGGGGGTATTTATAGGTGAAAAGGTTTGGCTCTTGGCTTATGGACCCTACTTCTTGTTATGGAAATTTCGAAGATGGAGGAATAAATGTTCTTTCTGTTATGCAATTAGACCATTAAATCTGCACAACGGTTAGTTGTACACGTGTCACAATACTCCGCCTTTGTATTGCTCAGCTGTATCTTTCGATCGGTTGCTTGCATGTGGTATTGTATTTATAACCGCATACAATTGAAATTCAGCTCGGGATCGACTGTCGCATTGCGCCGTCATTTCATTAATCGTCTCTTCATTGTTGATTAACGGGCGCAATGTAACAAAGATGCGTTGTTCAGTTTCTCGTTGAGCCTTGATCACAAGCGGTGACTTGGTTTCCTACAAAACAGAGTAAAAATATCCTCTTCGACCATCTTGACGATGTCAGTGGGTGTAATTACATTAATTCATAATTATTGTATTTCTGACCTAATTTTCATACAATCAACGCATATTCCTTCTCTTTTGGCTGCAATATCTAGATAAGGCAGCATAAATAACTTGTATTTCTACAAGTTATCACAATCCATGGTAGAAGTCGTGCATTACCTTTGGAATGACAATGGCTGGACACTGCCAAAACGTGTCCCATCCATGTTCTACGATAACACTCGTGATCAGGTCTGGTAGTGTCATTGGTGCTGGGAAAAATCCCATCTCCATCAACATATCATCGTTCTCCTTCTTTCTAGATGGACGTCCTTTGGACAACGCGGACTCGCTACTCTCTGCAATTGCTTTGCCCTTTTCCTTCGTCAACGCAAGGTGAAATTCTTGCCTTTGTCTCCTTTCCTACTCCCTGCATTGTTCCTCCTTTTCTCGTTCAACAAGTTCCTTGTGTCACACCCCGCCCCAAACCACCCTCTTAGCCTAGAGAAGGGCGTGACTGCAATAGTTATCAACTCTTTGGCTGACACTTACTGCCTAATAACTCTTGCGGAATAACTCTGATACCAAAATATAACTTATATACAGCGGAATGTCTTTAAGCCAAAAAATTATTAATTTAGAAACATAACATATTTAAAGTCATTACAACATTAGATTTACAAGTCCCAAAACACAAAAACCCTAGTTCCTATATGAACAACAGTAACATGTGTACAATATTAACAGTAACCACCTAAACAGACGGATTACAAATTTCTTTATCCTTTAGTGGCAGAGCAGATGTAGAGCTATCTTCAAAGGACTTGACCGCTACTTGAGAGGGAGGGGGGGACATTTGAAAACGGGGTGAGCTTACGCCCAGTGAGTGACTTAATAAAGGTAATTGATTCTCATGCAAAATCTCAATAAAGAGTTTAACTGAAATATAAGCTTCTACAGTACTTGTACTGCAGTACAAACATTTTTCAAGCATAAAACATATAAAGCTATTTTAATCATAAAACAGTAAAACTGTTTCTCAGTCGAGAACAACCCCATGGTGGGTAAAAACAATCCCAACACCAACTGCTAGTCAAGAGAGAACCTTTTTGCTCAATCTCTGACTCTAACTACCTACGTGCACGTGGCCATACTAAGTACTATCATACCTTAGGTACTTCTGTATAGATACCTTCTCAAACGTCCTTCAGTATTTGGTTAGTTTGGTACCTTCTCAAACGTCCTTCAGTACCAATAGATACCTTCTCAAAGTCCTTCGGTATCTAGTTGGGCGGATATCTTCTTAAACGTCCTTCGGTATCGCGTTTTAAGTAAAACTAGTCATAAATGACTTTCTCTCTTTAAAGCATGTAAAGTATAACATATATAAAAACATGGCTTTAAAGGTACAAATGCATGCTGAGTATATTTAACACATATAAATCGCTTTTCAACAATTTCTCACACATGCATGTGTTTAAAACATAACTCATGGTTTGCTTGGAAATTACTTTATAAAACTAGCTGGTATGAGAATAATCTTTTTTAAAACATACTTTCTATAAAATGTTGTAATCAAACATTTTAAGCAAATGTTTTAGTCAAAACGTTTTAGCCACTCACCTTGATCGCTTAGGAGCTTTTCACTCTAGTAGCTCCCTTTTCTACCTCGGGCTCCCTTTTCACCCCTAGAATCCAGATTCAAATTACAGCTCAAATTACTCATAGTTATAAATCTTATTTTGAGATTCTTCCTTCTACAAACATATTCTAAAATTTCTCAGGAAGCTTACCCTAACATTTGAGCTTAGAACCTCTCGTGTTTTGGCCGGAATCATAGAATCTTCAAGACTGACTCAAGCTTATTCGACAGCCTGACCCTTCTGTCTTCTTCTCAGTTTCCAACCCGATCCCTTCGAGCCTTTCCTTCGGCAGCCCTACCTTGAAAACTAGACTCTCAGAGCTTTCAGGTGGCTTTGGAATCACTCCAAACGCATGAGTAAATTGGGAGAACTTCTCATCCCAAGTTGATGCTGCTTTCCAGACTTCACTGTCCAATGCATCCTATTTGAAATACTATGACCAACGCATGGATTTTGGCTCCAACGCCAGGTTTGCTCAACTTTCCCACTTTTTTTACGGTATTTTTGAATTGTGATCTAAAATGAAGTCTCTTGGCTCTATTTATAGGCGTCCAAACCTTCCCCAGAGTTGACACCACCTACTTGGCTGCATGGCCAAGCGTTTCTCCCACACACTACCAACACATCATTTTGATCAGCGCAACCTAAGTGTCCTCCTTCTGTGTAGCCAACGCATGAGCTTCCAATCTGATGCCACTACCTCAAATTCTTCAGGCTTAAGGCTTTCCACCCAAGTAGACATATGGTTTGATGATGTTTCCCAGGTGATCTCATCCTTTGTATGTGTCCAACTCTTGGATCTTTCAATGTATAGTCCATACTCAATGCCTAGCCTATCATCAACACATAGCAAGCCAATTCACTACCATTACAATTCAACTTAGCCGTCGCAATCCAATTTAACCATCACAATGAGCTAACCATCACCAACTCATAGGGTGACCGTCCATCCTCAACGCATGGCTCACTAGGCAACATCACACGGCTTTCTTGGCATGGGCGCATGATGCTAGCCACCGACGCATGGGCGAGCTGCGCAGGCTAGCCGCTCAACGCATGGGCGTGCTGCTTCGATGCATGGGCATGCGGTGTATGCTGGCCATCGCTCGCTCGCTCGGCCTCATGGGCGTGCTTGGCCGCATGGGCTGCGCGCTTGACTGCATGGCAGGGCACCTCAATGCACAACATGGCTGCTCGGCAGGGCACTCACTGCATGGGCGTGGCCGCTCAACGCATTGGCAGGGCATCTGGCTGAGGCTACTCGATGCATGGGTAGGGCGTCTGGCTGAGGCTGCTCGACGCATGGGCAGGGCGTCTGGTCGAGGCTGCTCGACGCATGGCATGGGCGCTAGCCAAGGCTGCTAGACGTATGGGCTGCCTTTCAATGCATGCCTCGCCTACCTGTGTGCCTTTTAACGCATCATCTCTATTTTCCTCCTTCAGCCGCATGCCCTCACCAACAACCTTTCCAACGCGTCAACACCACCCTTCCAATGCATCAACACACTAATTTCTATACTTAGCCAAATTTCCATGTATTTCCCCAAAAGTTAAACTTCCAAATTTCCTCTTTTCTTCAAATCTCCACTCTTTTCTCTATCATTCCGCACTAGCTTCCACAACAACCTACTCATCACATTGATCTTAGTAGGGAATCTACTCAAGTAGAGAAATTAGGATTCGGGGTTCACACCTCACCCTTCTTCTCTCTTAAGCTCTGCACATTTGCTTGGCGTTTCTTCTCCTTCTCCTCTTTCTTTCTCGTTTCTTCTTCTGGCTTCTTCTTCTTTTCTTCTTTTGCCTCTTCTCTCTCTTCTATCTCAAACTTTCTTTCAAACTGCTCGGAGGCCAGCAAAATGCATTGTTCCTCTTTAAGCCTTCTCCTTTCTTCTTCTACCAATATTTCATTATTGCGGCGCACCTCTTCATCTTGTAATATTCTCCTTCAACTACCTTCTGCGATGATGAGTTTTGCTCGCAACATTTTCTCCTGCTTCTCTTCCTCCTCTTTTCTCCTCTTCTCCTGCTCTTCTAATGCGTCTATCAAAATTGGAGGGTCAATGGTTGACCCTTGCGGCGCATTCTCCTTACGACGCCGCATCAAGGGGGTAACATCTTTTTCTTCTCCTTCGTCAGTCGCAATCATTTGTGTTGTTTCAGGTTGCACTGGGTCTCTAGTTCGCTGATTCCCCCTTGTCCTCCCTTACGGAGGTGGATTCTTCGTCCAGATCTGGGCTTGCAGCCCTCTTTTTCCTTTTTTCTTTCTTCTTCAGGCGTATTTCTTCCCGTCTGCGTTCTCTTCTCTCACTTCTTTCTTTCTTCGTCTTCAGCCTGGCCTTCTCATTTTCCTCATCCTCTTTCTCTTTGATTTTCTTCTTTGCTTTGCTTCGATGGGATTTCTCATCTCATCCAGACCTCTTTTCCTTGCTCTTCTTCTTCTTCTTCTTCTTCTCCTCCTCAGCCACTCCGGCTGCTTCTCAACCACCACTTCCTCTAACGCAACTCTAGAGGGTCCTTCATAGGATTCTGCATTGGCAGTCTCTTTAGGATCCATGATGACCAGAGCGCTTCTCCTTGACTCCTCCTCCATCACCTCCTCCGTAGGCAGTGGTTGGTTCACAACCCCAACCTAGGCAGTCCTCTTCCTTTCTCCAAGTTGCTGAGAATGCTCCCCAACACCTCCTTGTCGTCCAGTTTCTTCTTTTCACTTTCAAAGGAGAGTGTTGGGAGTGGGGTGCTTTCTGAGCTTTGCCCCCTCTTGAACTAAAGTGTCCTGGCTACTAAGTGGTTTCGTCGGAGTCTTTCGGCGACTCGAGGGATATTCTGTGGCTTAGCAGCGAGACGGTGGCTGGCTGCAAGGAATGCTGCCTCTCGCATGGTAAGTTGGACTTTCGAGGGTGATGAGGGTGAAGAAGATGGCTGGGAAGTTTGGTCTGCCATGGATGCCGAAGTAAAAGAAAACTGGAAAGAACTTTAGGATTCTAGGAAGAAGGAAGTCTGGTATTCAGAAGCGATTTAGGTTTCTTTTTGCAAAATGAAGCAAATAAACGACCTAAGAGGAAGAGAACGACCTTTATAGGTTGGGCCTTGATGGGCCCGACGTGATTTCTGCGCGGCAGGCCTCGAGATACTCAAAAAGCCTACCATTTGCACTCCCCATATTTATAAAGCATCAGAGAAAACGTCCTTTCGTCTGCTAACTCATCATTTCTTTGGAAGACAAAAATATTGGACTTCTCAGTTTGCAAAAAGAATTATCTTTAGTGTTTTATTCAAATGGGTGCAAGGTGAAGATTTAACGCAATGAGTTCACCAACGTAAATGCATCTTTGCAGAGGATAGGCAACAACGCATGTATCCCCGCAACACACTCCTTAACTCAATGCCCTTCTGGAGGACGGGCGCACGGTATTTCTACCAGCACAACACTACCTCAACATAATGCATTTTCGCTAAGGACTGGCAAAGAACACATACGAGCGCAATACACCCCTCAGCACAATGCATTTGAGTTGGGTGAATGCAAAGTGTATCTTGTTGGTGTGATGCACCCATCACCACAATGCATATCGAGTGTTGATTGTTTTATTATTGATTTTTTTTTTTGCATCAACGCAAGTCATAAGGACCTTGCAGTAATCATTTTCTTCTTATTAATCCAATCATTCACCAAGTTTTAAAAATAACGCATTAAATACAGAAAGGTAAAGAAATTAAAGAGAGTTCAAAAATAAATGCAAGAGAATTAAATGAAGAATAATTTCATAAAGTCATAAAAACAAATTTAAAGAAGCAATAAATGACAAGGTTCATAAAGCAATAAAGACAGGAAGTAAGGAAGCATGTAAACATAGAATTGAGATATGGACCGGAAGATAGTTTTTTTCTTTGATGAACGCAATCCACACCTCCGCAGGCGGTCCAGCTTGCCTGCCCAATGTCTTCAGGGACATTGTTCCTTCCCATGAGATCCAGGGGCTTCAGAGTTGCTAGGCAACGTTCCAGGTGTTCTATTTCGAAGTTCGAATGCTAGCTGCCCCACTTGAATCTCCAAATTTCTGATTGAAGACGTCTGCGCCTACATCACCACATCATTTTTATCCATGTATTGCTTGAGCAGGGCCCCCAATGAATTACTAGAGGTGTTGGAAGATGAGGATGGTTGGTTGTGTGATTGTCTCTATTGACCCTGATTCTGATTGTAGTGAAAAGGTGAAGGTTTCCCTCGATTCCCTCAGTTGCTATTCTGATGGTTGCTTGGCCCACCTTGGTTCTGATTTCCTCCCCAACCGAAGTTAGGATGGTTCCTCTAACCAGGATTATACGTGTTGTTGTAGAGGTTATTCTAGATAGCGCATACTTGTTGTACGTTCGATGGGCACATTTTCGCCGCATGGCTCCCTCCACAATTGACGCAACTGATTGTGGCCACTTATGCCGATGCAGTGGGTTGCACTGATCCTTCGGAAAGGGCACCTTGATTAAGCGCCATCGACTGGAGGATAGAGGTCACTGCGGCCATCTGGGCGGCCAAGGTAGTCATTGTCTCCGCAGGGACAATGGCAGTTTCATTTCTTCTTCTCTCGAAACCTCTTCCTCCATACCCATTGTCAACCCAGTCATCCATATTCCGCGAGATGCGTTCAAGGATGACCTTGGCTTCAATATATGTTTTATGCATAAAACCTCGTCAACAATAGCCTGCGTTGATCTATTCAGGCCATTATAGAAAGTTTCCATCAGAATGCAATCGGGTATCCCGATATGTGGACAATTTTTCACCAGTCTTCTGAATCACACCCAGGCGGTGCTGAGGGTCTCGTTATCCATCCGTTCAAAGTTCAACACATCCTTCCGTCGCCTTGCATTGACAGCCGGAGGGAAGAACTTCTTCATAAACCTTTCAACCAACTGATCCCATGAAGTAATCTCATTTGGCTCTAATGGATGAGCCCACCTCTTGGCATCATCCCTCAAGGTGTAAGGGAAGAGATATAATCTGATACCTTCAGAGGTAACACTAGGTATAGAGAAGTTACCGCACATCTCGACGAAACTGGTTAGGTAGGCATGTGGGTTTTCACCTTGTAGACCGCCAAACTGCCCCGTATTCTGAATCATTTAGAGCATGACCAGTTTGTCTCGAATCTTGCATTCTTCTCGACTATCGGCCTTGAAATTCCAGGCGAAAAATCATACAGATTGGGCGCCGCATAGTTCCTCATCAGAATGTTGCGTTCAACAGCAAGGAAAACGGGATCTTGTGCTGGCCGTCCCACCCTTTGATTCACTTCGGGTGCCACATTGTCATTGTTATTATCTGCCATGTTGGCCTTCTTTCGCCTCGGTCCGTTCTGCCGTGCCCTTGCACGAAATATACGCTCAATCTCTGGGTCAGCCTCAAATTCTGGGTCAGTCCCAGTACTCATAAATTTTCAGATTACTCTCCGCGATAAACAGCTAGTACAAAGAGATCTGTCCTGCAAAATACCACAGACATACTCAATAATAACCATTACCAATCCACGGCAACAGTGCCATAAACTTGTACACTCGTGAATTGATGTTCTCTAAATAAGTGTCACACCCCCTCCCAAACTACCTACTAGATTAGTCAGGGAGATGGCGTGAAGCCAACAGATATCGCCCTCCTCTAACGATACCTATTGACCCTGCTGAATCGTTGAACCTGATAAACAAATTAATCTTAGATATAAATTACTTTACATGTAACACAACACAGCAGAACCTCTGAAAACCATTAGACACACATGAAGTGTAGTCCTGACATAACTCGGTTTGGAAAATAACCTGATAGAGATATCACAACCAAAAATATATCCAATTGAGGTTTACACAACCACGACATCTAGTGCTTACACAAACATAAACTATCCAGTTCTTACAAAGGCATTTACAATACAAACAGACACAATGTACAACTCCACCCACGTATAGAGCTTGATCTGGAAGCTTTTAGCAGAAAACAGACTTTGGCAGTTATCAGGCAGTGGGAGCTCGATCTCTACCTGAAAAGTGGGAAAACATTTTGAAAGAGTGAGCTACGAAGCCCAATGAGTGACTAAATTTAAAACTGTAAATTCGTAAATCAGAACACGTGATAAACCTTTAAACGTATAAATCTGTTCAATCAAGGCGTTAAACATAAACGTGTAACGCTAAAAGCTTTCTCAAATGTTTCGCGAGTACGCCATTAAAATCTAGCAAGGCATATCAAGTATATAAAACATTTTAACTAACATGACAAATCAACATTGTGTAGGGCACGCCTAGTACAACCAACGTTTACTAGCTCTACGATGTAGTGGGGCCCGCCCAACACTCCCATCATCTTTGTCTTAGTGGGGCCTGCCCAGCACTCCCGACAGCATCGTTGTCACGGAGTACACTCAACGTCAACAATGGAATATAACCTGTGTGCACACGGTACCATATAGCCTCGGGCTCAATATCTCAGTCATGTAGTCAATAAAAGTCTCAGAAAACCACATGAAAATATTAAAACATGCCTGTTTATCTTTATCTTTCGTACAACTCAAGCTTACTCGGCTTGCTCGTGAAAAACTAAAAATCTTTAAACAGTACTCGCTAATACATACTTTACCTTAAATGGTATCGTTTCAACTACTTTTCAAGAAGTCAATAATCACGTGCTCGTATATAAACCTCATTAGAAAATCTAAGTTCAAAACTTATGCTTGAAACCATTCATAGAAATCATGTATCATTCATAAGTTCATATTCAAGCATGTAAACCATTTAAGCATAAATTACAGTTTAGAAATCATTTTTGAACTTTGTTTTGTCACTCACAGTCTTGGCTAGTTCCCTGGTCTGTAGACTCGGCCTATTTCCTCTTGGCCTATCAAACAACCGAAACCGAGCATCAGAACTATAAATCCTCTTGTCTTTCCATGCTCATGAATTCTAAATTCTAGAAATAAAATCACACTTCACATTTTCTTTCCAGATTTCCCAGATTCAATACCCTAACTTCCAACACTCATAACTTCCTCAATACTTGACCAAAATTAATGTACTATATATCAAGCTCTTCATTTTTGAACCCTCTACAACTTACCTGAAGAAATAAAAACGAGATTCCCAAAGGATTTGTCCAGAAATCCCCCGAACATAGCAAATACAGATTCGTGCTTCTCTGCTACCCTCTACCTTTCTCCTGAAATTAAACCTACTTCTAGTCATTTTTGGCTCATGAATTCTTTTCCAACCATACCCAATTGAGCTTCTAATCCAACCTGTACACCTCAGAATGTTCGAAAAACCAGAAAAAAGTAGAGATCCTTCTGATTTGCACAAAAATTATGTGCTCTGTTTTCCTTTTCAAAAACCATTAACTTAACATCAGATTTAGCTCAAGCTTCCTTCATGAAATTTGTTAGAAAATAGATTAAATTTCAAGAAAGTCAGACCTCACCTTTTAGTTCTTCTTGTGTAGCTCAACCCGACTTAAAAACCAGAGATAGGTAGGTTGAACCCAAATTCTTCCATGGTTGCACTTGCATCAGCTTTTCCTCCCTTCTTCAACCTCCAACCTGCAGCAACTTCTTCTTCCTCTTTCTTCACTCTCTCTCTCAAAATTCTCTAAAAATATAATGGGAAATGATGGAGAAATGGGCTGAAATGAGTGGGTTCTCACTTTAAATCCTAAGCACCGAATGAGTTTCCAATTTCTTTCATTTTTTTTCCTTTTTCCTTTTCCTTTTCCTTCTTTTCTTTTTTTTTCTTTTCTTTTCTTTTCTTTTTCTTTTTTCCCTTTCTTTTCTTTTCTTTATTTATAAATTCCAAAATTATTAAAGACAACTTCAACCAAAAGCTTTGCCATTTTCTTAAACAATGGAACAACAATAACTTAAATCCAACATCCTATAATGTGTGACAAGAGAAAATAATCCAAGGAAAGTCGGGTTTACAATAAGCATATATGGATAGTGATGAATGATGGATCATACAAGCTCATGTTGCCATAAACTTGATGACTTGAAAAGATGGAAATGGACTGTGGATGATGTGTTATGCTTATATACACTTTACACGATACTACTTCTAAATGTATGCGTTATTAATGAAATGCTTGTAGTATGTTATGCGTTGTCACAAGTTTTCTTGCGTTGAAACCAAGTATAATTCCAACGCAAGTTTCTCGGAGTGATCCGAGGTCGAACACAGGGATTGTTGTCGTTAATGCGTTACGTTCGTGATATATGCGACCGGTTTTACAATTAATAAAAGTTGTGTGTTTGTACACATAAATTGCGATAATAAAATAAAAGTGCGATAAAAGTAAACTTAGGCTATTATGATACAAGATACAGGATACTGAGTTTGAGACTGACTGTGAAGTTTATACAAAGGATTGTGTTATGTAGTGGAAAGTTTTTATGTATGAATCAGAAATAGAAGGAGCAAGTAATATAAACATCACAAGTTCCTTAATTGCGTTAAAGATATAACTACGATTCCGCTTTCCCTTGGCGTACACCTCTCGGTGATCAACCGCGTTCCCACATCTCTATGGTTAAACATGGATGCACATAATGAACGCAAGGTTGCTTCCATCTCTGGAAGTACTTCTCGCTTTAGTTAACACATTCTTCCAACCTTCTCTCGACGGGAGGAATGGCATCTTCACTTCTGCTCTCACAAGTGAAGATGCCGTCTAGCGTGCCTTAGCTAAATATATTTATTTCCTTAACACAGATTAATTTCCTTGCTTAATTCATACTAATTACCAAGGGATTAAGAAAATATCGTGGAGAAAGTGCATTATGGAAGAACAGAAATAGACAGAAAGATGGAGATGGAAATGATCATGACATTCAATACTAAGATTTAGCGTCTGATACATGATGTGAATGATAGGGATTAAGAAGATGAGTACAAGTGATGAAAAGAGATAGAAAAAAATACAGAAGAGTGCCAACGTCTTGACACAGATCTGGACGGTGGATTTGCTTGCCGGCGTGTGGAATGAATGGAGAGACAAGCTTCCCTCTCAGGTTTGCTCGTCCGGTAGAAGTGACTTTGGTACAGAGCTTCAACGGCGGGGATTGAAGGATTTTCCCTAAGACTCACCTCTTGGCCTTGTCTCTTAATTCTTCCCGGATCTACTCCAATCAGGCACTCAGACCAGTCTCTCTCTCAATATACAAGTATCAAATTATGCCGTATCAAGTATATCTTGCAATGGAATTGCAGAGGCTATTTATAGGCTCAGCTTTGACTCTCTACAGTGTGGTCCCCACTTTATTGTTAAGGCAGTTTCGGAAATGGTGGAGTGAATATTCCTTCTGTTACGCAATCAATCCTATCAGAAATGTACAACGGTCAACTGTACACACGTCAGAATCCTCTGCAATTGCATTGCTCTTTTGCATCTTCGATCGTTTGCTCGCATGCGATGTTTTTTTTTATTACCGCATGCAGTTGAAGTTAAGCTCTGGATCGAATGTCACTTGCACCGTCATTGTGTTGATCGTTTCTTCATTATTGATTGACGGGCGCAATGCGACGGAGATGCGTTGTTTAGTTCATCTTTGAGCCATGAACGCAAGCGGTGACTTGATTTCTTGCAAACAGAATTGAAACATCCTTTTCTACCATCGCAATGGTATCAGTGGGTGTATTGGCGAAAATTTATAATTCTTGCATTTCTTAGCCAATTTTCATACATTTGACACAACTTTTCTCTCTTTTATCCGCAATATCTAAATAAAGCAGCATAAATAACTTGTATTTCTACAAGTTATCACACATGTATCACAAAAGTAACACATTAATGAAAAGAATCCCTGTGTTCGACCTCGGATTATTTTGAGAAACATGCGTTGAATTATACTTGGTTTCAGCGCAAGGAAACTTGTGACATGCATTACTCTATCGCATACTACAAGCATTACATTCATCCATGAGTAGTGTGAATAAACATAGCATAAGACAAAATTTAGCGTTACATGCACTGCATTCGTCTTGAAGAGGACCACAAAGCAACGATTGAACATCAACATAGGCTCAACCCTATGATGAAAGAAGTTGTCAAGAAGAAGATCATTAAATGGCTAGATACGGGCATAATCTATCCTATAGCAGATAGCACGTGGGTCAACCCCGTGTAGTGTATGCCGAAGAAGGGCGGCATGACAGTAGTCCCGAACGAAAACAACGAATTAATGCCACAAAGGACCGTCACTAGTTGGCACATTTGCATGGACTACCGCAAACTGAATGCGGCCACAAAGAAAGATCACTTCCCTTTGCCATTCATTGTTCAAATGCTAGACTGTCTAGCTGGAAATGATTTTTACTACTTTCTGGATGGTCAAGACAAGTCCACATTCACCTGCCCATATGGGACCTTCGCTTTTCGCCGCATGCCGTTTGACCTCTGCAATGTGCCAAGCACGTTCCGAAGGTGCATGATGGCCATCTTTTCAAATTATCTTGAGGACTCTATTGAAATCTTTATGGACGACTTCTCTATTTATGGGAACACCTACGAAGTCTGTCTAGCTAACTTAGAAAAGATACTGAAGAGATGCGAAGAGACGAATCTGGTGCTCAATTGGGAAAAATGCCATTTCATAGTGAAGGAGGGCATAGTGTTGGGACACAAGGTTTTCCGAGATGGGTTGGAGGTGGACAAAGCAAAAAACGAAGCAATTGAAAAGCTTCCACCTCCAACAAGCGTAAAGGCTGTACGAAGCTTCTTGGGGCACGCTAGATTCTACAGACGATTTGTCAAAGACTTTTCTAAAATAGCACGACCATTGAGTGCGTTGTTAGAGGTTGACAGGAAATTTGAGTTTGACAACAACTGTCTCAACGCATTCAGAGTTTTGAAAGATGCGCTGATTACCGCACCCGTATTGATTGCACCAGACTGGACACTTCCTTTTGAAATAATGTGCGATGCAAGCGGGTATGCGATGGAAGGAGCTTTAGCACAAAAGAGAAAAACAATCTTGCATCCCATCATATATGCGATTAAAACATTAAATCCTGCTCAGAAAAATTATACCACCACAGAGAAAGAGCTTTTAGCGGTAATTTTTGCACTGGAGAAATTTCGGGCATATCTGTTGGGAACAAAGTACTCATCCATTCTAATCATTCGGCAATAAAGTACTTAATGACAAAGAAGGACGCAAAGTCGAGGCTGATCAGGTGGATTCTCCTCCTTCAAGAATTTAATATAGAAATAATTGACCGGAAGGGGACAGAGAACCAAGTTGCGGATCACTTGTCTATACTGGAAAATCTTGAGGTTGGCCGCAGTGAGTCTGAGGTGAGTGCAGTGTCCCGGATGAGTAGCTATTCCATATTGAAGAATTTCCCTGGTATGCAGACATAGTCAATTATCTGGTATGCGAGCAATTTCCTGAAGACTACACCTACCACCAATAGAAGAAGCTCAAACATGAATGCAAACATTATTATTGGAATGAGCCGAATCTGTATAAAATAGGGGAAAACCAGATTTTTCAATTATGTGTACCAAATGCTGCTTAACAACGCATACTATCGCAATGTCACGACTCACCATATGGTGGGCACTTTGGAGGGCAGTGCACCGCAGCTAAAGTTTTACAGAGTGGATTCTTTTGGCCTACATTGTTCAAGGATACAGCTGACTACGCAATGAAGTATGATTGGTGCCAATGCATAGGTAACATTTCATGGGAAAATGCAATGTCAATGAACACTATCTTGGAGCTTGAATTGTTTGACATATGGGGGATTGATTTCATGGGACCATTCCCTCCTTTGAATGGTAAACACTACATTTTATTAGCCGTCGATTATGTCTCCAAGTGGGTAGAGGCAATAACATACGCTGCAAGTAATGCGGTGGTAGTCACCCAGTTCCTAAAGAAACATATTTTCACTTGTTTTGGCACTCCCCGTGCCATCATAAGAGATGAAGGGTCCCACTTTGTTAACCATAATATCAAGGAGTTGCTGCGTAAATACAACATTCTCCACAAGGTGGCCACCGCATACCATCCGCAGACGAATGGTTAGGCCGAAGTGTCCAATCGAGAAATTAAGCTAATACTTGAGAAGGTAGTAAGGCCTTCACGAAAGGATTAGACAACAAAGCTTGACAATGCGTTATGGGCATATCGGACTGCATTTAAAACACCCATAGGTATGTCCCCATATGCGCTGGTATTTAGCAAGGCATGTCATTTGCCTTTGAAGCTGGAATATAAGGCACTATGGGCGGTAAAGAAGCTGAACTTTGATTTGAAGAAGGCAGGAGAAGCTCGAAAAATACAACTGGTCGAGCTAGAAGAATGGAGGATTAACGCATATGAAAATGCGAAGATTTATAAAGAGCACACCAAGCGCTGGCATGACAAACGCATATGCGGGAAGAACCTCCAAGTCGGGCAAAAGGTCTTACTCTTCAACTCACGTCGTGGCTCTTCCCGGAAAAACTAAAGTCACGTTGGTCCGAACCGTTCATAGTTAGACAAGTATTCACACATGGCACAATGAAATTATCAAATGATGATGGAACCAACATATTCAAAGTTAATGGGTAGTGAGTAAAGGCATATCATGGAGAAGGATGGCATCGCCAAGTCGATCCATGGAACTAAAGGACTTTGAATAAAGAAGGAAGTAGGTGGTCCCTGCGTTATCAAACGATCACAATTCATCAGGGATGCAAGTTTTGGGAAACATCAATTCTTCAATTTTTCTCTACTATTCGGAATTTTCACTATATCTTTTTAGTCTTTATCTATCCTTATTCTATTTCTACAAAAAAAAAAAAAAAAGGAGATTGCAATAACGAGTTTTTTAAAAAAAATAATTTAACCCTCTCTCTGTTTTTCTTCAAACGATCAAGGCGCTAGATTGCGGAGATGTTATGCGAAGAAGCAACTTATCTCACTCCATCACCGCAATCTAAAGAAGAAAGATCGCCGCAAAGATGGATGGATCAATACACAAATGCGGGTGACCGCGCAAATTTGGGGGTGTATTTGTTAAGACATAAGATGTAATGCAAGAATGACATGAGATGTACAATGATCTAAGTCCATGTTCTTGTACAATGTATTCTAATCTTATGCCATACAACGCATGGATGAATGATGACTTATGCAATACTACTTCTAGATATGCGTTAATAACGAATGTTCTTGTAGTATGCTGTGCGTTGTCACAAGTTTTCTTATGTTGGAACCAAGTATAATTCCACCGTAAGTTTCTCGGTGTGATCCGAGGTCGAATACAGGGACTGTTTTAGGTTATTGCGTTATAATTGTGATATATGCGACCAGGGGTTTTTGAATTTATAAAAGTTGTGTGTACAGGTATCTTAAAATGCGATAAAGTAAAGGTAAGCGATAAAAATGCGATAATAAAGTAAATTGCGGTAAAAGTAAAGTGCGATAAAATAAACCTAAGCTATGATGATACAAGATGTAGGTTACATGATACAAGATACCGAGGTTGAGATTGACTGTGAGGATTATACAAAGATCGTGTTATGCGGTGGCAAGTCTTATGTGCGAAGCAAAAAGAGAACAGATAACTAATACAAACATCGCAAGTGTCTTAATTGCGTTAAAGATAACAAGTACGGTTCCACTTTTTCCATTGCGTACACCTCTCGGTGATCGGCCACGTTCCCACATCTCTGTGGTGAAACAGGGATGAACGTAGTGAATGTAAGGTTGTTTCCATCTCTGGAAGTACTACTCGCTTTAGTTAATGCATTCTTCTAACCTTTTCTTGACAAATCAGAATGGCATTTTCACTTCTGCTCTCACAGGTGAAAATGTCGTCTAGCATGCCTTAGCTAAACATATTCATCTCTTTAGCACAGATTAAGTTACTTGTTTAATTCATATTAATCACCAAGGGATTAAGAAAACTTCATGGAGAAAATGGTTAATGAAGGAACGGAAGTAGATAGAAAAGTGAAAATGAAATGATCAAGACATTCAATAATACTATTTAGCGTCTGATACATGATTGTGAATGAAGAGATTAAGAAGATGAAATACAATTGATGAAATAGAGTTAAAAACAAATACAAATAAGCGCTAACGTCTTGGCACAGATCTGGAATGGAAAATCGCTTGTCGGCATAGATGGAGTGAATGGATGGATGAGCTTCCCTCTCAGGCTTGCTCGAACCAATAGAAGAGATCTAAGCACAGAGCTTCACAGCGGGGATTTGGAAAAATTGCACTGAGACTTACCTCTTGGCCTTGTCTGTTCTCTTCTCGGTTCTTCTTCGATCAGCACTCAGATCAGCTCTCTCTCAATAGCCTCGTATCAATTACCCCATATCAAGTATATCTTTTTAGTGAATTCTGTGAGGGTATTTATAGGCGAAAAGCTTTGACTCTCTGACTTGTGGTCCCCACTGTATTGTTATGGAAATTCCAACAAATGGTGGAATAAATATTCCTTCTGTTATGCAATCAGACCGTTAAATATGCACAACGGTTAGTTGTACATGTGTCGCAATCCTCCGCACTTGCGTTGCTCATTTTCATCTTTCGATCTTGTGCTCGCATGCAGTGTTGTTTTTATTACCGCATGCGGTTGAAGTTCAACTCTGGATCGACTATTGCATTGCATCGTCATTGCATTGATCGTCTATTCATTGTTGGTTGATGGGTGCAATGCGACAGAGATGCGTTGTTCAATTCCTCTCTGAGCCTTGATTGCAAGCGGTGACTTGGTTTCCTGCAAAACAGAATAGAAATATCCTTTTCTACCATCTTGATGGTGTTAGTGGGTGTATTTGCGATAATTTATATTTATTGTATTTCTTAGCTAATTTTCATACAATCGACGCATATTTTCTCTCTTTTGGCCGCAATATCTGAATAAGGCAGCATAAATAACTTGTATTTCTACAAGTTATCAGTATTCTTCCTTATCTTTATTTCAAATTTTGTGCTATCACATTGCATTTTAGTTTTAAAATTCTTATCACCGCATCCTCTTTTATTACTGCAATCATTTGACATAGATAAATTTAGTAAGTTACCGCATAATGTCTCTTTGCCAAGTATGATTTCAATGATGAAAAATATGGTTCTATTTCTTTCATATATACTCGAGTCGACTTAACTTTAACGTAGTCACTTCATGAAATATTTCTAGAAGTTAGGAGGTTGCTAGCTTTCTTTCAAACTCTCTTTACAAAGCTTTCTAAGAACATCGCATGACTTATATCAATCTTTTGGCAATGAGGACATTGTCACATTTTAAATTTAGGAGTGAGGTATTTATTTACGACCTTGCTATTTTCAAAAAAAAATTAAAAAATAACAACTCCACTTTCAACACAATGGGAAACCCATGTTGATCATGTTGATAAGAGTTAAGTTGTGAAAGGCACTTACCTGTAGTTGGATGTCTGCATGACACACATGGGGGCAAAGCCAAAACGAAAGTACGTCACTAGGATCAACGCATAAATAAATGACCGCAACTCCAATGCCAAGTAGTCATGAGTTTAGTCTGAGAAAGAGTGCATTCCTCGTAGTTGGATGTCCACATAACACACGTGGGGACAAGCCAAAATTAAGGCAAGGCACTTGGATCAGCGCAAGGTAAAAAAATAATAATAATGTCAAGAAATATGCAAGGATAAAATCATTTGACACCCTAGTGAAAAATTTTCTTTTTGAAATAAATCATGCAACGTTCCGGAAGTTAGTAAAGTCTTTTTTAAGGATAAGCTTGCGGTCCCTAGGTCTTAGAAATATTTTAAAAAGAGACTTCAATAAGACTTAAGGAAATTTTAGTATACAGGATTTGAACAAATTGAGAAATCTAGGAAAAGAACTTTGCGGCTGACTTGCTAAAGGAATCTTTAGCTTATGCTTGAAGAAAGCATTGTTTAAATTTGGGGGTGTGATAACAGGCAGAAATGCACGTTATCATAGTGCTAAGTTCTTAAAAAATGTTGGATTGTGTTGATAAAACATGTTAAAATTGCTACCATCAAGCATCAATTTCATAATATTGCGGTCACATGCATTCATCACAAAGGAACAGCTGATTTTCGTGTTTTTATGCAGAATATGCGTTGACGCAATGCAAGAATTGCGATCATAGGAAATCATTAGTCGAGCACAGCATTACCGTAAGGCTTTATGATGATCGTGTTCACAAATATTCGCCCGAGAAGGATCGCCGCAACTTGGTCAGCGCAACATGGTGGGCGTATCTAGGTGAAAGGCTAATTAAACACGATGGGACAAAAAGCTGATGACAGTCGAATCCGAATTAAGTTGACAGCCGATGACGATCACAAGTACATTCAGCTTTTTGGTGACCATTATTCGACGCATCAGTCAGGAATTAAAGTCGTCTCATCTGTACAATCATGAGAGAGAAGTTGCCTTTCACCATGGATGCTCTATAAATACTAAAGGCATCCTTCAGAAAAGGGGTTCACGAGTTCAGCTATTCTTTGTTCCACAAGTTCGCATGCCCTTGTTCATAGTTTCTTTCATTTTAAAGCGGAGCAAGAGAAGAGTGGTGATGTCGGAGATCGCTCAGGGAAACTCGAGAGAGAACCTTGGGGCTTAGAAGTAGAGAGCGGGCCAACTCTTGCAAGAGGAGATTATCTTTTGAGCACGAGTAGAAAAATAGTGTAAATGCCTGGGCAGCAAGTGATTGCTACCAGGCTCTTTATTCTATACTT
Source organism: Benincasa hispida (assembly GCF_027475165.1). Classification (NCBI taxonomy): domain Eukaryota; kingdom Viridiplantae; phylum Streptophyta; class Magnoliopsida; order Cucurbitales; family Cucurbitaceae; genus Benincasa; species Benincasa hispida. The sequence goes on from NC_143483.1 coordinate 24,260,386, forward strand.
GCATTGTTATTTTGTACTTCATCTTCATATTTATACAATGGAAGTTCTATTTCTACATCTGTTCACTCTCTTAATACGCATGAGTAGCTAAACTAGTAGAATGGGTTGAGAAGAACTAAGCTAACATGACCTAGGAAGTTCATTGCTTGCAATTGTCTTGTTTTATGCTGTGCAAAACACCCCTTTCGAGCTACTCGAGAGAGAGTCTAAAGAAAAAACCTAAGACTCGAGAGAGCTAGGTTAGAATCTAGACTCGAAAGAGCAAGATTAGAAATGCATAAACAAGAGATAAGAACTTAGAGATAAGCTCTGTCTGTCAACTTGCATCACATGCATCCTAGAGATAGGAATGATATTATGTGGTCACCTTATTTGTGTGTGTTTTATCCTGTCATCGCATGAATAAGAATATAGGCTTATGTGTAGGTACTATAGACTTATCGCATATATCGCATGTGTTCTAGCATTAGAAGTCATAGCATTCGCATTGAGAGATGGTTTACATAGTTGCATGGTCGCAAAGCACGAACGCAGTCCAGGAAGTGTTAGCTGAAACCCTTCTCAACCCGTTCACCGCATATTCATCGCATCTCCCATTTACCAACTCTTTTCAAACTCCGCCACAATTGTTATTTTTCTTCATTAATGCAATCAACAAAAAACCAACAATTTATTTATTTTGTTACCGCAAGGCTTTCATAAAAATTACTAATGCAATCTGTTTTCACAAGTCCCTGTGTTCAACCCTGGACTTACCAGGAAACTCAGAGGAACTTACACTTGGATTTCGCTAAGTAAACTTAAGTGCACAATGCAATTTCATCAACGCATATTATCCATAATCCACTATATGAAATCAAGCATCACTCACACCAAATATAATGCTAATGCAAGTTTCTCGGGTGATCCGAGGTTGAACTCAGGGACTTGTAGCAAAATGAATGCGGTAATGTGCATGTTTAAATAAAAGAATGATGGAAGGGTTGCTAAGTTAATCCTACTCCTACTCCTACTCCTAACTAACAGACAACGCAATGAGAATATGCATGAGAGGAAGAGATACCACAACTCTTGACATGAAACAAATGAATGGGAAAGATAGATAAAATGCGGAGATGTTTTCATTGCAACCCTTAAGAGTGACCGCAAGGGCAACCTTAGTCAACGCAAGCCATGTGATCATGCAACACACATACAATAGCAAACCACCTCTCAGTGCGAATGCTACGGCTTCTAATGCTAGAACGCATGCGATATATGCTATAAGTCTATAGGACCTACACATAAGCCTCTATTCTTATTTATGCAATGACAAAATGACACACACAAATAAGGCGACCACATAATATCATTCCCATCTCTAGGATGCATGTGATGCAGGTTGACAAACAGAGCTTATCTCTAAGTCCCTATCCCTTGCTTATGCCGATCAAATCTCGCTGTCTCAAGTCTAGATTCTAACCTAGCTCTCTCGAGTCATTAGGTTCTTTCTTTAGACTTTCTCTCAAGTAGCTCTAAAGGGTTGTTGGGCACAACATAAAACAAGACAATCGCATGAACTTGGTTGACGCAAGATTATTCCTATCTCTAGTGAACAATGCATACATTGCTTAATGTGACCAACCACTTACCCTCCCGGGCAGTTGGTTATTACTGACTTTACTCATAGACAAGAAATGCGTTAGCCCATAGACAGGCGTTGTGGCAACTTCATACTAAGAAAATAAGGTTACTCACACACTTACGCAACGCACACCTCTCGGTAGGTTGCTACATGCTTCATATCCCTAATCCACATGACTAAGTATGCGATACCCAAGTAATCTCACTAAGTGTTGCAATGAAAGTAAAGATGCTAAGCAAAGAAGATGGAGATGGAGTCGAAGGAAACAGAGAAATGCATTGAAAACAAATTGTATTGATTCCTTAATCACAAAATGTCATACAATACAATATAAGAAAAGAAAGGAAAATGAAATGGCCGGCTGGAAGTGCGTCAAGGCTGCCAGTGGTGCCATGGATGGGCGGTGGAGCTAACTCTCCCGAGATGTAGCTCTGATCGAAGGCTCCAATCATCACTCAGAATGAATGAAGGAGGTGAAGAACTCTCAAGCGTTTTCTCACGCATTTTGTCTAGATCGTAGGGAAAACCCTGGGTTGCAAGGGTAATCCCCAGACAAGTTGAATTTTTGCTCATCAGCTTCTATTTATAAAGCTTGGATCACCAACAGCATTAATGGACTGCTCTGAGTCTGACATTCGGCGCGTTAGTCTTTTTCTGAACCTTTGTAGCTAACGGCGTGGTAGGTGAAATGTCAACATCATCTTTTGATTTTCTCAAGGTAGGGGTGTTGATGCGTTCATTCCACCAACCTTGTGTTGATCCCATTAGTATGCATTATCGCTGAACCGAAATCATTCAATGACCGCATTCGCTTAATACCGCAACTCTACACGATGACCGCATTCGCTTAATACCGCAACTCTACACGATGACCGCAATCGCTTAACGAGCGCAACTCCCATGCGATGGACGCATACGGCTGATTACCTCAACATCCATGCGTTGATCGATGCGTTCTCTGTTGACTTGAAAATTGATTGCGTGTAATGTGCATGCTAATGCGCTACAAACTCATGTTGCCATAAACTTGTAACGGGAAAATGTATGTTCTGCTATGTTATTGCTCATGCACACTAATAAGACATAAAATGTGATGTATTGCCATAAACTTGTAAAGACATAAAAATGCCATAAACTTGTTGACGTACAATGTATTCTAATCTTATGTCATACAACGCATGGATGAATGATGACTTTATGCGATACTACTTCTAGATATGCGTTATTAATGAATGTTCTTTTAATATGTTGTGTGTTGTCACAAGTTTCCTTGCGTTGGAACCAAGTATAATTCTACCGCAAGTTTCTCAGTGTAATTCGAGGTCGAACACAGGGACTGTTTTAGATTATTGCGTTACATTTGTGATATATGCGACCAGGGGTTTTTCAATTTATAAAAAGGTTGTGTGTACAGGTATTTAAAAATGCGATAAAGTAAAGGTAAGCGATAATAAAGTAAATTGCAATAAAGTAAAGTGCGATAAAATAAATCTAAGCTATGATGATACAAGATACAGGTTGCATGATACAAGATACCGAGGTTGAGACTGACTGTGAAGAATATACAAAGATCGTGTTATATGGTGCCAAGGCTTATCTGTGAAGCAGAAAAAGAAAAGATAATTAATATAAACATCGCAAATTCCTTAATTGCGTTAAAGATATAAGTACAGTTCTGCTTTTCCTTTGGCGTACACCTCTCGGTGATCGGCTGCGTTTCCTACATCTCTGGGGTGAAACAAGGACGAACGTAGTGAACGCAAGGTTGCTTCCATCTCTGGAAGTACTTCTCGTTTTAGTTAACACATTCCTCTAACCTTCTCTCGACAGATCAGAATGGCATCTTCACTTCTGCTCTCGCAGATGAAGATGTCGTCTAGCATGCTTTAGCTAAACATATTCATCTCTTTAGCACAGATTAAGTTACTTGTTTAATTCATATTAATCACCAAGGGATTAAGAAAACTTCATGGAGAAAACGACTAATGGAGGAATAGAAGTAGACAGAAAAGTGGAAATGACAATGATCAAGACATTCAATAATATTACTTAGCATCTGATACATGATTGTGAATGAAGGGATTAAGAAAATGAAATACAATTGATGAAATAGAGTTAGAAACAAATACAAATGAGCGCCAACGTCTTGGCATAGATCTGAATGGAGATTTTCTTGTCGACGTCGATGGAGTGAACGGAAGGATGAGCTTCCCTCTTAGGCTTGCTCAACCAGTAGAAGGGATCTAAGCACAGAGCTTCACGGGGGGGATTTGGCAGAATTGCGTTGAGACTCACCTTTTGGCCTTGTCTCTTTTCTTCCCGGATCTTTCTGATCAGCACTTAGATCAGCCTCTCTCTCAATAGCCTCATATCAATTATCTCGTATCAAGTATATTTCTTCAGTGAATTCTATGAGGGTATTTATAGGTGAAAAGCTTTGACTCTCTGACTTGTGGTCCCCACTTTATTGTTATGAAAATTCCGAAAATGGTGGAATAAATATTCCTTCTGTTATGCAATCAGTCCGTCGAATATGCACAACGGTTAGTTGTACAGGTGTCATAATCCTTCGCAATTGCACTGCTCACTTGCATCTTTCGATCGTGTGCTCGCATGCGGTGTTGTTTTTATTACCGCATGCGGTTAAAGTTCAGCTTTGGATCGACTATCACATTGCGCCATCATTGCGTTGCTCGTCTCTTCAGTATTGATTTGATGGGCGCAATGTGACAGAGATGCGTTGTTCAGTTTCTCTTTGAGCCTTGATTGCAAGCGGTGGCTTAGTTTCCTGCAAAATAGACTTGAAATATCCTCTTCTACCATCTTGATGGTGTTAGTGGGTGTAGTTGCAATAATTTATAATTATTGTATTTCTTAGCTAATTTTCATACAATCAACGCATATTTTCTCTCTTTTGGCCGCAATATCTGAATAAGGCAGCATAAATAACTTGTATTTCTACAATTTATCAACCACTTTATGCAATACTACTTCTAGATGTATGCGTTATTGACTATGTGCTTGAAGTATCCTATGCGATGTCACAAGTTTTCTTGCACTAAAATCAAGTATAATTCCAATGCAAGTTTTTCGGTGTGATCCAAGGTCAAACACGGGGATTGTTTTAGGTTAATGCGTTAAATTCGTGATATATGCGAATGGGGATTTTTCAATTAATGAAAGATTGGTTTGTACATGAAATGTAAATTGCGGTAAAGTAAAATTGTGCAGTAAAGTAAAGACGTGGTAATAAAATAAAGGTGCGATAAAAGTAAACCTAAGCTATTATGATACAAGATACAGGATACATGATACATGATACCGAGTTTGGGACTGACTGTGAAGATTATATAAAGGTCCGTGTTATGCGGTGGCAAGGCTTTATGTATGAAACAGAAAGAGAAAAGATAACTAGTACAAACATCGCAAGTTCACTAATTGCGTTAAAGATAAAACTACGGTTCCGCTTTCCCTTGGCGTACACCTCTCGATGATCGGCTGCGTTCCCACATCTCTGTGGTGAAACAGGAATGAACATAATGAACGCAAGGTTTCTTCCATCTCTGGAAGTACTTCTTGCTTTAGTTAATGCATTCTTCTAACCTTCTCTCGACAAGCAGAATGGCATCTTCACTTCTGCTCTCACAGGTGAAAATGTCGTCTAGCATGCTTTAGCTAAATATATTTATTTCTTTAGCATAGATTAATTTACTTGTTAGATTCATGCTAATTACCAAGGGATTAAAAAAACATTGTGGAGAAAGCGATTCATGGAGGAATGAAAATAGACAGGAAGATGGAGATGAAAATGATCATGACAATTAATTATAGATTCAAGCGTCTGATACATGGTGTGAACGATAGAGATTAAGAAAATGAATACAATTGATTATAAAGATAGAAACAAATACAGAAGAGTGCCAACGTCTTGATACAGATTTGGATGGTAGAATTGCTTGTCGGCGTATGGATTGAATGGAAGGCAGAGCTTCCCTCTCAGGCTTGCTCGTCCGATAGAGGTGACCTTGGTACAGAGCTTCAGGGTGGGGATTTGAAGGATTTGCTCTGAGACTTACCTCTCAACCTTGTCTCTTAATTCTTCCCGGATCTTCTCCAATCAGCACTCAGACCAGCCTCTCTCTCAATATGCAAGTATCAAAATAGCCCCATATCAAGTATATTTTGCAATGGAATTTCATAGGGTATTTATAGGCTCATCTTTGACTCCTTGTAGTATGGTCCCCACTTTATTGTTATGGCAGCTCCGGAATTGGTGGAATAAATATTCCTTTTGTTATGCAATCAATCCGTAAAAAATGCACAACGATTAGCTATACACGTGTCTGAATCCTCCGCAATTGCGTTGCTCTTTTGCATCTTTGATCGTGTGTCCGCATGCGATGTTGTTTTTTATTACCACATGCGGTTGGCGTTAAGCTCGAGATCGACTATCGCATGTGCCGTCATTGCGTTGATCATCTCTTCATTATTGATTAACAAGTGCAATGCGACAGAGATGCATTGTTCAGTTTCTCTTTGAGCCTTGATCGCAAGCGGTGACTTGATTTCCTGCAAAACAGAGTGGAGAAATCCTTTTCTACCATCGCGATGGTGTTAGTGGGTGTATTGGCAATAATTTCTAATTATTATATTTCTTAGCCAATTTTCGTACTTTTGATGCATATTTTCTCTCTTTCACTCGCAATATCTAAATAAAGCAGCATAAATAACTTGTATTTCTATAAGTTATCATTCGCCTTTGTGATGGAGAGTTTCTCCACATGCGATCGTCTATGCGGTGGTCCGATTTTCGCGCTTGCATCCACTTCTTGTATTAGCTACAAAAATAGAACACTGAACGCATAATAACGCATAATAATAGGTTAGCCGAGATTCATGATGCTGATCGACGCAAACTCATTTTCTCATGAATTCCTAGCACAATTGTTGCATATTCTGCTTAACAATCTTCATAATTCTATGTAAAAGGCCTAAGATGACATGCATTTCTACATGTCATCACACCCTCAAACTTAAAATCATGTTTGTCCTCAAGCATGCGTTATACTCAAGAAATTCCAACTTACCTTCATGCTTTCCTTTACGATGACCAGCTTCTTAGAATATAATTTCCTCATACCTCTGACCATCGTCGCAAGGCTCTCCTCCACTTTGGCTGCTTCTTCAGAAAGATCTTTTCTAAGTTTAATTCCAGCAAGCCTTTGCTCAAAAACCTTTTATTCATTCACCGCAACTTTGCATTTAGCTTTTGAGAATGCAAAATACTTCAAAAACTTTGCGATTAACTTATTCAAATGCAACGTTGAACCTGGTAACGATCTTCGTTTTGGCTTATCCCCACGTGTGTCATGCGGACATCCAACTTCGATTGCATTCCATATTCAACTCAACTCCTGTCTCGTTTGATTTGGCTTGCGTCGGACAGAGGAGTTGCGCTTATGCGCTGATCCTGGCGACTTGCCTTCGTTTTGGCTTGCCCCCACATGTGTCATGCGGACATCCAACTTCGAGCAAGTGCCTTTCACAGCTTAACTCTTATCAACATGGGTTTCCTCATTGCGTTGACAGTGGAGTTATTATTCTAAAAAACTCACTTCATTTTTTTTTTCAAATGATCGCAATGCAATGAACACAATTCTCCGAGACTGCTGCCACCCCCAAACTTAGAGGTTGGCAGCATTCTCACCGCAAAGCTAAAAACAAAATTACAAGAATGCGGTAATAAATGTTTGAGCGAAGATTTGCACAAAATAAAACTTAAGACTTTCAAAATTTGAAGAAGCTAATAAAGTAAAGAGCGCCTTGCGATGATTAGTTAGAAAATGCGGTGAATTATACGTACCATCATAGAAACACCACAAAGAAACGCAATCAGGAAAAAGAGAATTTCAAAAGGATAAGGCATACAAGACAACAGGAAAAGACGTTAGGCGGAACAACGCATGCAATCATGCGTTGGAATTCACGCGATTGAAGCCATGCATTGAAGGATGAAAGGAATTCTTCCGTTGTTCTGCGCATTGAGGAGACTTATTGTTGCACCTACAAGAGCAAATGTACCACATCCAAGGAAGCAACCATATATCCAAAATAACAATGAAAATAAAAATAACCTATACTAAGAAAGAAAGTTAAAGATAGAGTGCATGCGATGTGTAAATAGCGATAGAACTTATGTCTAAGTTTCTATTTCTTGCTTATGCGGTTCTAATTTGACTCTCTCAAGCCTAGATTCTAATCTGATCTCTCAAATCTAGATTCTATCTTTAGACTACTCTCCCAAGTATCTCTAAAGGGTGAATGATGTATACATAAAATAAGATGATTGCATAAAATGTAAATCTTAAGTCATGCTAGCTAAGTACTTCTCGGCCCATTCAGAAATTTAGCTACTCATACGAAGTATGAGAGATTGAACATAGAGTGAAATGAGGTTTCCATTTTCTATAAATAAAGTACTAAATACAAAATGACAAATGGAATTGAGAGATAAAAAGCCCGGTAAGCAATGTCTTGCTTCCCGTGGCCCTTTACACTGTTCTTTTTCCAACTCTGTTCCAGATATATATTCTTGCTTTCGCAAGTGTTGGCCCTCTCTCTTTTGTAACACTTTTTGACAGTCTCTCGATCTGTCCGAGAATGATCTCTCAGCTTCCTCGTGTCCTTACTCTTCTCTGTCCTCTAAGTATAAGTATGAGTATGTACGTGAATGGACTACTAACTCTCTAACTTGTTCCTCTAAACCTTGTTAACCCCTTTTACACTAGTGGCCATCGGTATTTATAGAGCTCAAGGTGAAGCAGCCTTCCTTTCTAATGATTGCAATTATGAGCGGTATTAATTCTCCTCTCTGATGCGCCGATTAATGGTCACTGAAAGTTGAGTGTACTTGCTACAGTGTGGCTTTAACGGCTTTTCAACTAAATTCAGATTCAACCGTTATCAGCTTTCCATCCCATCGTAATTTATTGTGCTGTCACTTTGATGCGCAATCTTTATGCGGCCACCTTTTTAAGAAACTTCTCATGATCGCATATGATCACATGACTTTGCGATCACAATGTTCAAGTTCACTGATGCCTTGTTCCTTTGAATCGCAATTTTACTTGCGCCATCACATTTTTCCTGCACAAAATAAGTAAATTAACTATTTTTATGCGATGGGCGCATGCGATCGCAATCCCTTTCAGTTTAGCGCTTTTGGTCATGATATTGCTTATTTTACCATCACAATCTCTCGTTGTTTTACTTGATTGTAATAATTTGTATTTCTACCCGTTATCAACGGTCCACTTTGTGGAATAGTTACAAGTGTTGTGACTTATCATAGATGATCTAATCCTGATCATTCATGTAGGGGACATGCGAGCAGGGGTGTCCTATACAAAGAGTTTGTATAAGACCTGACCACGAAATGTTAACATCTCGTCATATAACTCCGTTCATGACAGAGACTTCACTTCACTAGGATGACCATAGGTAACATGACCTCAATCCTGAGTGAGTTGGGAACTCCTGCCATTGAGGGCGATCCTTTGATTTGCATGAGTGCGAGTGGCCAGAGCACTAACTCAAACCTACCATTTTAGGGATTCGTCTGATTTGGGAGCTGGGAACTCAGTTTCACAAGATGGAGTTTACTCCTTCCTCGAAACAAGGGTAAGTAGATAGATTACTCCCTTAAGGGTTGATCCTGAGGCTTGAACGATGTGGTGGCACATACCTTCTCATGGCCTGAGAGGTGTTCACACATAGTAGGACTATGTTGTATTATTCACTAGAGGGATCGGTGGTACTTAAGAAGTAAGATATAATTACAGGGGCAAAACGGTAAATTGGCCCAGTTGTACTTACAAACATCTGTGAAGGGTCATCGTACTGATGATTGGTTATATCTAATGAACATAGAAATATATCTATGGTAAGAAGAATTCAGTTGTTGGTCTTTAGTGAAATGTCTGGCAGTTAACAGATGGTGGATATCGTGGCTAAAGCATTTAGTCAGTTATTCACGTGCCATTGGAGCTTCGAGTCATAGGTTCATAAGGTCCCCTTGGTAGCTTGGATAAAAGTTGAGAATCATTTTTTGGGTGAATTTGAAATGTTCAAATTGATGAGAGGGAGTTCGATTATGTATGATATAATTGAACTAGTTAATTATATATGATACAATTAACTTTATGTATGAGATACATTAATTTGAAGGAAATTGGATATAAATATGATTTATATCTAGTGGAGGAAAAATACTATGGTTAATATATGATATTAATCCATAGGTTATGAATATAATGTGATCATATTTACTGTCTATTGATTGGATGGTTAAGGGATAATTGGTCGGCGTCTCTTCTGTTTTCATAACGGATGAGTAAGATGAAGAATCACTTTGAGACGCTTAAATAGTACATGGTATGTTAAGCATTGGATGTGCGACATAGTGTTGAAGTGTGTCATCGCTTAGTAAAATCAGAGCCTATACGATAGTGTTGAACGATCGCTTACCTATACGATAGTGCTAAGCGATCGCTTAATGCTTACACCTGCACGCATGATATTTACTAAACAATCATCTAGCGCCCGATATTTACTAAATGATTGTATAGATGATTACTTAGCTTTTCCTACACGATCATTTAGACAATCGCTTACCTTTTCGTACACGATTGTATACTTCACCTAAACGATCAAGCATTTTGTCTATACGATAAGCGAGCCTTTCTCCCACTTTCTTGATCATTGTATACGTTCTCCCTTCCTCCTCCCCTTTACCAAATCCGAACAAAGCCCATCCTCTGGATTCTCACTTCGAGAATACTGAGGGCTCTGAGTGGTGGTGTCGTCCCTGTTTCCTTCTGTTCGTGTCGAGGTAGACGATTGGGATTTGCTGAGTAATAGCTTGCCATTCCAGCAAAAGTGAGATTTGCTGCAAAGAAAAGTCTTTAACTAGTATGATCTCTCGGTCTTTTGTTTATTTTTCCTTTGAGCATGCCAATAATTTAGCTTTATGAATGCATATCTGTATGTTTCAATGTATATGTGGAAATTTTATCACAATGAATTGGAAAGATCCTCTTTTGCTCATAGGTACTCTTTTATAAGAGTTCCTTCAACTTTTTCATAGCCCGAGAGGTGTCCACACATACTAGGACTATGTTGTATTGTTCATTAGAGGGATCAGTTGTACTTCAAGAGTTAGATGAAACTACAGGGGCAAAACGGTAAATTGGCCCAGGTGTACTTACGAGCATCTGTGAAGGGTTATCGTACTCTTGATTGGTTATATTTGATGGACACATAAATATATCTATGGTGAGAAGATTGCAGCTGTCGGTCTTCAGTGGAATGCCTGGAAGTTAACAGATGATGGATCTCGTGGCTAAAAAGTTTAGTAAGCTATTCACGTACCGTTGGAGCTTTGAGCCATAGGTCCATAAGGTCCCCTTGGTAGCTCATTGGATTCAAGTTGAAAATCAGTTTTTGGGTCAGTTTGAAGTGTTCAAATTGACAAGAGGGAGTTCGATTATATATGATATGATTGAACTGATCAATTATATATAATATAGTTGACATCATGTATGAGATACATTAATTGGAGAAAAGTGATATAAATATGATTTATATCTAATAGAGGAGAAAAAGACTATGGTTTATATGTTGCATTTGATGTGATATTAAACTATAGGTTATAAATATAATATGATTATATTTATTTTTTAATTTAACAATTATGGGATAATTGTGGCGGTTTTTTCTCCGTAACCGAATGAGTTAGTGGAAGGTTGTATTCAGTTTTCGTAACTGAAGGATAAAATAAAAATTGTTTTCATTTTGCAAAGAATCAGACATTCGCTCACTGGGTTGTGTATACTGCCTATCGCATAGCAAACCGAGAGCATACACAATAGCTCAAAGTTTCTAAACGATCGTATACACACGCGCGATTTACTAAACGATTGCATAGGTTTTACTATATAATCGTCTAGTTTTTTCCTATGTGATCGCGCGCCTGAGCGTTTACTAAATGATTGTCTATACGATCTTGCACCTTTTACTACTCTATCGTCTACCTTTACCTAAATGATCAAGTATTGTCTATATGATAGACACCCAATATCTCCTACTTGCTTGGTTGTGGTAAACGATTGCCTCTTTCTCCTTCCCTCTACCAAATGCAATAAATCCCACACCTCCTAGATTCTCACTCTAAGAATACCGAGGGTTCTAAGTGGTGGTGTCTTCCTTGCTGCCGAGTTCGTGAGGAGTCCGTTCGTGGGTAGACGACAGCAATTTGGTGGACGATAGCTTGGACGATCTTAGCGAGAGCGAGAGGTGCAGTCCGTTTGACGAGAGCGAGATTTCAGTGAAGAAGTGTTCCTCAACTGGTATGTATCTTCTCTCTTTGTTGTTTAAAATTCAAAACATGCTTGTAATTAGTTGTTAAATGCATAACTAGCCTGTTTAATTATGAATGCGTTAATTCTGTCACAATGAATTTGGAATGATTTTGCTTCCGCTTAGAGGTACTCTTTGACAAGAGTTCCTTCATAAAGATAATGTAAAGGTCCTAGTCTATATAGGAACTCTCGTTCTTGAAGAAAGTGTAGACTAAAATGTAGGTTTTCTTTTTCAAATCATGGATTGTTGCTCTATCAATGATTTTCACACCTTGTATATTCTCAAAATAGTTGGAAGGTGATCAAAATCCATATTCCTTGAAACCCTAGTTGATTTCAGAATCGAAGAACGGCTGGACATCGAGAAAATATCAACTGATAACCTTCTGCAAAATGTATGTTGACTAGATCTAGGGCACAATATGGTCACATCTGGGCAATTTCTTGCAAATTTCCGACACCCTTTAAATGTACTTAAAATGCATATTTCTTTCCAAAACACCATCAACTTACTCAAAACAACTCACAAGCATGTACTGGCCTATCCTGATTGATTTAAGACTTCTCAAGATTATAAGGACACATTTTAAACCCAATTTGCACATGAAATTATATTAAATAAATGGTAAAAAAAAATATAAAAAATAACATATATTAGTATGGTAAGCATCATAAAAATCTAACACCCACATTATGGGAAAAAGTTAAGACGATTAGTTACTAGGTAATGCATAAATAGACTAACCGATTTCATTCTTGAACCAAACTAATTGTGGCCCATGTTATATGATTGCAAACTAGATCACTAATTCGCACAAGCATGTTTTTTACTATGCTATTTAACAATTAAATGCAAAACTAATTATCACAAATTATAAGTTAATATTTAAAAAAGCAAAGTACATATACAAGGTTGATCAAGCCAAATATAAATTCAGAGCATAGAAATTCAAATAGATCAAGAATCACAAGCATTCAATAAGGAATTTAGAAATTACAAGTCCTCACAACCAAAATACAATTGAGTTTCTTCTTATTCCTACGCTAGAAGGCTTACCTTAACCACCAATGATCATCATTAAGCTCGAAAGATGATAAAAATCAGTCCGAAAGTAGTAAAATAGAGTTATTATGATGGAGAAAAGGAAAGAAATCGAGAGAGATGAAGAAATTTAGAATTCATCTGACCTAAAAGAGGAAAATAGCTATTTATATCAAATCGACAACATCCCACATTGTCCAAAAGTCTCCAATGATTTGTAACGTCGATCGACATTGTGCTGATCTTCACTCTTTAAGAGAATTATGATGCTGTGCTAAGCTACTGTCCTCAAGTGTCATGCGTGAGCATTGCAACATTGGTCCCAGGAACATTTTGGTAATTTGATAGTCTCTTTGGTTTGATTGTTGAATTAGAGATTCAAATGGTTTATTTTAGCTCAATTTTCGTCCAAATGCCAACGAATTTGAATTAAGCGAACGAAATAGTACATTTCAAGTGCTATCAAATTTAATTTTATATTCTTTCAAGTATTATAGGAGAATATAAAATTTGAAGGTCAAAATTATTTCAGTGAACTAGTAGTCTAGTACTGTTGTATGGTTAAAAATGGGGTCATCTTTCCTAGAAAACAAAATATTAATACATGAATAATTTATAAACAAATCTGAGTTTGACATTAAAATTTGATCAAAGGTTTTCTTTTTCTTCTTTGAAATAGGGTATTGTTTGTTGTTGGTGGAGAACAGGTCAGGATTCGCACGTGATAAATGTCTGCAGTGGATTTCTATGTAAATATCTTACCCACCGACTCACCCTCCATACTGCCCCCCATGTCCCACTTTTACTATCAAACTAATTGATTATATATTATATTAATAATTGATGGATCTGATTAAATGTTCTTTTGAATTTAATATCATTAGTTCTTTTAATGTTTGTTTTCAAAACTGTAAATATTACAAACAAAAATTACCCCACGGTAAACAAAATTTAAAATGATTTTTTTTTGGGAAAAAATGACAAATTTTATATTTAGAATTTTGCTTATTTTATGTTGTTTTTGAATTTCATCCAGATTAAAAATATCGATGTCAATGAAAATATCGAGATCTTGATTACGAAAAGTTTTATGAAAATTGTTATAATTAGCCAATGAAACTTTAGGTGTGGGTGATTTAGACTATAATTGATAATTTTTAATCATCATTCCTATAAAGTAAGACAATGTTTAGATGTATACCACGATAGACATGTATTATTGATAGATATCTTCACAGTCTACCATTGATAGACAATGATATTTTGCTACACTTGAAAATATTTTCAATAGGTTTACCAGTTAATAAAATCACCTCTAATTAATTATAAATTATTTATTATAAAATGAAGTGAATACAAAAATAAAAAATCATAACATAACATAATAAGAATAGAAAAATCATAACATTAAACATAAAAAGATACAAAAAGCATAACATTAAACAAAACATAACATAATTGAAAAAAAATAAAAAGAAAACTCTATGGTAGATAGAACTCAAGAGAAAATGAGAGGAATATTAGAAAATTCACATTAATTCAAATTTGAGGTGTGAAAATTCAATGAAAAATATTTGAATGAAATATGTGGTTTCTTAAAAATAAAAAATTTTTATGGTAAAAGAGAAAAAAACTTTCCATACACTCTCCTTGAACTAGCATAGCTAATTGTTAAAAAAACCTCAAAATTTCGAGATTTTCATGGAAATATCGAAATATCAATGAAATTTAGAAATTTAAAGAAATCGGGGAAGAAACGATATTTTTTCTATCAAAATCTTGAAATTTGGACCAAAATTTTCCAACTATAATTCTATCCATATTGGTGGCTTCTTAGATTTTTGGCATTAAATGTATCTGTAACATTATTATCATCTATCACTATTTATGATGCATTTGGTATTGTATTTTCTTTCTCCAATAAATTGTATATAATTCCCATATCATCAACATTTTAAAAAGTTATTTAATCATAGTTATGAAAGTTTAATATAACGTTTAATACTTTAATATTATTGAACATATAAGAAACCAATATAATGTAAATTTTTTTTTTCAAGAATCTATTAAATATAAAAATTGAGAATTTAAAAAATATATATAAACACAAATATAAAAATTTATAGACTAAACTTGTATATACGTATTTAAATCTAACAAGAAATTGTGGATCTTAAATACATGTGGGAAAGTGAAAGTTAAGTTTGTAGCATTTAATGGACCAGATCTAGCAATAAAAGAAATAAAAAGGGAAAGAGCAGACTCGGATAATTGGGACCGGTGATCGTGGCCGTCCATTTAATTGGGAGTGTGAAGAATGATAAGATAGGCCCCACAAAAGCTCTCAATCTTGTGTTTTGTCCGTAATAATCATCGAGTTGTTCAAATCAAAGCGCGTGCGGGCCCACTCCCCCCTCCTAATCCGACGTCGTTTTTGTGTTCACCGAAACGCGAAGTTTAAAATTAAATACAAACAAAACAAACGAGTGAGATTTGGTTTGGATTATCAACTCATTTAAATTAGATTGAATTTGAATAAATAAAAATTTATGAATTGAATTGATTTATGAATTTAATCTGAACCAATTCGAATTTTATTATTATATTTAAAAAAAATATATTTTTATTTTATTTAATTATTTTTTTTAAATTTATTCTACCATAGCTCTTAAAAATAATTTATTAACACTTTGAAAAGCAATTCAATGGGTGTGATTTAGATTGAATTATCAACTAATTTGAATTGAATTGAATTTGAATAAATCAAAATTTATGGATTGAATTGGTTTATAAATTCACCTAATATAACCCAAACCAATATGAATCCATCCGAGTTTTATTATTATCTTTAAAATATATATTTTTTATTATTTATAATAATTTATTCTATAACAACTCTTAAAATTAGTTTATTAACACTTTGAAAAGAAAATTTTCATTATATAAATTGAAATTGGATTGTAAATCTTAATTTAGTATATTAAAATAATATTTCATTTTACTTCTTTTTAGATTTTTTTAAAATAAATGACTCGAGTAATTTGAACCAACCCAATCAAAATATTTTATGGTTTGATTGAGTTGAGTTCATTTTTTTTAATAAAAACTATTTTGATTGAAAAAATTTACAAGATGAATAATTGAATTAGATCTAAAAAGACCGACAACCCAATTGACGAACACGTCTAGTATTGTATAAGAGTTTTGGGACATCTCAAGTTATACCTACGTTTGTGTATCTCTCTTCACCATCTACATAAAAAAAATATTAAAATATTTTTTAAAAAAGCAAAATTTATTATGTAAAGATAAATACCGTCTGGTATGGTATGCAGCTAAGTTTTTATTTTTATTTGTTATAATGTATTGAGGCCCAGTGTAGAGTAGACCGAGATCTCAAGTCCAATTATTTATTTTATATTTAGGTAATTAGAGTAGACATAATTGATTAATTTAATTGAAATTAAACAAATATACAAATATTGGGGGGAGAGAGAGAGGCGGAGACGTGTGTGTTGTGGAGGGCAGTACGCTTCCGTTTCGGTCTTACGCAGCTCCGAACAATTCGAAGTTCCTATAATTTTCACTTTCTACTCACACACATACAGATCTATGGCTTTTTGTTCTTCCAGCTTCTCCTAGCTTTTCTCACTTTAGTTATTCTTCTTCCTTCTCTCTTCCATTTCCATTCAGATCCCACTCGGATTTTCCATTTCTGCAACTCCCCTTTCTTGTTTCTTCTGATTTTGTTGCCGATTCTGTGGCCTCAATTGGCCCCGCTTCTTGCCATTGGTGAGAGATCTCATTCCCCCTTTTCTCTTTCCTTTTCTGTTTCTTAATCACTCATTCTTTGCATCTTTCATTTACTTTACCTTGTTTCTGTGTTGATCTGAGTCTTGAAATCTTGAAAAAAATATTATTTGTTTGTTGTCGGTGGGTGGGTTGCTGGGGCTGCTCAATTTTTATTGGATATTTAGTTGGATTATATTACACTCTTAATTATACTACACTTGTATCAATTTCACTTTTTTTGTTTCTTAGAGGTCAAGGGTAGTTGTATAATTAAAGAGTGGGGATGCGAAATTTACAAGGTGAATTATTGGTATTTGTTGTCTTTTTCACCACTTCTTGTCACAGATCTGGGTGGATCCAGGTTTTGTTTCATTTTTTATAATAGATAATTTTAGGATTGATTACTTGGGAATTGCTATTACAAGACAACCTAGAGGAACATGCTTATGAATGAATTCTTGAGAACAAGGCTTTCTCTGGTTCATATGGAATGAGAGGAATCATCGCATCTTTGAGGACAAGGAATCGGACTTCACATTTTCTTTTTTTATCACCTTTTGTATACATTTTTTTCTTGGTGTAAATTCACTTTTTTTTTTTTTTTTTTTTTTTAGTGATTACAACCTCACATCTCCTATACTGTCCTAGAATAGTATGATGTAAATTTTCATGGGACATGTTGCATTTTTGTAATTTCATACATCAGTAAAATTAAGATTGAATGTTTCTCATAAAAAAAAATGCTTACGAGTGAATTTTCATCAATTTGCATAGGGCTTCTTTATATTTTGCTCGAAATGTTTTTCTTTTGTTGTTTGGCTGCTCATCTATAACGAAGCAATTGTGTGGAAATCATACAGGCGCATTATGGCACCCAAACCAAGTTCAGCAGATGGTAGGACCAGGAGCTCTATCCAAATTTTTATAGTTGTAGGTTTGTGTCTTTTCTTCTACATACTAGGCGCATGGCAGAGGAGTGGATTTGGGAAGGGAGATAGTATAGCTATGGAGATTACTAAGAGTGGATCGGATTGCAATATAATTTCAAATTTAAATTTTGAGACTCATCACGGAGGTGAGGCTGAGAGTAATGAGTTGGTATCAAAATCAAAAATATTTGAGCCATGTGGTGCTCAATACACTGATTATACCCCTTGTCAAGATCAGAGGCGTGCAATGACCTTCCCCAGGAATAACATGATTTATCGTGAGAGACATTGCCCAGCTGAGGAAGAAAAGTTGCATTGCCTGATACCAGCTCCCAAAGGATATGTAACTCCCTTCCCTTGGCCAAAAAGTCGAGATTATGTGCCATTTGCAAATGCCCCATATAAGAGTTTGACCGTTGAGAAGGCTGTGCAGAACTGGATTCAGTATGAAGGCAATGTTTTTAGGTTTCCTGGTGGAGGAACTCAGTTTCCTCAAGGGGCCGATAAGTATATTGATCAACTTGCTGCTGTGATTCCTATAACAAATGGGACAGTTAGGACTGCTCTCGATACTGGTTGCGGGGTATGCTATTCTTGTTATGCTTTATACTTGCTTCTTCCCTACTTTCCTGCGATGGACCTTAAATTCTCTTAGGTTTATTATTCTTCTTCTATTGGCTTTTTCCATAGGTTGCCAGTTGGGGTGCGTATCTTCTAAGTAGACATGTGCTAGCCATGTCATTTGCACCACGAGACTCTCACGAAGCACAGGTTCAATTTGCTCTTGAAAGAGGAGTGCCTGCAGTTATTGGTGTTCTGGGTACTATTAAGCTGCCTTATCCATCTAGATCCTTTGACATGGCTCACTGTTCTCGCTGCTTAATCCCTTGGGGTGGAAATGGTGAGAATTAGGATTGGAGCATCTCTCCTGTTAATTGAAACTTATAAAATGTACCTTAGCAAGCAGTGTTGATATTGTTAGAGGTGACATCTAATTTTTGCTGCAGATGGAACATACCTAATGGAAGTTGATCGAGTTTTGAGGCCGGGTGGTTATTGGGTGCTTTCGGGTCCCCCAATCAACTGGAAGACTAATTATAAGTCATGGCAGCGTCCTAGAGATGAACTTGAGGAGGAGCAGAGAAAGATTGAGGATATTGCCAAACTTCTTTGCTGGGAAAAGAAGTTTGAGAAGGGTGAAATTGCTATTTGGCAGAAGAGAGTAAATACTGATTCATGCCCTGACCGACAGGATGATTCTCGTGATATCTTTTGCAAATCTCCAGTATCAGATGATGTCTGGTATAATTGCAGTTTCTATTTATAGAGAAACTCTTAATGTAATTGTTACTTTGACTTAACTGTTTTCTGATGTATAAGTTGATGAATTTAGGTATGAAAAAATGGAGACCTGTGTCACTCCATATCCTAATGTTGAGAGCGCTGATGAGGTTGCTGGTGGTGAACTGAAGCCATTTCCTTCAAGGCTTTATGCTGTACCTCCTAGAATTTCTAGTGGATCT
Source organism: Benincasa hispida (assembly GCF_027475165.1). Taxonomy (NCBI): domain Eukaryota; kingdom Viridiplantae; phylum Streptophyta; class Magnoliopsida; order Cucurbitales; family Cucurbitaceae; genus Benincasa; species Benincasa hispida. The sequence continues at coordinate 24,279,714 of NC_143483.1, forward strand.
GTTCCTGGAATTTCTGTTGAGGACTATCACGAGGACAATAATAAATGGAAGAGGCATGTGAAGGCTTATAAGAAGATCAATAAACTTATTGATACTGGAAGATATCGTAATATTATGGATATGAATGCTGGTTTGGGAAGCTTTGCTGCAGCCCTTGAATCTTCTAAACTATGGGTTATGAATGTTGTACCCACCATAGCTGAGAAGAATACTCTTGGTGTCGTCTTTGAACGTGGATTAATTGGCATCTACCATGACTGGTAAGTGGTATCTCTCTCCTTTGTTCATCTTATTTAATTATCGGTCCATATATAATTATTGTGCAATTGGTTTTAAACTTATGATTTCACCTCGAAATGTGTTTCTTAACAGTCCAGGATAATACAGTTTAAGCATTTTAGGGAAATCTATTTTGAGTCTGCTGATATTTGACGACATTTTTGCTACTTTCACAAAACATATATGTTAAAAACTGTATTTTTAAAGGATAATTTGTTATCAAGTTTTGGTACTTCCTTCTCTTCATTATAATGATTAGTTTCTCAATTATTTAATATATTTTACCTATTGTATTTTACTGGCTTCTAGCATTTTAAGATGTGTTATCTTTTTTATTTTTGGTTCAGGTGTGAAGCTTTCTCCACCTATCCTAGGACGTATGACCTCATTCATGCCCATGGCCTTTTCAGTTTGTACAAGGACAAGTAAGTACTTGAACTTGAATATGCATCAAATTTGAAGTGCATCTTTCTTTTGTTTTTTTCTCCGTTATTGACATTTTGCGCGTAATTGGTGGTGTTTGATGAGATTGCACTTTACACGTAGTATTATTATTATTTTTATTTGTGCTAGTTTATTATTATTTGTTAATGTTAAAGTGTTGGTTGTATTAAATTTGCCATAACTAATCAGCTTCAGTTTTTGGGTCAATTGGTGATTTGACATGGTATTAGAGCTAGAGATCATTCATCTTTTTATATATTATGATAATTTATCTTCAATTTCACGTGGTCCAGCCCAATAATAACTCGTTTGGGCTACTCTTACCCAATAATTCTTATGTCTGGTTAAATTAACCGATTAACCACCAGATTAAACTGACTAAACTGTCGGTTACTCGGTTCAGTGAGGTTTATTGGGCAGTTTGGTTTGGTTCTCTACTTTTCAATATTCTTGGCAGTTGGTTTTGGTTTTACACTAAAACCGAGCTGAACCAAACCAGCTACACCCCTACTTGATGGTGAGTTTTTTTTATAGGCAGTTTGTTTGATGGTAGCTTCAAAATGTAGGATCAGAAGAGTTTCACTAATCGACTTTTGGGTTTTTTAGTTTTAAAGCTTGGATGGTGGGGATATAGAGCTTATAGATAGGAGCAAGTGTATTGATAAAATAAAATCTGTTAAACTGTTGATGTAGAATATACTATGTTTCCTTAATAAGGTTCTTACCAATATTGATGGTTTCGACGGGCAAGAAGATGAGTCACATATCACAATTGGGAAAATTAAAGTAGACAGCTCGAATAATAGTAAGATTTGGTCTCCCTTTTTGGTCTCCTTTCAATATGTAATGTAAGAATTCGTCCAGGAACTTTTGTTGACTATTTAATAATAGGAGCCCAAAAAGAGGAGTAATGCTTTTCATCTAGGGAGCCCCAAACATAGACTTGGGTCATTTTCCCATCCTTTCAAGGACTCTGATACCAAAATGATATATGAGACCCTTAGGCATCGGATCTAAGAACCATGTTGAACAAGATCCAAAGAACTCAACCTCAACATCACCAAAACCAATTTGATCTCAACCCCTAAGATAGGCTAAATTCAGATTACTTAGTTGATCTAATGAACCAAGGATCAGACAAAGTTAGAAACGTAAAAAAAAAAGCACATGCTCGAGCACTCGCACACTTCACGCCTAAGCTAGATCAAGTGCCTTGCTCTCTTTCTCTTGAATATATGTGAGAGTATTGTTTTAAAAAGCCCTCTTGGCGTGCTCCTAGGGCAAGTCTGCCGCCTTGCTTTAAAAAGGAAAGGCCGCCTTTTGTGAAGCCCAAGAGCTTAAAGCCCAGGGTCTTAGGGCTTTTGTCTTAGAGCTTTTTCATTATTTTTGGAAAATAATAATAAATATGGATTTTCCTTCTTTATTAACTAAAAATGTTAAATTTACAAAGCCTAAATACAAAATTTCATGGACTTAGGAATCTTTTTTTCTTTCATATTTCCACTTCAACTATGTTTTCTCTTCTTTATGTAGTACTTTTACATATAGTGTCTCACAAAAAAAAAGTCTGATTTTTTTTTTTGTCTTCTGCTTAAGCCCCAAAAGATTATTGCGCTTTATTGTGCCTTGAGCTTTGAAAATTGTCGTATTAGAGCAATGTGCTCCACGTGTTTATATTTTATGTAATGTGCTCTACCTCACCCAATGTCCAATCTTTTTGCTTTTATTCATGCCTCGCGATTAAGCCATCAATATGTTGTGGAATTGATATGGTTGGTAATGTGTGTCAGATGCAACATGGAGGACATTCTTCTGGAGATGGACAGGATTTTGAGACCTGAAGGAGCAGTGATATTCCGAGATGAAGTCGATGTACTTGTTAAGGTAAAGAAGATGATAGGAGGAATGAGATGGGATGCAAAAATGGTGGATCACGAGGACGGTCCCCTCGTGCCTGAGAAAGTGCTGATTGCTGTGAAACAGTACTGGGTTGTAGGAGGAAACAACTCCACATCACACTGAAATCTCTTTTAAACTTATGGCTGCTTACAACATTCCCTCACTCACTCAAAACAAACAGCGCCCTCCTCCCACGAATGTTAGTGCTGTTGGCTGCACACCAACGGAGGGAAGTGGGGAACACAGAGACCCAGCTAGCTTGCAGGTGCGCTTTGTTTCACTTTTTTGAGCCTTTTATGGACAAAGACAATCAATGCCTTACCTCCCATTTTTATGTCCTTATTTTGTTGTACTCAATTTATTATCCATATACACACCCCTTTCTAAGAGAGAAACATCCAAGTCCGGTTCAGAAACATCGAAGTCGGGTTGTGTAATTTTATTCTGTTACTAATTTATTTAATGCCTATATCTTTTGGTAATTTCATTTTTTTAGTACAAAAAGTGAAGGTATGGAAATTCGAATATTCTTCGACTTGGAAGAGGAGTACATCTCAAATTTCTATGTTGACTTTGACCCCTTGTTTATTTTTAGGTTAGTTTAAAGTTATTGAAAAACCGCCAATATATAGTTAAACATTAATGAAATTGAAATTTGGCTAGTAGGCCAACCGTTTTGAAAAGGTCTAAACACATAAATAGACTACTATAGCTTTTTAAACTTTATCCAATTTCGCTATTATTTTCATTAATGTCACACGGTCATGAAAAATATAGCTAAAAACTCAGCCTATTTACAATAAAGCCCTCATTTGATTAGACTTTCTTTAAAAAAAACAGAAAGTCAAATAAGGACATAACCCTCCACCTAATTCTTAGACTAGTAAAATAATGGAGCAGTTAGAATAATTGGAAGAATGAGTAAAACTAGTTAGCCTGGCTCATTAAATGGCTAATTGAATTATAGTTCAGAAAAAATAACTAATTGTGATTAGTTAAAGGTTTTGTTTAGTAATTATTTTGTTTTTGGTTTTTAATTTTTGAAAATTATGTCTATAGATACTATTTCTAAGTCCAAATTTATTACTTTGTTATTTTTTTTACTAATGTCTTAAAAAATGAAGCCAATTTTTGAAAACTAAAAAATTTTGAAAATTAATAAAAAAAAACTTTTAAAAGTTTGTTTTTGTTTTTAGAAGTTCCATATTAATTGTACTTAAGAAAGAAGATGTAAGAAATGAAGAAGAAATATGTTTAATTTTTAAAAGCCAAAAAAGAAAAAATAGAAAAAGAAAGGGAAATGGTCGCTGCTCACTCTAGATTTATCTTAAAAAAAGGAAAATAATTTTAAAGAGATTGTAGTGGAAGAGGGAGAATTGGCTCCCAACAAAACGAGAACTAAAATCCCACTAATTTTCACAACTTGACCGTAAAAAGTGGACCCCAGATGAAACGTGGATCGTCTTAAAATTGTAATCATATAATCTGATTGATGAATAAAAAGTGTATAATCTAATTGAATTGAAAATTACGTGGAATCATTATCTTTACCATTACGGTTATAGATATTGTTACTATAATAATATGAAAATTATGAGTTTGCTACATTTATTGTTTACCTTTACGTTACCGTTACAGTTAGGGTCAAACAATAACGGTAATAATAAAATGTGACAGATTCATAATTCTAGTAAACAAGAACAAAAACAATCTAATTGTGTTTGTGATTCAGGTGTATTACGAATAAAATATCATTCCGATTATACCAATTTTCATTACGATTTGGTAAATGTGATCTTAATAAAACTATATAACGAAAAGAATTACCATGAATCGGAGAAAATGATGATGACGACGACTACCCTTTCCTTCATTATTCATCACTAAATATTGAGATTTTAGTTGCAAAGATTTATGGATAGAAAATTTGGAAAAGAAATATTGAATTAAGATAATTTAAGAGATTTGTACATGATGAGAAATAAAAGTCTGCATATTTGGTTAGAGATAGTTAACGTTTTTTTTTATTTTTTTTATTTTAAAGAAATTAGTTGAAGGTTGGAGGTTTGATGTCAAATACGAGTATATATCGTGGTATAAACGGAAAAAAAAAAAAAAAAATCTGTTCGCTCTTTTTTTCTAGAATTATGGTGGTCATAAATTCCAAACACGTCTATTTTTTAGCCGCTTTGAAAAATTTCAAAAATAATTTGGTTTTTGTTGCGGAGTTTCAAACTCTTTCCTCATCATGTTTGTATTTGGTAAGATTGTTTGTCCTTTTATTTTTTTCGTAACTACTCACAATTTTATTGTAGTTTCAATAAAACTTAAAAATAATTATTGTGTTAAATTAAGTTTAATAGTTAGCTGAGTTTGCAAAGAAAAATTAATAAAAATAAGTGTCAAGTCGGGTTTAAAAAAAAGAAAAACAATGGATCGGGTCGGGTTAGGATAAAGTTTTACATTAGTTTTGCAAATCTCACCACTTATTTTCACCAATTTTTTTATGTAAAGCCACCCCATGTCTCGAATTAACCCCGCTTCGTTGGGAGAAGTTCATTGAAGTTGTATATTATTGTAGTAGTAAAAAACTTAGGGTCAATGGTTTAGAAATTTGAAAGAATTTGGTAGCTCACAAGGGTTCAATTCTTATTCTAAATATATGAAGTATGAAATTTTGATGGTTGGAGATTTTTGAGGTTGCTCTCCATTTTCCCCAAAAATCAATTCTTTTTTACTATGAATTTTTACCCTGCCCCACCCATCTGTTTATTTAACCCAACTTGCTGACTTTGCAACTTTTATCCTATTTGACACTTTTTTTAATTATTTTTCTTTGCCAACTCAGTGGACTATCATATCTTAAATTCAACAATGAAGACTACTTTTCAGTTTTATTTAAAATAAAGGGACTAAAAGTAAACAAATATTAAAGTATTTGGATAAAAATGAAATTTTAACCAAAAATATTTTAGAATTATTTTCAAATAAAGGATAATAAATACAAATATAGTAAAATATCACTGCCTATCAATGATAGACCGCAAATGAATTGATGAAGTTTATCGCGGTCTATCACTGATAGACATTGATATTTTGCTATATTTGAAAATATTTTCAGCAGTTTTAGCATTTAAAACAATTACTTTAACATTTTATAATTTTTAAAATAAAAATAATTTTTAACATATTTTTTTTTCTTTCCACTCTCTTCCTCTCCCCCTTCTTGGTTCTCGTCCTTCATCCCCTTCCTAACACCAATGTTGGCGATTGTAATTTTTTTTCATTTTCTTTCCTTCTTTTTTCCTTTCCTTTCCCTTTCATCTTCCTTTCTCTTACCACATATATATATATTAAAAATGAAATAAAATTCAAAAGGATGGGAACGAACCATTTGGAATGTTATTATTATTATTATAGGGGGAAGAAGGGAATTGAGGAGAAAAAGAAAAAAAACAAAAGGAAGGAGAGGAAAGTTGAAGAGAGAGAAAAAAAAGTTGCAATTGTCGGATGTCATTGTGAGTGACAAACATTATTGAAGAGGAAGGCAAAGACGAGAAGGGTGTTAGAGGAAAAGATGTATAAAAATTGAATATTACCAGTAAATTGATTACACTTTAACTAGATATAGTAATTGTAGTACACTCATTGTATACAATAATAATGTTCAAAAGCAAAAATAAGCCAAATGGTATAATAAGTCTTATAAACTAAAATAACAAAAAACAACCTCAAGATTTTGTGAAAACATCAATAGGTAGAGGCATGCGTTCGTTGTTCTAAAGACAATTATTCGCTCTATACAGTAGCCGATGAGAATGAAGATGAGGATGCGACCGCATCCATAGTAGCTTGCAATGCGATCATAGAAACGACAACCAAAGAAGAGGAGATGATCGCATCCAAAGAAGACAAGCTGACAACGAATGAAGAAAGAAAAACAACAAAACCATCCTTGGAACAACCACCAACAATAGAGCTGAAGACCCTCCAAACCACCTGAAGTATGCATTTCTGAGGTAGAATGAAAAGCTGCCTGTAATAATTTCCTCTACACTTAATGAAGATCAAGAGAATGCGCTGCTAAGCATCCTGAGAAAGTATGTAAAAGCAATTGGTTGGACGGTCGCAGACATTAGAGTAATCAGCCCCGCATACTGCATGCATAGAATTCATCTCGAGGAGAATCACAAAGGATCGATCGAACATCAACACAGACTCAACCCTGCGATGAAAGAGGTCATAAAGAAGGAGATAATCAAGTGGTTAGATGCAAAAATTATCTATCCAATAGCCGCACATGGGTTTGCCCCGTGCAATGTGTGCCGAAGAAAGGAGAGATGATGGTAGTCCCCAATGCAAATAACGAACTAATATCAATGAGGACCATCACTGGATGGCGGATTTGCATGGACTACCGCAAACTAAATGCGGTGACAAAGAAGGATCATTTCCCATTATCTTTTATCGACCAGATGCTAGACCACCTAACTTGAAATGATTTCTACTGCTTCTTGGATGGATATGCCGGCTATAACCAGATCATGATTGCTCTTGAAGATCAAGAGAAAACCACATTTACGTTTCGACGCATGCCGTTCGGCCTATGCAATGCACCGAGCACTTTCTAGAGGTGCATGATGGCCATATTTTCTGAATATTTTGATGGTTCCATAGAAATTTCCATGGACGACTTCTCGGTGTATGGGCACACATACAAAGTCTGTCTCAACAATCTAGAGAAGATACTGAAGAGATGTGAAGAGATGAACCTCGTGCTGAATTAGGAGAAATGCCACTTCATGGTGAAGGAAGGTATTGTGCTTGGGCACAAATTTTCCAAGGATGGGTTAGAGGTGAACAAGACAAAGATTGAGGTAATTGAAAAGCTTCCACCCCCAGCGAATGTGAAGGCTGTCAGGAGCTTCTTAGGACACGTTGGATTTTATAGACGCTTTGTGAAAGTCTTTTCAAAGATTGCATGACCACTGAGTGCGTTGCTGAAGGCAGAAAGAAAGTTTGATTTCGATGACCAATGCCTCATTCACGACATTGAAGAACGCTTTAACAACCGCACCTGTGTTGATCGCATCAGACTGGACACAGCCCTTTGAACTAATGTGCGATGCAAGCGGTTATGCGATGGGAGCAGTGCTGGCGTAGAAGAAGAAAACAATGCTACATCCCATCGCATATGCGAGTAAAACCTTGAACCCTGCTCAAACAAATTACACGACCATAGAAAAAGAATTTCTTGCGGTGATATTTGCGTTGGAAAAATTTAGAGCTTATTTGCTGGGAACTAAAGTAATCGTTCACACTGACCACTCAGTGATAAAATATTTGATGACAAAGAAAGATGCGAAGCCGAGATTGATTGGATGGGTTCTCCTCCTCCGGGAATTCAACATGGAAATTATTGATCGCCAGGGGATGGAGAACCAGGTTGCAGACCATTTATCCAGATTAGAAAATCCAGAAGTTGACCGCAACCAGTCAGAGGTGAACACAACTTTCCCAGACGAGCAGTTATTTAAAATTGAAGAATTACCATGGTATGCAGACGTGGTCAATTTTCTGGTTTGCGAACAATTTCCTGAAGATTATACAGACCACCAAAAGAGGCGGCTCAGACATGAATGCAAATCATATATTATTGGGATGAGCCAAATCTTTATAAGAGAGGGTCAAACCAGATTTTGCACCTGTGTGTACCAGTTGCTGCTTACCAATGCATATTATCACAATGTCATGACTTGCAATATGGAGGACACTTTGGAGGCCAACGCACAGCAGCGAAAGTGTTACAAAGTAGGTATTATTGGCCAACATTATTTAAGGACGCAAGAGACTATGCGATGAAATGTGACTGGTGCCAATGCACGGGAAACATTTCATGGAAGCACGGATGCCCATGAACATCATCTTAGAATTGGAATTGTTCCATGTCTAGGGCATAGACTTCATGGGACCATTTCCACCATCGAATGGTCACGAATACATTCTGTTAGCCATCGACTACGTTTCCAAATGGGTAGAAGTGGTAGTGTGCGCCGCAACCAATGTGTCGGTAGTCTCCAAGTTCTTGAAGAGAAATATCTTCACTCGTTTTGGCACTCCACGTGCCATAATAAGTGATGAAGGCTTCTACTATGTTAATCACATCGTCAACAATTTGCTGCTCAAATATAATATCCTCCATAAAGTGGCCACCACATACCATCCTAGACAAATGGTCAAGCTGAAGTGTCCAACCGGGAAATCAAGCTGATATTAGAGAAAGTGGTGAAGCCTTCATAAAAAGATTAGGCAACAAAGCTGTATGATGCCTTGTGGGCATACAGAACCGCCTATAAGACACCTATAAGCATGTCCTCGTATGCGTTGGTGTTCGGAAAGGCATGTCATTTACCACTCGAGCTGAAGCATAAAGCACTGTGGGCGGTGAAAAAGCTAAACTTTGACTTAAAGGCCACAGGGGAAGCAAGGAAACTTCAATTCGTTGAGTTGAAGGAATGGAGAACTCATGCATACGAGAACGTAAAGATCTACAAAGAGCGCGCAAAGTGCTGGCACGACAAACAATTATGCGAAAAGAATCTCCAAGTTGGACAAAAGGTCTTACTATTCAATTCACGGCTATGACTCTTTCTTGGGAAATTAAAGTCACGTTAGTCTGGACCCTTCATAGTCAGAGAGGTATTCCTGTATGGCGTGGTGGAGTTATCCAATGAAGACAAGACCAACGCATTCAAAGTCAATGGGCAAAGAGTCAAAATATATCATGGAGAAGACTTGCATCGCAAGGTCGCTTCTGTGCACTTGAGGAACTCTGATTGAAAAAGAAGTGGGTGGTCTCTGCACATTCATGCGATTCAAATTCATCAGGGACGCAAGTTTTATGAAGTATCCATTGAAACCTTCAATTCATGAACTTATTTCTATCTCCTTATAGTCATTATCATTTCGTTATCCGTTGCATTTCTATAAAAAAAAAATTGTAAACTTTGTTTTTTATTTGACCCTCTCGATGTTTTCTTTGCAACGATCGCGGTGAACGATTGCAGAGGAGCTACCCGAAAAGATGCAACCAACTTGTTCCGTCACCGTAATTGAAGAAAGCAGTTCTCCGCATGAAGGATGCGATCACGAATAATATGGGCGACATAGCAAATTTGAGGGTTGTATCTTTTAATGCATAAATAAATGACCGTAACTCTGCTGCCAAGTAGATATGAGTTTAGTTTGAGAAAGAGCACCTTGCTCGTAGTTGGATGTTGCATGATACACGTAGGGCAAGCTAAAACGAAGGCCAGGCACTTGGATCAGCGCAAGGTCAGAAAAAAGAGTAACAATGTCAAAAATATGCAAGGATAAAAAAATCAATTAACACCCAATGAAAAAAGTTTTTTTGAAATAAATCATGCGATGTCCTAGAATCTAGTAAAGTTCATTTTTAAGGTTAAACTTGCGGTCCCTAGGTTTTAGAAATATTTTAAGAAGAGGCTTGAATAAAAATTAAGAAAAATTTGGTGTATAGGATTGGAATAAAGTATACTTGAGAAATCTAGGAAAAGAGATTGCGGTCGGCTTTCTAAAGGAAATCCTTAGCTTATGCTTGAGGATAAACATTATTTAAATTTGGAGGTGTGATAACGGACAGAAATGCACATTATTACAGTGCTAAGTTATTAAACAATGAAGGTTTGTATTGATAAATTATGTTAGATTACATCCAAAAAGCATCAAGTTCATGACATTACGGTCGCATGCGTTTATCGCATAAAAACAATTAACTCTTGTATTTTTATGCAGAATATGCATTGACGCAAGGTGGAAAGTGCGATCATAAGAATCAACGGTCGAACGCAGCGTTACCACAAGGCCTTGCGGTGATTTGTGCTCACAAACATCTGCTCAAGAAGGATTGTCGCATAGAGCCAGCACAACTTGGTGGGTGCATCTGGGTGAAAAGCATAATTAATCACGATGGGACAGAAAGTTGATGACGGTCGAGTCTGAATTAAGTCGACAAGCCGCTAACGATAACAAGTACACTCAGCTTTTTGATGACAAATATTCGGCGCATCAGATAGAGAATTAAAGCCATCCCATCAGTGCAATCATAAGAGAGAAGACGCCTTTCACCCTGAAGCTCTATAAATACCGAAGGCAACCTTCAGAAAAGGAGTTTAGATAGTTCGGATAGTTTGGATACTTAGATAATTTTCTCCATAGTTAGAATAGCCTAGTTCTTAGATTTTCTTTTATTTGAAGGCGGAAGCGAGAGAAGCAAGATTGTGTCGATAGATCATTCTGGTGAACTTGGGAGAGTGTCGGAAGCATCAAGATCAGAGAGAGGGCCAACTCCTGCAGAAGCAAGAATATCTTTCGAACAAAATAGAGTTGACAGTGTAAAATCCTTGGGAAGCAAGGGATTGCTACCAGGCTCTCTACCTTATCTTCCATTGTCATTTTGTACTTAAACTCATCTATAGAAATGGAATTTACTTCTTTATATCTGTTCACTCTTTGTTTATTAAGCATGAGTAGCTAAATCTATCGAATGGGTTGAGAAGCACTTAGCTAGCTTAACTAGGGATCTTCACTCTATGCGATTATCTTGTATTATGTATTCATCATTCGTCCATTAGAGATACTCGGGATGGTAGTCTAAGGAGGCTTGGAAAAGTCAGGTTAGAATCTAGGCTCAGGAGAGTCAGATTAGAACGCATAATCAATAGATAGAAGCTTAGAAATAAGCACTGTTTGCTATTAACGCATCGCATGCATCCTAGAGATAGGATATGATTGTGTGCAGTCACCTTTTCTTTGTGTGCATCTTGCATCATCGCATAGGAAAAGAGTAGAGACTTAGGAATAAGCTCTATGGACATTGTTGCATTCAACACATGCGTCCTAGAACTAGGAGCACCGCATTTGCATTGGAAAATGATCTGCTGGCGCATGAGTGTAGCATGATCGCATAGTTTGACGCATTCCTAGGAAACGCTAGCGAAAGAGCTTCTCAACCCGTTCTTTCGCATACTTAGTGTATCTACCGCATAATCGAACTTTTCTCAAATCTGCCGCATTCATTTATTTTATTACCGCAGACAAATACCCAAACAACTATTTGATTTCTTGGTTACCACAAAGTCTTCTCGAAAATTACCACTGCATACCTTTTTCCCTAGTCCCTGAGTTCGACCCTGGACTTACCAGGAAACTCAGTGGGGTTTATACTTGGATTCTGCTGAGAAAACTTGTTACTCAACGCATTTCCATCACTGCATCTCATTCCATAATTTCATTACATAAAATAACGCATCACTAAGCCATATAGATGATAGTTAGCCTTTGTTCTTAGTTTCCTTATAATTAGAAGGCGGAAGTGAGAGAAGGGAAAAGATGAATAAAAGAATGGTGAAGGGGTTTTTATGCTAACTCTACTTCTATTCCTAACTAACAGATAAAGCAGTGAGAATATGAATGAGAGGTAGAGACACGATAACCGTTGATGCATAGTAAATGCATGGAAAATAGATAAAATGGGAGGATGTATTCATCGCAACCCTAAGCTTCCTGGTCAGCTCGAGAGAGTGCCAGGGAGCATGGAAAATAGAGAGAGGGCCGACTCTTGTGAGAGCAAGTATATCTTTTGAGCAGAGTAAAGAAAAACAGTGTAAAAGCCTTGAGAAGCAAGAAATTGCTATCAGGCTCTTTATCTTTATTTCACATTGTCATTCTGTATTTCAATTTCATATATAGAATGGAACTTGCATTTCTACATCTATTCACTCTCTTTACAATACACATGAGTAACTAAACTTTCGAATGGGTTGAGTAACATGACCTAGGATCTTCATTGCATGTGATCATCTTGTCTTATGTTGTGTCCATCACCCTTTTAGAGCTACTTGAGAGAGAGTCTAAAGAAAGAACCTAAGACTTGAGAGAGCTAGGTTAGAATCTAGACTTGAGAAAGCAAGATTAGATCTGCATAAGCAAGAGATAGAGACTGAGAGTTGTGTATGTGTGTGCCATTCATCATCGCATAGACAAGAATAGAGGCTTAGACGTAGGTCCTATAGACGTCATCGCATACATCGCATGCGTTCTAAAACTAGAAGCCATAACATTTGCATTGAGAGATGACTTGCTGTTGTATGTATGTAGCATGATTGCATAACATGAACACAATCTTAGGAAGTGTTAGCTAAATCCCTTCTCAACCCGTTCCCTTACATACTCATTGTACTTTCGTATTATTAACTCTTTTCTCAAATCGCGTAGACTTTATACTTTAAACAACATACCAACCAACGCATTGATTTATTTGTTACCGCAAGGTAATCAAAAATTACCATCGCATACTGTTTCCTTAGTCCCTGTGTTCGACCCTGGGTTTACCAGGCAACTTAGTAGGATTTATACTTGGATCTTGCTGAGAAAACTTGCATGCACAATGCATATTCCACCATTGCATTCTACACCATTATTTTATCGCATTCTACACCACCAACGCATTGAGGTCTTCTTCTTTAAGATATTTTATGGCTCGGATAATGTCAAACCTGAGCTTTTGTCCATTCACACTCAGTTTGATCTCTCCTTTGTACACATCAATCTGGGTGCGACCAATGGAGTAGCTCGTCTCCTTTCATAGTATGAATAAGAAGCAAAGTCAATATTATGGAAATTGGCATTAAAAAAAATAGGCATATTGGGAAGGAACAGAAGAGGGCTAGAAACGACTCGTTTGTATTGGGAACCACCACGTCAAGGCGACATTGGATAAAAATGGTCGCCCCAGTATGATGGGTACATCCTTGTCCGCTTCGTAGTCTAGGATGATGAAGTCTATCGGTAATATGAACTTGTCGATCGTAACTAGAACATCCTTCACCTTCCCTTCTGGATGCACAAGGGATCTATCAGCTAATTGGAGAGTCATCGTCGTGGGTGCCAGCTGACCTACATTTAGCCACTGAAAGATTGAATGAGGCATTAAGTTGATGCTGGCCCCAAGATTGCAAAGTGCTTGACCAATATATAACCCTTCAATTGAGCAGGGTATTGTGAAACTTCCAGGGTCGCGCATTTTTGGTGGAATAATGGTTTTACTCTTTGCGTCAATGCCACTATTGCAAACTTACCAATGCTTCTCTTCTTTGTCACCATGTCCTTCAGAAACTTTGCATACGTGGGCATTTATTCAATCCTTTAATGAACAGAATGTTAATATGCAACTGTTTCAGCATGTCCATGAAGCGTTGACATTGTACCTCATCATTTTTCTTCTTTTTGAGTCTCTGAGGGAATGGTGGCAGCTGTATTTTCACAGTTCTCTGTTCTTTCGGCTTTGAAGTGGACGCAATCTCTAGTTCCATCGCCTCTCTTTCTTCTGTTTCTCCTCGTCACCACAATCTCTGGTTCCAGCGCCATTAGAGTAGTTTGACTAAGCTCCTTCTTCTCCTCTGCCACAGTCTTTCCGCTCTGCAATGTCACAACTTGACATTGCTCTTTTCACGTACCCCTTAGGTTACGCAGGAGTTCCATTGAAATTGGCAGGGCCCCTTGCGGTTTATTCTTGAGTTCCCCCGCAATCTATCCCATTTGAATTTCCAGATTGCTGATAGACGTTGCTTGATTCTGAAGCACTGTTTCATTATTTTCAATATATTGCTTCAGCAAACTCTTCAAAGATGAAGTTTGCGGCGCCTATGAACTGCTGGCTTGGTTTTGCGTTTGACTGTTTGTTCGCAGGAAAAATCCTGTTGACCCTTCTTTTTGCGCCACTGATTGAAAATTTTGTTGTTTATTTTTTCATGCGAATTTAATGTGGTTTCTCCACCTGGGATTGTACGTGTTGGAAAATGGATTATTCTTCACAAAATAGACTGACTGTGGGTTCCTCAGGTATTCCTCCATTGGATGGCCTTCACTGTAAGTAGCACAACTTGCGGTCGTCTAGTTAATTATGTTGACTTGCCCACTATGCATTCCTGGGCTACTAATTACGATTCCTTGTATCAAATTCATCATCGCAGTCATTTGGTTCTGAAGGGATGCGATGACCCCGTTATTTGTGTCATTGTCCTTGATTCTCAATTTTTGATTGCTTTCTCTCCAGTCTTCATGATTTTTAGAAATGCGATCAAGTATATTTTTGGCCTCATTGTATGTTTTATCAAGCAAACCTTCAGCTGCTGCCGCATTGGCAACCATTTGCAATGCAAGGTTCAATCCGTGGTAGAAAATTTCCATCTGTAAACAATCTGGTAAGCTGTTATGCAGGCAATCTCTTACCAGCCTCTTAAACCTCGCCTAGGCGTCACTGAGCGATTCGTCAATATCCTGTTCAAAATTAGTGATCAACTTCCTCCTTCTGGCATTCTCTATTGGGGGGAAGTACTTCTTCATGAACTTCTCAACTACTTGTTCCATGATGTAATCTCCGCTGGTTCGAGAGAATAAGCCCATTTTCGTGCCTGGTCATACAACGAAAATGGAAACAATGTTAATTGAACCTCCTCAGCGGAGATGTTTGGGAACACGATCGTGTTGTAGATCTCAATGAAACTTCGGAGGTGGGCATGCAGATCCTCGCCATGCTTATCGCCAAACTGTTCGGCAGTTTGGATCATCTGCAGCATTAATGACATGCAGAAATGCATGTCATCTTAGACCTTTTTACTTAGAATTATGAAGGCTGTTAAGCAGAATATGCGGCAATTATATTAGGAATTCACGAGAAATTGAGCTTGCGGCGTTCAGCATTAAGAATCTTAGCTAACCCTATTATGCATTATTATGCGTTCAATGTTTGATTTTTGTAGCTAACGTAGGAAGTGGACGCAAACGCGAAAATCGGACCATCAATCAATGCATGGATGTTGCGGTAATCAGCCGCATGCATCCATCGCATGGGAGTTTCACTCGTCAAGCGATTGCGGTAATCGTGTAGAGTTGCGGTATTAAGTGAATGTGGTCACTACATGATTGCGGCTACACGATAATGCATGGTAAAGGGGTCAATGCAAGGTTGGTGGAATAAACGCATCAATGCATCTACCTCGAGAAAATCAAAAGATGATGTTGACATTTCACCTACCATGCAGTTGGCAGCGGAGGTTCAGAAAGGACTAAACGCGCTGAATGTCTGGGTCAGAGTAGTCCATTCATGTTGTCGGCGATCCAGGCTCTGTATAAAGAAGCCGATGAGCAGAAATTCAGGCATTCAAGGTTTTCGCCTGAGGTTTGCCTAAGGCGGATCCTTGTGCTCCAGAAAAATGCGTGGGAAGATGTTTAAGAGTTCTTCACCTCCTTCATCCATTTCGAGTGATGATCGGAGCCTTCGACTAGAGCTAAATCTCGAGAAAGTCAGCTCCACCGCCCATCCATGGCACCATCGGTAGCCTTGACGCACATTCGCTGGAAGCAAGTCTTTGCTTTCAGCCGGTCATTTCATTTTCCTTTATTTTTCTTATATTGTATTGTACTACATTCTGGGATTAAGGAATTAATATAGTTTGTGTTCAATACATTTCTATATTTCCTTTGACTCCATCTCTATCTTCTTCTATACTTAGTATCTTTAACCTTCATTGCATTACTTAGTAAGATTGCTCGAGTATCGCATACTTAGTCATGTGGATTAGGGATATGAAGCATGTAGCAAACCACCGAGAGGTGTGCGTTGCGTGAGTGTGTGAGTAAACCTTATTTTCTTAGTATGAAGTTGTAGCAACGCTTGTCTATAGGCTAACACAATGCTTGTCTAGGAGTAAAGTCAGCAACAACCAACTACCCGGGAGGGTAAGTGGTTAGTCGCATTAAGCAATGTATGCATTGTTCACTAGAGATAGGAATAATCTTATGTCAACAAAGTTCATGCGGTTACCTTGTCTATGAATGCATCATTCATCATTTAGGCATACTTGAGAGAGTAGTCTAAAACCCAAATCTAAGACTCGAGGGAGTGGATTGAAACGCATAGGCAAGAATGGGGAACTTAGAGATAAGCTCTGTTTGCTATCACACAGCGTATGCACCTACGGATAGGATATTGCATGCGTCCAGGAAGTAGGATATGGTGGTTGTATGTGGTCATCTCGATACCTATGCATCCCCACCGCATACATCCTAGAGTTAGGCTCAAGTGTGTGTAGCATGATTGCATGGCTTGTGTTGACTAAAGTTGCCCTTGCGGTCACTCTTAAATATTGCAATGAAACCATCTCCACATTTTATCTATTTTTCCCATTCATTTGTTTCATGTCAAGAGTTGTCGTGTCTCTACCTCTCATGCATATTCTCATTGCATTGTCTGTTAGCTAGGAGTAGGAGTAGTGTTAGCTTAGAAACCTTCCCATTCATTCTTTTATTCAACCGCCGTATGCACATTACCGCATTCATTTTCCTACAAGTCCCTGAGTTCGACCTCGGATCATCCGAGAAACTTGCGTTCGCTATATAGCGTGAGAACAAGAAAACTTGTAACAGGACGCATGGTCATCGCATACATTCATTAACGCATAGTCATTCCAACGCATGACCATCTACGCATGACTATCAATGCATACCTTAAGAACATGCATCGTATATTATGTCCAAGGGATTTTAGTTTTCGAGTAATTGACATCTAATTTTCCCATCATCAAGTTTTTGGTGTCGTTGCCGGGGACTTGGCAGCTAATTGTTTGTTGAGTTTTGTGTCTCTGCAGGCAACTGATGCGTTATTTTATGATGTGAAATTATGGAGGAAATGTGGTGATGGAATTGCATTGAGCAATCATGTTTTCTCAATGGAATCCAAGTGTAAACCCCACTGAGTTTCCTGGTAAATCCAAGGTCGAACTCAAAGACTTGGAAAACAATATGCAGTGGTAATTTCTTAGAAGACTTTGTAGTAACCGGTAACTCAAATAGTTGTTTGGTTTTGTTGATTGCAGTAATGAAAAATAAACAAATGCGGTGGATTTGAGGAAAGTTGGATTGTGTGATAGAGGCACTGAGTATGCGGATGAACGGGTTTAGAAGGTCTTTAGCTAGCATTACTTGGGAATGCATCAGACTATGCAATCATGCTACACCAATGCACAACAAGTCATTTTCTAATACAAATGCGGTGCTCCTAAGTCTAGAACGCATGTGTTTAATGCAAAAGTGTCCGTAGATGTCACAACCCCTCCCTGGCCTTAGCCCCCAAGACCTGGAAGGGAGCGTGAGGGTACACCAGTAGTATTTAACATCCCCCCCTTCCCTATCTATTAAAGACTTTAATCTATTTACAACACTCTATCTAACTTTTATACACATAGTTCAATTTCCTATATTCTTTATTACATGATCCGAGCCGTGCCTTGAGAATTTACCAAGTCCTGGTGTGTTGGTGGTTAGTAGACTCCTTCCTGAACACTCTGCTTTGCTACCTAGGGAAGGAGGGGGGATATAAGAAAACATTTGGAAGAGTGTGAGCTACTAAGCCCAATGAGTGGTGCTTTTAAAATAATAATCACTTTGCAAAACATATTTTTGGGAAGTCAATCACATAATCACAATTCCAGTATAATTTATGCATAATCATGTGTACATTCATTCAATTATCATTCCCTAGTTCCATGCTATATGTGGCATGTTCATATCATGGACATATTATTAATCACAACAACTTTTTATGGAAACTTTCCTATAACCCACTTTTCCCGCCAATGTGCACATCGACAATTCTTTTTCCGCTAGTCATGCTTAGGTAACTTGACTATATTCCCACCGGTCGTCACCGACTATTATTTCCTGCCGACCGAGGCCGACTATATTTTCCCGCCAAGCACCTTTTATTAAGCATGATAACTTATGTAGTCTTGGTATAATCTTAGTTTCCATAGAAATTTCACAAACAATATCATGGTAACCAGCATAACATCATCAGCATGTATTTTGCACTTACATATGCATATATTCACATATCAATGTATAAAACTAAGTAAACACTCACCGCAAGCAAATTTTTCCACTAAAATCACCTTGAGAATACCTTCCTGAGAATTCCTCCATATCAATGGAAATTCCTTAATTAATACTTGTTATATCAATACATAATGTCAAAATAGCCAAAATATCATTATATAATGAAAATACCAGCTTACCCTACTCCAATTTAGCCAAAATCCCAAAATTAGCCTCTTTAGAGGTTATTTAGATCGTGGTAGGCAGCTGGGCTTTGGGCAGTAGGCAGGGTGGGCGTGCTGTGTCGCACAGGGGGCTGACGTGTTTGGACATACGTTGCGTTGCATGGTAGGGCTACTGTGCTGGGTGTGATGCGTTGCACGGGAGGGGCAGCTGCACTGGGCTAGCGCGCAGGATGCATTGAGCGAGGCACGTGGACGGACGCAGCGCTGCAAGGTGTGGGCTGGCTGTGCGTCCGGCTGACTCAATGCCTCACCAACGCAACCTTTGTTTCTTTTGATCTCCAATCAATTTGGCAGCCTAATAACTCAAATGTAACTCTCTAAATATGGCTCTCAACATAAGATTTAGGTGATGGTATGAATAAATTCCTCTTGCCCAACCCCTCTATTTATAGCCATTCCAAACTCACCTCCTTGTGACAACTCAACTCCCATTTGTCTCACTTTGGAGCTGCCAACACTTAGTCTACTCAACCTAGCCTTGAGTTGTTCTCATCTCAACTTGCCAGCCAAAATCTCATTTTTTTGCATGAAATCTCCTTCACCCATCTCCTGCTTAGGGTGATAAGACTTCAATTGCATGAAATCTCCTTTGTCTACCTCGTACTAGAACTTTGTGTGATCCTTCTTTTGCCATCTAAATCACTTAAATACTTAAGATATTTCTTTATTTAAATTGTCTAAGACTTATGCTCGTATACCATTGACATTTAGCTAAACATATTTATTTCTTTATCACAGATTAATTTACTTGTTTAATTCATTCTAATTACCAAGGGATTAAGAAAACATCATGGAGAAAGCGATTAATGGAGGAACAGAAATAGACAGAAAAATGGAGATGAAAATGATCATGACATTCAATACTAATATTTAGCGTCTGATACATGGTGCAAATGATAGAGATTAAGAAGATGAATACAATTGATGATAAGAGATAGAAGCAAATACAGAAGAGTGCCAACGTCTTGACACAGATCTGGACGGTGGATTTACTTGCCGACGAATGGAGTGAATGGAAGGAAGAGCTTCCCTTTCAGGCTTGCTCGTCCGGTAGGATTGACCTTGGTACAGAGCTTCACGGCGGGGATTGAAAGGACTTGCCTTGAGACTCACCTCTCGGCCTTGTCTCTTAGATCTTCCCGGATCTTCTTCGATCGACACTCAGACCAATATCCATACAATTGACGCAACTTTTCTCTCTTTTAACTGCAATATCTAAATAAACCAGCGTAAATAACTTGTATTTCTACAAGTTATCACACACACATACACAAGGCGACCGCATACTACCATAACCTATTTCTAGGGTGTATGCGAAGCATGTTGGGAAATAGAGCTTATCTCTAAGTCTCTATCTCTTGCTTATGCAGATCTAATCGTGCTTTCTCAAGTCTAGATTCTAACCTAGCTCTCTCAAGTCTTAGGTTCTTTCTTTAGACTCTCTCTCGAGTAGCTCTAAAGGGGTGATGGACGCAACATAAAACAAGATGATCGCATGCAATGAAGATCCTAGGTCATGTTAGCTAAGTACTTCTCAACCCATTCGAAAGTTTAGTTACTCATGCGTATTGTAAAGAGAGTGAATAGATGTAGAAATGCAAGTTCTATTCTATATATGAAATTGAAATACAGAATGACAATGTGAAATAAAGATAAAGAGCTTGGTAGCAATTTCTTGCTTCCCAAGGCTTTTACACTGTTCTTCTCTACTCTGCTCAAAAGATATTCTTGCTCTTGCAAGAGTCGACCCTCTCTCTGTTTTCCACACTCCCTGGCACTCTCTCGAGCTGACCAGGACGATCTTCCAACGTCTTTTCCCTTCTCTTGCTTTCGCCTTCTAAGTATAAGGAAACTAAGAACAAAGGCTAACTATCTTCTATATGGCTCAGTTGGAATGAAAAATCGAACTCCTTTAACGAAGGTGGCCTTTGGTATTTATAGAGCATCAGGGTGAAGAACTTTTTCTCTCATATGATTGCACTGGTGGGATGTCATTAGTTCTCTGTCTAATACGCCGAATAATTGTCACCGAAAAGTTGAGTGTACTTACTATAGTGTCGTTAACGACTTGTCAACTTAATTCGGAATCGACCGTCATCAGCTTTCTGTCCCATCGTGATTTATTAACCTTTCACCTTGATGCGCAGACTCTATGTGGCCACCTTCTTAAGCAACTTTTCGCGAACGCAAACGATCGCATAGCCTTGCGGTCGCAATCTTTTAATGCGCTCGGACGTTAATTTCTTTGGATCGCAATTCCGCCTTGTGCCAATGCATTTTCTGCACAAAATACATAAGTTAGTTGTTTTTTATGCGATGAATGCATGCGATCGATATGTTATAAACTTAATGTTTTTGGACACAATTTTATATATTTTTACCATCGCAATACTTCATTGTTTTCTATCTTTGCACTATAATAATGTGCATTTCTGCTCATTATCAAACATCAATAGGTAGTTGAGGCATGCGTTGGATAAGCATTGTTCTGAAGACAATTATTCGCTCTACACAGACTATAAGTAGACTATAATGATCATTTCAATAGGATACAATGACTAATTTTGGTAGAACATCAACCTTGAACTACTTAGATCTAACAACACTCTTGGATACATGCTCTCAACTCAACTCGAGATCAAAAGAAAAAACTATTCAAATTGGAATGAGATACACCAAATGAAGAAACAAATTGCTATTTATAAGCTGGCAACTTAGTAACTCTCTAAGATAACAAACATGATCAAATAAATACTACATTAAAACATTTGTCAAGTTTAATTTGTTAAAGTTGTCCACAATAAGGCTTAAAGCTCATGGATAGGTCCAAGCCCAAAGGGTAGCAAGATATAACATAGGGCAGGGTGATAGGACCTAAACAATATAACAACAACCCACTAGGATCTCCTCCAAGACAATCAATCAAATAATTGTTCTAAAAATCACCACAAATAAATCACCAAATAATTACCAAGCAATCAACCAACAATGGACAATAATAAACCATAAAATTCTAGAAGACTAAAAGCAAAGAGCACACACGAATTATACATGGAAAACGTCTTCAATGTGAAGAGTAAAGATGACGGAACTTGTGAGGAGTCCACCCTTGTTAACTTCTCTTATTATGATAAAATTGAGGAAAAAAAGAATCCAAATCAGTCATACAAAGATTCACTACCCACCAATAGCTTAAAGTGAATTGCTACCAGTGTACTAATAGGCTCAGCATGCTTCATATTGAACCTTTCCAGCACCCATTACATATACTTCTCCTGGGATAACCACAATTTCCCAGCTTTCCTGTCACGAGCAATCTCCATACCTGAGACTTGCTTTGCAAGACCCAAATCTTTCATGTCAAATGACTTGGACAAATCTTTCTTCAAATTTTGAATCATATCTATATCTTGTCCAACTATCAACATATCATCTACATATAAATAAGATGAAGTTTCCTACAGGGAACTTTCTAAAATATGAACAAAAATCATTTGTAGTTCATTTATAATCATTGCTAATCATAAACGAATCAAATTTCTTGTACCACTGCTTTGGTACCTATCTAAGCCCATAAAGACTCTTCTTCAACATACAAACAAGTTTATCTTTTCTTGTTTCTTCAAATCCTTTAGGTTGCTCCATGTAGATCTCTTCATGCAAGTCACCATGTAAAAAAGAAATTTTTACATCAAGATGCTCTGCTCTGTCTCAAGATCAAGACTTACTGTTAATCCCAACACTATTTTGGTAGATGTCATTTTGGCCATTGGAGAGAAGACTTCATCAAAGTCAATGCTCTTTTTCTGGTTGCATCTTTTAATAACTAATCTGGCTTTATACCTCATTATCTTCTCACCATCCTTCTTGTACTTGAAAACCCATATGTTTTTCAATACATTCTTGCCCTTTGGAGGCTTCATCAGTTCATAGGTTCCATTCTTTTCTAAGGAATGTATCTCTTCCTTTATTGGTCTTTTTCATCATGAGACAAAATCTCTTGATCATTCTCTAGCTTTCCATATCAACTAACTAGAATGAACTCTGAGCTTGGATACCTTATTGAAGGTTTATGCACTCTGGTAGACTTTTGAGCTTGAGTATCCTCCATTTGGGAAATAGATTGCTCCCTCTGTTCATGAACTTCTCTATGAATCACTTCCTTATATAAATCTTCCTCATGAATTTTTTCATTAGATGAAGACTCATCAAAATCATCATCATCAACATGAATTTGTATTTTACCATCAGGTTGTATCTCACCAACATCATCATGTACATCATCAACATTTTCATTTGTTAGTTAAACAATAGAAGGAGTAGAAGTAGAATCATTAGTAGTATCAAAACACAACTCTGAAGTAGAAGTGTACCTTGTACTAAGAAGATATTCACCTTTCTCGTGCTCAAAGAATAATAAAGGAAATTGAACACGATGATTTTCATAGCAGCCGAAGGATCTTTCCAAATTTTCATCGTATATAAACTTTACAATTACAATCACAAACGGAAACCTGTGGTTATGCATAAAATAGAAATTATAGAATGCTTTACTACAGATCAAGGGAAGAATCAACAAACCTTTGTAGTCTTATCTTCTAGTTCCTTGATCATGAACGCTCGATCACAGTAACACAGCAACACACGAATGTTCGTCCAAAACAACCGCTCCACTGCACGATCACCGTGCACTCGAACTAAGCAATCGCCAATGTCACAAACACCTCGAACACCGCGAACAACCTCCACAGAACCTCAACTGTGTTGAGTTGAGTATGACACCACCAAGAATGTTACCTTGGTATTCTCAGTGTGAGAATCCAGAGGGTGGGCTCTGTGTGGACTTGGTTAGAGGCAGAAAATCGGAGGAACCAAAATCGTGTAAATGATTGAGCAAGTGGGAGATGGAACAACCTATCGTATAGGTCGATGCCCAATCATTTAGGTAAAGCTATGTGATCGTATAACAAAAGCTATGCGATCATTTAGCTCATCGTCTAGCTGAGTGTCTATCGTGTAAGAACACTTTACGATCGTTTAGCTAACTCCAAGCTGTCACTTAGTTAATCTGATTTACTTGACAACTTCTCCGTGAGAATTTTTCGAGATTGGAAAAATCTCAAATCAACATTTTGCAAATCCTTTTCTTTTCCGACTAAAATTAGGAAAATATTTTTCCTTTTATCTCATGGTTACCATGAAACCACCAATAACCTCCCATTCAGTTGGTTATTAGAGAAAAAGAGATAATTATCCATTAATTAATATTATTATAAATATAAATGATAACTAACTTACCATAATATATTTATAACCTATAATTTTAAGATTTCATCTCATGAAATATATAAACCATAACTCTTTTTCTTTTCCATGGCTCTTAGTGTAAATCACATTTACATTAATCTTCCACTTGATGTATCTCATACACCATACCAATCATACCATATATAATCTAATTACCTCTTGTTAATTTGAACATTTCAAATCAACACCAAAAACTGATCCTCAACTTGAATCCATTGAGTTACCAAGGGGGACCTTATGGACCTATAGCTCAAAGCTCCAATGGTATGTGAATAACTACCTAAACTTTTTAGTCACGGGATTCACCATCCGTTAATTGCCAGGCACTCCACTAAAGACCGACAGCTGAACTCTTCTTACCACAAATATATTATGTGTCCATCTTAAGCAATCAATAGTGCGGAAACCCTTCACAAATCGTTCGTAAGTACAGCTCGGCCAATAACCGTTATGCCTCTATAATTACATCTAACTCCTTAAGTACCACCGAATCCTCTAATGAACATAAGTCATAGTTCTATTATGACTGAGTCCTCTCTTTCAAAGAGAAGCTGTGGCCACTATGTTGAAGCCCCAGAATCAGCCCTTAAGAGAGCAATCTCTCTACTTACCCCTGATTCGGGGAAGGAGTGAATTCCATCTTACGTGAGTTTTTCAGCTCCCAAATCAGATAAGTCCCAAAATAAGTAGGCATGTTGAGTTGGCAATCTGGACACTCTCACCTATACTAATCAAAGGACCGCCCTCAAAGGTAGGAGTTCCTAAAATACTCAGGAATGAGGTCGTGTCACCTATAGTCGTTTAGGTGAGATGTAAGTCTCCAGTATCAATGGCGTTATATACAGAGTCTAGTCATCTCGTGGTCTGATCTTATACGAACTCTTTGTATAGGACACCCCCGCTCACATATCTCTACATGAATGGTCAGGATCTACCATCTGTAGTAGTTTACAACACTTACAAACATCTACAAAGCGGGTTGTATCTGCAGTGTCACCTGGATTAGGTATCCCACCTTAATCCTTATACTACAGACTTATTTAGTGTATCACTTAAGGCATGATCCACTTGTATATCTCATATACATGCTCAAGTTTATATAAGATAACCATGGAGCTTTGTTTATTGGATATGAGTAAATGCCATAATGAAATAACAATTATTTTATTTAGAAAACAATGTGTATAATTACAAACAATGAGACTCCAAGAGAATTAGACACCAATCTCAACAATCTCCCACTTGTCCTAATGCCTCAGGAGACTAATGTACAATACAATATAAAACATGTACAATATACAATAAACTAGGGCATACCCCAGTATCATCTCCCAGTTTCCCTAGACAAGGTGTCGCATGTCTCGCAAAGCCAGACTCTCCAGGTGACCCTTGAACACTTTAACCATATGAGCCTTTATAAAGGGATCAACGACGTTGTGCTTCGACGTGATCTTCGTGACTATCACATCACCGTGATACACAATCTCCCTGATCAAGTGGTATTTCCGCTCTATATGCTTACCCCGACGATGACTCTGAGGCTCCTTCGAATTTGCTACAACCCCGCTGTTATCACAATACAAAGTGATGGGCAAATCCATATTTGGAATAACTTCAAAATCTGAAAAGAATTTCCTCAACCAAACAGCCTCCTTGGCTGCTTCACATGCGGCTATGTATTCGGCTTCCATAGTGGAGTCCGCGATGAATCCTTACTTGATTCTTCACCACACTACAGCCTCTCCATTCAGAGTGAAAACTGACCTCGATGTCAATTTTCGAGAATCTCTACCGGTTTGAATGTCAGAGTCCATGTATCCTGTAAGGATTAGATCCTTATCTCCATACACGAGCATATAGTCCCTCGTTCTTTGAAGATACTTGAGGATCGTCTTGACTGCTGATAACTTGTAGAAATACAAGTTATTTATGCTGCCTTATTCAGATATTGCGGCCAAAAGAGAGAAAATATGCGTCGATTGTAAGAAATTTAGCTGAGAAATACAATAGTTATAAATTATCGCAAATACACCCACTAACACCATCAAGATGGTAGAAAAAAATATTTCAAGTCTGTTTTGCAGGAAAAGAAGTCACAGCTTGCGATCAAGGCTCAAAGAGGAACTGAACAACGCATCTCCGTCGCATTGTGCCCATCAATTCTGAAGAGACGATCAACGCAATGACAACGCATGCGACAGTCGATTCAGAACTGAAATTCAACCGCATGCGGTATTAAAAACAACACCGCATGCAGACACATGATCAAAAGATGCAAATGAGCAACGCAATTGTGGAGGATTGTGACACGTGGACAACCAACCGTTGTGCATTTTCGATGGCCTGATTGCATAATAGAAGGAATATTTATTCCGCTATCTTCGGAATTTCTATAACAATAAAGTGGGGACCACAAGTCAGAGAGTCAAAGCTTTCATCTATAAATACCCTCAAAGAATTCACTGAAAGATATACTTGATACGGGATATAATTGATACGAGGCTATTGAGAGAGAGGTTGAGCTGAGTACTGATCGCAGAAGATCTTGGAAGAAAAGAGACAAGGCCGAGAAGTGAGTCTCAG
Organism: Benincasa hispida; assembly: GCF_027475165.1. Taxonomy (NCBI): domain Eukaryota; kingdom Viridiplantae; phylum Streptophyta; class Magnoliopsida; order Cucurbitales; family Cucurbitaceae; genus Benincasa; species Benincasa hispida. The sequence goes on from NC_143483.1 coordinate 24,306,425, forward strand.
GACGAACCATTGCGAATCCTCACCATAAAGCTCTGTACTTAGATCCCTGCTACCAGGCGAGCAAGCCTAAGAGGGAAGCTCATCCTTCTGTTCACTCCATCTATGCCGGTAAGCAAATCTCCATCCAGATCTATGTCAAGACGTTGGCACTCATTTGTATTTGTTTCTAACTCTTATTCATCAATTGTATTTCAGCTTCTTAGTCTAAATCATTCACAATCATGTATCAGACGCTTGATTATATAGTTAAATATCTTGATCATTTTCATCTTCATATTTCTGTTTACTTCCGTTCTTCCATAAATTGCTTTCTTCATGTTGTTTTCTTAATCCGTTGGTGATTATTATGAATTAAACAAGTAACTCAATCTGTGCTAAAGAAATAAAGATGTTTAGCTAAAGCATGCAAGACGACATCTTCAACTGTGAGAGCAGAAGTGGAGATGCCATTCTGATCTGTCGAGAGAAGGTTAAAAGAATGCATTAACTAAAGCAAGAAGAACTTCCAGAGATGGAAGCAACCCTGCATTCATTACATTCATCCCTGTTTCACCACAGAGATGTGGGAACGCGATCGATCACCGAAAAGTGTACGCCAAGGGAAAGTGGAACCGTACTTATATCTTTAACACAATTAATAAACTTGCGATGTTTATATTGATTATCCTTTTCTTTTTGTTTCGCACATAAGCCTTGCCACCACATAACACGACCTTTGTATAACCTTCACAGTTAGTCTCAACCTCAGTATCTTGTATCAAGTAACCTGTATCTTGTATCATCATAGCTTAGGTCTATTTTATCGCACTTTACTTTACTGCAATTTACTTTATTATTGCATTTTTATCGCTTACCTTTACTTCATCGCATTTTTAAATACTTGTACACACAACCTTTATTAAATTAAAAAACCTCCGGTCGCATATATCACAAATGTAACGCATGCAACCTAAAACAGTCCCTGTGTTCGACCTCAGATCACACCGAGAAACTTTCGGTGGAATTATACTTGGTTCGAACAAAAAACTTGTGATAACGCATAGCATACTACAAGAACATTCATCAATAACGCATAAAGAAAATAAAGTCATCATTCATCCATGCGTTGTATGACATAAGATTAGAATACATTGTATGTCAACAAGTTTATGGCATCTTTATGTCTTTACAAGTTTATGGCAATGCATCACGTTTTGTGTTATCAACTGCCGTCTAGTGATCAAATCCTGGATTGGACTGATACCGACGGACAATCCCTACTACATAGCAAATGTTAGGTCGGGTACACAACATTGCATACATTAAGCTTCCTACAGCTGAAGCATAGGGAATCCTTCTAATCTCCTCAACTTCTTGAGGTGTCTTAGGACATTGATCCTTAGACAAAATGATTCCATGCCTGAAGGGTAACAAACCCCCTTGGAATCTTGCATCTTGTACCTGATCAATATTTGATCAATGTATGATGCCTGAGATAGGGCTAACCGTTTGTTCTTATGATCCCAAATGATCTGGATCCCTGGAACATAATGTGCCTCACCCAAATCGTTCATTTGGAATTAGGCAGCTAAAACCATTTCTTAATGTCAGTCAGATATCCTACATCATTTCCAATGAGTAGGATATCATCCACATACAGTACTAGAAAAGTTACTGAGCTATTGATAATCTTCTTATAGATACAAGGCTCATCAACTTCTGATCAAAGCCAAACGACTTGACCGCAGTGTCAAATATGATGTTCCATGATCTAGATGCTTATTTCAGCCCATAAATGGACCTATTAAGCTTGTAAACTTTTTTCTCTTGCTCTGGAACTATGAACCCCTCTGGTTGAGTCATATAGATGGTCTCCTCAAGATTACTATTAAGAAAGGCAGTCTTGACGTCCATTTGCCATATTTCCAACAAATAGCAAGTAGTAGGTACTAAAATTAAAATTTATTGAAAAATAAATAAACTAATGATATTTCTCCTAATTCTTTTTAATAATAAATATAGTATTTTAACCATTTTTAATACTTAGCTCTAATTTAATCATAAAATGTGGATATGAACAGAAGTATCCTGATAGACTTGAGCATGACAATAAGTGAGAAAGTTTCCTCATAGTCAACTCCCTCAATTCAGGTATAATCCTTTGCCATGAGTCGAGCCTTAAAGGTTTGCACCTTTCCATCTACACCTTTCTGTCACTTATAGATCCACTTACAACCAATAGGTCTTACCCTATCAGGAAGATCAACAAGCTCTCAGATGTTATTGAAGTACATAGACTCCATTTCCTGGTTCATGGCTTTAACCCATTCATCTTTGTCAACATCCTCCATCGCTTTCTTAAAAGACAATGGATCCCTGACCCCATCATTCAAAATGACGTTTTGGGCTTAAGTCAAACCCATGTAGCAAGCTGCTAGATTCATAACCCTCCCATTACGTCGAGGCAGTCTCAACTCTTGAGCTGGTTGACTAGATGTTTTGACCCTAACAACTCTTATTGATCTGTCGGCCTGTTCAACAACTCTTGTTGAACCCTCAATAGTCTCAGTCTCATTAGAAATCTCACACAAAACGAGCTTACTTTGTGGCTTATAATCCCAGATGTGGTCTTCTTTCAAGAAGATAGCATTTGTAGAAACCAACACTTTGTTCTTACTCGGATCATAGAAGTATCCACCTCTCGTTTCCATGGGGTAGCCTACAAAGAGGCAAACCTTCGAATGCGGTTCCAACTTCTCTGGGTTAGTCACTAGCATATGTGCTGGACAGCCCCAAATCTTGAAGTGGCACAAACTACCTTTACAGCCTCTCCACAACTTAAAAGGTGTTTCAGAAATGTTGTTCAGGATATATCATGCAGTCTCCACTGCAAAACCCCAAAATGAGTCTGGAAGATGAGCATAACTCATCATAGACCGGACCATGTCCAATAAGGTTTTGTTTCTCCTTTCTAATACACCATTCCGCTGAGGATTACCAGGGGCCGAGAGTTGGGACGCAATCCCATGTTCTATCATATACTTCTGGAATTTGAGGTCCATATACTCTCCACAATGATCAAATTGTAGTGTTTTTATCTTCTTACCTAACAAGCTTTCAACTTCTGCCTTATATTCCTTGAACTTGTCAAGGGCTTTAAACTTATGTTGCATTAGGTACAGATACTCGAATCTTGAATAATCATCTATGAAAGGGATGAAATATTCATACTCACCTCGAACTCTAACATTCATCAAACCACAAAGGTCTAAATGTACAAGCTCCAAGGCTTCCTTGGCTCTATAACATTTTCCAGTAAACGGTCGTTTGGTCATCTTGCCTTCGAGGCATGATTCACACACCGGTAAGGAGTTTTTTTCTAAACTCTTTAGAAGTCCAATTTTCATCGACTTCTCAATCCTATTGAGGTTGATGTTACCTAACCTTTGATGCCACAGATGGGCGTTTCCCTTAGGAGAAGGCTTTGGTCTTTTAGCTGTTGTAGCCGTACTAAACATTTCAGTGTTAAACAAGGCTTTTATGACTAACAACCTTAGTACATATAAGTTACTTTCCATTGAACCATAACCAATCTCCGTTCCATTCTTGAAAATAAACACTTTATTCTAAGAAAAGGAGATGGTATACCCTTGTTCAATGAGAGAAGAAACCGAAATTAAGTTCCTCTTAATACGAGAAACTACGAAAACATTATCCAGTAATAGTTAACGTTTCTTGTCAAAAAATAACTTCAGCCTACCTAAAGCAAAAACTGAAACAACCTCACCAATGCTGACTCGTAGAGTCATCTCTCCCTATGGCAACGTTTGCCAGGAACTGAATCCTTGGTAAGAGGAGTTGATATGATTGGTAGCACCTGAATCTAAGATCAGGCAGAATCATCATTCTCTACTAAACCCCTCTCCAAGACCAATAAATCAGATTTACTGTCTTTCTTTCTCTTTTGGAGAGTAGTGGGATCAGTGTCAGCTAACACTACTGGTTTTGTCATCCTTCCCTTTATGCTCGACAAGTAAGATTTGACGTTCAAACAAATCTTGCAATGAGTCCATGATCTCGCGTGCAATGACCATCTGCTCAACCCTTTTGGCCAAAACATCAGGTATGTTAGCCAAAATGTGAATTCGGGCCAATAAATTAGCCTGCATCCACACCTCATATGCATTGCAAACACTTCGCGGTGCATCAAGGGCCGGGACTTGAGGACATTCCTCAACCATGACAAATTCGAGGTCGTTTGCCACAAAATACGTTTTACACGATTCTTTCCGCTGTATGTATACGGTCATATTAAAAGCACTAAACGAAAATACTAACGAGTTGCTGTAAAGAAAAACACATTGACCTACATTAGGTTTTTAAGCAAATATTCGTTGTAAAACAAACAACATCCAATAAGGTTTTAGCAAAACTAATATGAACCCCGTGTGACATCTAGTTTCACAATGACACTTCAAAGGTTTAGGACAAAAGCCACCGAAGGGAGGTCCAATATCCTTCATCTGAATTGAGAAGTTCTCAACCAATCATTAATACCAGAACAACTCTTACTCCTATAACGACTAGCCATCATTGATTTGGCCAAGAGATCATCAACTTACTTAACAATCTCCCGTAAGTGTGACCTACCATTTTACACCATAGAGATCCATCCCAAGCAGTCAATCTGAAGGGAAAAAATCTGATTGGGGAAAAACCTAAAGCGTCCCTATCCATTTATGGAGTTCATCTTGATCTTAACCAATTGCAAAAAACCCATTCAAAGGGGGACACTCTCAAGGTTCCACGAGGGAGTACAGAATGATCTTACGGTATGAACCAATGACAGAAACCATAGGATTTGTTCACACACACCCTTCACCCACTTACTATAAACACTCTCTCCGTCCACCTTAATATTGACTCATGCAAACACCATCCGAAGGGGGATGCTCCCAGGGCACCATAAGACCAAGCATGAATCTCACGGTGTGAACATTAAGAGAGAAACGTGAGTGGAATCATAGACATATCAGATACATCTCTTCCTCCTACTGAGTATTTTATAACCTAGGGTTTAAATGACTTAGAAAAAGCATGGCTAAGGATTTTAACTAAGTGACTTTTAGGTTTGCCCAAGAGTAACTTTTACCTTGGATAGTTAAACAACTTTTGATCATCATCCATTAAACTCTTTAACGAAGTCTTTGATCAATTGTCGCATGCTTGCAGAAAATCTATCTAATTCACCTTTCCAAGTAGGTTCCTAAGTAAAGGTGTTTCGTCTCCGTCAGCTTAAGAACCCCAGCCTACACAGAACCCACCTTAGACAAAAAGTCTCTTATAGATAGATTTAAAACAAATTTAATCTTTTATGCCAATCAATTTAATCCTATTAAACCGATTTTAAAAGATTAATCTAGGTTACTAAACTCTTTAGAACCATTTGAACTTAGGTCTATCTCAATCCCATTTTAAAACCCTTTTAAAAAACATAAGTTCACCCTAAGTCCGCATGCAATTATTTTTTATCGATTTTAGTTCTAATTTCCTTTATATCACTTATAAACGGAAACAACCAAAACCACAATGCAAAGTTAAGACATGCAAGGCATTCATAACGATTGCAAACAGCCTAAGTGTCATACTCAATGCATTGTTCATTCATTGCTACTTCTTTTATATAACACTTATACAAAAACAACAACGAAATAAGCATAACATGCTTCTATTCACCCTTATACTATAACACTTATAATAAAAGGATGATGCATGATAATGCAAAATATAACTATTATATTTCATGATGCATGCACATGCTTTCATGTAATTTCTTCATGCTAGATTATAACATTTATAATACATGATGCATGAATAATTGCACAAACTAAGGTGGGTTTTTAACTTATATGTCAAACACTTTGCCATATAGACACCAAACATCACATGTATAATAAACAAATGTTGATGAACCAGGTAAAATTGCCCCAAATCCACAAAACTAAAGCTAACTATTATAAAACCAAGGAGTCTCCGATTCAAACAAGTGAACTGGGTCTTGAACCGTCTGGGTGAAAAAACACATCTCCAACCATCGTGCACCAAACTCCCCACGATCGTCTACATGAAAGAACAAACACTTCACTCTATGGTTTACCAACGCTCCCAGAGCTAAACGATCGTGGAGTGTTCTTACACGATAGACACTCAGCTAGATGATGAGCTAAATGATCGCATAGCTTTTGTTAGACGATCGCATAGCTTTTCCTAAACGATTGGGCATCGACCTATACAATAGGTTGTTCCATCCCACTTGCTCAATCGTTTACACGATTATGGTTCCTTCGGTTTTCTACCTCTTACCAAGTCCACACAGAGCCCACCCTCTAGATTCTCACACCGAGAATACCAAGGTAACCTTTTTGGTGGTGTCATACTCAACTCGACACAGTCGAGGTTCCGTGGAGGCTGTTTGTAGTGTTTGGGGTGTTCGTGACCTTGGCGATCGCTTAGTTCGAGTGCACGATGATTATGTAGTGGAGCGGTCGTATTGGACGAACGTTCTGTGTTGTTATGTTGCTGTGATCGAGCGTTCGTGATCAAGGAATTAGAAGATGAGTCTACAAAGGTTTGTTGATTCTTCCCTTAACCTGTAGTAAAGCATGCTGTAATTTCTATTTTATGCATAACTGCATGTTTCCATTTGTGATTGTCATTGTAAAGTTTATATACGATTGAAATTTGGAAAGATCCTTCCACTGCTCATGGAAATCCTCGTGTTTGATTTCCTTCAATTGGTATCAGAGCCAGGTTATTCTGATATTCCAAATTTCAGTTCTGTTTTGAACTTCTTTTACAGTCTTGGTGGATTTTTTTTTGCATTTGTGTTTAATTGTTAAATGCTTTTGTGGATGGTGTTGATGGATGTTTATAGGTTTAATTGCCTTTCTGTTAAAGCTTTCTACAATTACAAAGTGTTAATTTGTATGGACACTTGTGTTTTTGTTAGCTAACTCCAAGTTGTCGCTTAGTAAGTCTGATTTACTCGACAACTTCTTCGTGAGAATTTTCCGAGATTGGAAACCTCAAATCAACATTTTTCAAATCTGTTCTTTTCTTACTAAAATTAGGAAATTATTTTTCCTTTTATCTCACGGTTACCATGAAACCACCAATAACCTCCCACTCAATTGGTTATTAGAGAAAAAGAGATAATTATCTAATAATTAATATTATTATAAATATAAATGACAACTAACTTACTATAATATATTTATAACTTATAGTTTTAAGGTTTCATCTCATGAAACATATAAACCATAGCTCTTTTGCTATTCCATGGCTCTTAATGTAAATCTCATTTACATTAATCCTCCACTTGATGTATCTCAAACACCATATCGATCATATCATATATAATCTAATTACCTCTTGTCAATTTGAACATTTTAAATCAACACCAAGAACTGATCCTCAACTTGAATTCATTTAGCTACCAAGGGGACCTTATGAACTTGTATCTCGAAGCTTTAATGGTACGTGAATAACTAACTAAACTCTTTAGTCATGGGATCCACCATCTGTTAACTGCCAAGCACTCCACTAAAGACTTACAGCTGAACTTTTCTTACCACAGATATATTATGTATCAATCTTAACCAATGAAAAGTGTGACAACCCTTCACAGATCACTTGTAAGTTCAGCTCGGCCAATAACCGTTATGCCCCTGTAGTTACATCTAACTCCTTAAGTACCACTGAATCCTCTAATGAACATAAGTCATAGTTCTACTATGACTAAGTCCTCTCTTCCAAAGAGAAATTGTGGCCACTATGTTCAAGCCCCGAAATCAGCTTTTAAGGGAGCAATCTCTCTACTTACCCCTACTTCGAGGAAGGAGTAAATTCCATCTTGTGTAAGTGTGTTCCCAACTCCTAGATCAGACAAGTCCCCAAAAAGATAGGCATGTTGAGTTGGAAATTTGGCCACTCTCACCCATACTAATCAAAGGATCGCCCTCAAAGGCAGAAGTTCCCAAAACACTTACGATTAAGGTTGTGTCACCTATGGTCATTTAGGTGAGATGTAAGTCTCCAGTATCAACGGCGTCATATACAGCGTTTAGTCATCTCGTGGTCTTGTCTTATTCAAACTCTTTGTATAGGATACTCCCACTCGCATGTCTCCACATGAATGGTCAAGATCTACCATCTGTAGTAGTTTACAACACTTGCAAACCTCTACAAAGTGGGCCGTATCCATAGTGTCACTAGGATCAGATATCCTATCTTAATCCTTGTACTACAGACCTATTTAGGTTATCACTTAAGGCATGATCCACTTGTGTATCCCATAACATGCTTAAGTTTACATAAGATAACCATGGAGCTTTGTTTATTGGATATGTGTAAATGCCAGAATGAAATAACAATTATTTTATTCATAAAACAATGTGTATAATTACAAACAACGAGACTCCAGGAGAATTAGGACACAAATCCCAACAAATTCTACATCTCTTGTTCTCACTACCTTTTTCTTTTCTGGATTGTGGAGCCTATAACTGTACTCTTCATCCTCATAACTAACAAAAACACATGGATTGGTCTTCGAATCAAGCTTTGATCTCTATTCCTTAGACACATGCATGTATGCTTTGATGCCAAAGATTTTGAGATGAAAATAAGTGGGATCATGTCCCTTCTATGCTCTCTCTGGAATGTCTTAACCAAGAGGAATTGATGGAGATCGATTTATCAAATACATGACACATTGCATTATTTCACCCGAAAAATATCTTAGAAAGATTAGACATTCTAAGCATACACCTCACTTTCTCTACCATGGTTCTCTTCATCCTCTCAGCAACTCCATTGTGTTATGGTGTGCTAGACTCTGTCTTCTCATGTCTAATGTAACGTTGTGAACAACAATACTTGAACTCATTCGAAGTATACTCACCACCATTTTTAGATCGAAGACACTTCAATTTTCTTTCGATCTCTCTTTCTACCATGTCATGAAACTTCCTAAAAATCTCAAACACTTGGCTTTTTGTCTTCAACATATACACCCAAGTTCTTCGAGTAGCATCATCAATAAAAGTAACAAAATATTTATTGCCACCAAGTGACTCCACCTTAGTAGGTCCACAAATATCAGAATGTATTAACTCCAATTTTCCTTGCCTTCTGGTGGACTTTCCATAATAGGAAATTCTATATTGCTTCCCTGTGAAACAATGATCACAAGGGTCAAGAGAAAATATTTTATCAACAGGGATAAGAGATTTACCTGCTAACAATTTAATCCCCTTATCACTCATATGCCCTAGCCTTTGATGCCAAAAATTTGGATAATTCTTTTCTTCTCCTCCATTCAACTTAGAAAAACATATGCTCAAGTTTGTTTTATACAAAGAGCAATATAACTCACTTCGAGCAACTATTATTGAACCCTTAGACAAGTTCCACTTACCATCACAAAAGGTTTGTCGAAATAGTTCTTGATCAAGGACATTTGCAGACAACAAGTTAAGGCGTAAATCAGGAATATGATGCACATTCTTTAGTGTAAGTGTACACCCAACACTTGTCTTCACACAAATATCACGTAACCCAACTATGCTAGCTGAGCTCTCATTTCCATCTTCACACTACCAAAATCACAAGATTGATAGTTCATGAAATACTATCTTTTGGGAACACAATGATATGAAGCATATGAGTCTACCACACACTTTGTGTTTGAACTTTCTATATGATGACACTCACTGGTTGTACAAATCAAGGTCACAATATTATCACTCTGACAAATAATTGTTGTAGTATTTTTTATCATCTTCCTCTTTTTGTGAGTCTTGCTTCTTACTTTGTTCTTTCTTCCAAAGATAGCAAAACTTTTTTATATGACCAGAATTATTATAGTAATGACATGTCCTAGTCTATTTGTCTCTAAACTTGGACCTCCCTTTTAAGTTACCACGGTCTTTAGGTCTCTTACTATTGTTTCTTCCACGTTTTTCAGCAACAAGAGCATGTGAATTATCAACTCTCATCTACTTTCTTCTTTTCTCTTCATTGAAAATGCTTTGTTTGATAATATCCAAAGACAAAACACCTTATGGAGTAGAGTTACTAATAGTCACAACCAAGGTTTCCTAATTGTCCAATAAAGAACTTAACAAAAACAAAGCCTACAATTCATCATCAAAATCAATCTTCATAGCAGTCAACTTATTAATAATATCCTAAAAGTCACTCAAATGCTCAGAAACAGACTTTTCGCCCTTCAATTTTAAGTTAACAAGTTGCTGGATTAAAGAAACTTTGTTATGTGCAATCTTCCTTTCATAAAAACCTTCCAAATTCCTCCACAATTCGTATGGGTCAAACTCCTTAGACACATGGTTGAAAATGCTAATATTAACCCACTGCCTAATTGTGACACCCTCACGTTACTAAGGTTACTTAAGATATAAGAAGTAGCTTAAAAATGCAAGCTTGAAGCGAGAAGCTTTGCTAAACTATGCTTTGGTGGATAACTAAGTATAGTAGCTAATTGGCTAAGTGTGAAAGCCAAAAGTAGGCATGTGTTGGTGTTAGGAAGCATTGACACATGAGACATTGTGTGAGTATGGCGACCAAGGCTTATAGAGTTTGTGTGAGGCTAAGTGTTGAACCCAAGGACAAACCATGAAGTTAAGTATAGGCGAATGAGTTAGACTTCCATGATGCATTAGTGAGAGGCCAAGCCATGGGGCATTAGTATGTGGCAATAGTAGGTATTGAACTTGGTATTAGAGGTTAGGCGAACACCAAGGTGTCTTGTTGGCTAAGTGGTGGATGCACAGGGGCGCTATGCGTTAAGTGGAGTGCACGACCAAAGACACTAAGCAATGAACGTGGTGTTTGGAAAGGCAAGGTGTAAGCGCCAGGTAGCTGTGCAATGGCATGAGGGCACTGGCCAAGCGTTGGCGAGAATGGGCTGCTCATGCGATGGAATGTGGTTGGGCATTGGCAAAAACCTAAGGCAAGGCGAGGCATTGGCAGACGCGAACGAGCAGGCAAGTTGTTGCAAGACAATGTGCGTGGAGAGTGAGCACTCGGTTGCGCACGAGCGTGGGCACTAGACATTGGGGTGTTGTGCGAGGGTGAACACATAGTTGCACACGAGGCTGCACGATAAGAGTTGGACGATGAGTGCAAGGCTGGGTGCAAGATGACGAGCACAAGGCACTGGGCATGCGATGTGCACTAGAGTTATACGATGAAGCTAGACAGCGTGTGATGATGTATGTGATGATGGGCATACGATGTGCGCTGGGGCTACATGATGAGGCAGGGCGATGTGTGTTGGAGCTATACGATGAAGCTAGGCAGCATGCGATGAGGTATGTGATGGTCTTAGGCAAGCGGTCAAGGAGTGAAGCGGTGGCAAGGCCATGCGTTGAGGGTACTATGCAATAGCCTATGAGGTATGCGCTAATCATAAGGCTAAGCATGGGAAGGAGAATACAGTCATATGGAATTTGCGTTAGCCTTGAGAAGCTAGTTGGACACATATGACTAGGCAGGGCATGAGAGACACGTTGGGCACATAGAGTTTTTGGCTAAGAGTGTGATAGTTGAGACTAGTTATGCATTGAAGATCCCTAGTCATGCATTAATAAGTTCTGCCATGCGTTGATGGTGTACTATGCGTTGATATTGACAGACGCATGCGCCAAAGGTAAGCCATGCAAAAAGATATGTGGCCAAGGGTATGTGATGGTATTAAGGTTAATGTGGCACATGAGAGGTGATGCATTGGCCGAGCCATGCATTCAGGCAAACATGCGGCCATGAAGAAGTTATGCGATGATAAGGAAAACTTGGAGAGCAAGGTGGAGCTGCTAAACTCATCCGAACATGTGGCTAATAAAGGGATGTCTTAGATTTCATGTAAATTGAGGTGGGCGCATGAGAAGACATGCAAGCTGAAGGAGTTGCATTGGTCAAAGGTTGTGAGGACACTTCAGTCTTGATGTGGCATGGATTGGCGTTGTCAACATAAGTAGAAGACATTTAGACATGCAAAGAAGTAGAAGGTATCAAACAAAAGAATGGAACGTTGTGTCGGAGACGTCGAGCACTAGAAGCATTATTGACACCCTTGCCGTCACACGCAACTGTATGCATGCGTTAAAGGACTGACTTATAAGTATCCTCAGTCGATTACCCAAAAGGGGAGAGTATGCTATCTTCAAAGGAAAGAGTCGATCTTATTTTTTTTCGTGCTTAGCTGAATTAGTCACTCTCAATACTAACTTAAGCATCAGAGTGTAATAGGTTTGACACACACTGGTGCGAGATCCCTTATGCAAGTCAGCTTAGGCAAGATTGAGACCAAACTAGAGGGAAGCATGCTAGAGGTCAAGGCTATCAGGCACCCACGATGCAATGCAAATCTAAAGAGATTTGGCACAAACATTTGACACCATATGTAGGGACGACATAGGTCGATACAACTCAATCGCGTGTTGCCAATAATAACCCTTGTTGATTGAACGGAAGTACACGCACCTGGGAACCTAGCCTCATCAAGTGGCGAGAATTTCTACACTTGAACAAGAAGACCCGATTAGAGAAGTGGTGGCCATGTGCGACCCTTGAGCTCGATATAGATCCTGGACAACCAGGTGATGGAAACTTAAACCCCATGGGCAAGGAATCGTCACCCTACAGAACCTTACCATCGACGATGAAATTGAGGTCATGGAACTTAGATGCAAAGATCTGGTCATTCGCATTGAATCCAAAATTAAGTGGACGCAAAAATCAAGACTTTGAAGGGCACTAGAAGAAAATGTGTGAAACCCTGAATTTCATCTAAGTGAATTAGGTTAAAACTTAGTTAATAAGGAAGCTTGTAGAGGAATAAAAGAGGAGGAAAATGCCTTAAGTGTTGAAAATTAAACCTTAAAGTCTAAAAATTAAGTTGTGGTTAGTGAGGTTTTAAATGACAAAAATTTGACTAAGTGTTGAACGCATGAAGGCACCATGCGTTGGTAAGAGGCGCGCGACCAAAGCTAGGCACCAAGTGTTGGGATGTTGAGCTTGGCAAGGTAAGGTGTGAATGTTGGGCAACCATGCGATGACATGAGGACGTTGGCCAGGCATTCACATGAGGAGGTTGAGTGCAAGACATTGAGCGCGGAGGTGCTGGGCGAGCATGAGGTGTGCGACTGTGAGTTGTGCGATGATAAAACCATGCAATGCCAAAACTATGCGATGCCAAGGTTGTTAGGCTAGGCGATGAGGTGATTATGCATTGATGTAAGCGTTGAAGTGTGAAGGGCTTGCGACAAAGATTGTCAATGAGCCAAGTTAGTTGAGGTTAAGTTAGCTTATTAAGTGTGAAAGCTTAGGGAACACCATGTGTTGGTGTGAAGCTTGCGACCAAGACACCAAGCAATGGGTGTTGTTCTTGACAAGACCATGGTGGACGCATGGTGTGAGTGGTCGAGAGTAAGGGCAAGGCATTGGCCAAGGTAATTAAAGGTTAGTTGATCACATGAGGGGGACAAGGCAATGCCCATGCGATGGCTAAGTCATTGTGAGGTTAGGGAATACCCATGCGATGGCTAAAGTCATTGAGAGGTTAGGGAAGGTCTCATGGATGCATATGACAAAGTTGGCCTAGGCGAGGAGGTGTGCATGTGTTGGTTGTGTGTGTGCAATGAAGAACCATTCAACGGCCTAAATATGGAAGTTGAGCGCATGAAGGTATGTGTTGGTCGAGGAAGGCATGTGCCAAGGGAGAGACGTTCATAGGGAAGGAGAGTGCAGCCAAGGGGAGGACACGTGATGGACTTGATGTTAGTGAGGGCCAAGGAAGAGTCAAGCATTGGACGATACCATGCGATCAAGATAGCATGCGATCATTTGGTTGAGTTATGCGTTGACAGGTTGTGTCTTGGAGAGCAAGGCTAAGTTAACAACTCATCCAAACATATGGCTAAAAAAGGGAGAGTTAGGATTGAGCCAAGGCTAGATGGAGGCATGAGAGTACATGCAAATGGGACTTTGCATTGGCTAAAGGTGATGAAGCCACTTCAGGATAAAGGTGGTAAGGGTAGGCGTTGGTAGATTAAGGAAGTGGCACTTGGACATGCAATGTAGCTGGAGGTGTCAAACAAAGGGGAGTTTCGGATGCCTACAAATAGGGTAGTTTAGGGAGTTTAGTTCTCATAATTCACTCGTGCCTTTTGAGTGATTCTAGTGTGAGAGTGTCTATAAGGGAGTTAAGTGAGGGGTGTTGGGCTGCTAGTTGAGTAGGAGTTGTAAGGAAAGAGAAATCAACATTAGAAGGCTAAAGGCTCAGTTGGACGCACAACACAACGTAGCGCCATCGCTTGATGCCCGTACTTGCGCGCGCACACCCAACAACCCCATCGCCTAGCCCTGCCTATGCATCATTGCCAGCGTGCAGACGCTCCATGTCAGGTGCGCGCAGACACACCAGCTCACGCTTGCGCGGGTCCTACCGTCAGCCTTGCGCACGCGATCACCCAAGTGCATGCCCAGCCCAGCCCAGCGCTACGTCCCTGCCCACCCTATGTGACACCTGTCGCTCAGCAGTGCCCATCTGCGCCTGGCCATGCCCACCTTACAGCCCCAACACCCATAACTTGCCAAAATAACATCCAAAGGCATTTTTTTTTTTTTTTGCATATTTTGGTATTTTTAAAGAGGGTAAGTTGGTTATTTTATTCTTAAGTTATTTTTGGATTAAAATAGAATTATTAGAGGAATTTTTGGACTAATTTGGGATTTCTTAAAAAGGAGTAAATTCAACGAAACCGGGCCAGGAGCTATACTAGACAAAATCTTGAAAGATAAATAGGAGGAATGTGAGTGGTTTTAGTATTTTGTTATGTTGAATTATATATATGTGTGTGTGTGTGTGTGATTATATATATGTATAAAGTTTGGAAATTTGCATGATCTAGAAGTGTGTTTTATGAACTTTATTGGGTGATTTAATTAATGATATTCTACTTGTTGTGACTTGCATTGGAAACTGGGATTGTACCCTGGGGAATTGTTAGCTTGCCTACAACACGTCTAGCGGGATAATGTTGACATGTGCACATTCGACGAGCTATAAGGGTACTGAGATTGTTTCCACATCATTCATATCGGGAATTCACGGGAATACCCGAGGAGATACATGATCATGCTAGGGTTATCTAGTTACTAGGCTGGATGGGTTACATTGTTGTTGTGATGAATATGTTCGTGTGAAAATTGTTTCCCACAAATGTGTTCCTTAAACCAAACTTATTTTTCATTTGCTTAAGGATACCACTCACTGGGCTTTCTAGCTCACGTTTTCCTATGTTTTATTTCCCCCCAGGTAGTAGAAAGCGGAACGTTCTGAGAAAAGCCACCCAAGGTCTGGAACTGCTACTCTTTCACAGTGCAGGACTCGGATTGGGGTTATTTTTTAAAGTCATTAGAATTTGTTAAAGATAATATTGTGTAAAGTACAAATCTTGTAACTGTTCATAAAAATTAATTAAATTCTTATTCATTAGCTATTTGTGGAATGGTTTGAAGTTGGGCAGTTGGTATCATAAGGGTGGTATTAGCTTCTTCACGTCTCTTTCCAGTTCTGGGAGACAAGGCTCGGGGGGGTGTGATAGAATGTAGACGTATTTGCATGGTCTTACAAAGTCATGCCTGAAATTGACATGTCCATCGTCGTCCATCAACTGAATATTGACTCGTCTTATCGCCCAGTCAAGAAAATGATGCAGTTGCGATCGAGGTGTACATGGATGATATGTAGATGAAAAGTCATCGAGATTAGTAGGTTCTCCGTCCTATGCAGTAATGACATGAGGCTCAACCTAGCGATATGTGTCTTAGAGGACAAGTTCCTAGGTTCTTGATACACCAACATGGCATCAAAGCAAATCTAGAAAAAATTCAAGCCATCCTCGAGATATCAAACCCTCATACCATAAAGCAAATATAAAGCCTGAATGGGAAGATAACAACCCTAAACCATTTCTTCTCCTGAGCAACAAATAAGTGTTTACCTTTCTATTAGGTCTTACGACACCATGGTCAATTTTGTTGGACGGAAGAGTGCAAAACCTTATTTTTTGAAATGAATATATATATATATATGGCCACTCTTCTACTACTGGTGGCCCCACAAGAGATGAGCTGCAATTATATTTGGCAACACCATATACAGCGGCGAGTTTGTAGGAATCAGGAAGTGTGCAACTAGAGATGTCCACGAGGTGGGGCGGGAACGGGGAAGGGATGGGGAAGCCTTCCCCGTCCCCGTCGACTTTGTATATAAATTATAGATTTTTAATATATATATTCATATAAATATTGTAGACTTTATTAACATAATTATGGATGTTTTAATTATTTAAGTTCAAGATTTTTATTACTTTAATTCTTTAGATGTTGTAATATTTAAGATAGGATGCTCTAAATGTTGAATTTTAATTTTTACAAATGATGAGAATAACATTTTAATTATATTTTTTAAATTGCATGTGTATTTATTGTTTTAATTAGTAAAATTGATAATATTTTATTTAAATGAAAATTCCATTGAAAATGTTTAAAAATTTGTAAAAAAAATATATATTTAATTGAAATTTTAAAAAATGTTAGAGAAAAATAAAGGCGGGGAATTAGGGCGGGGCCAGGATCGAGGCCGGGGACGGGGAATGGGGAAAAAAATTTCCCACTCCCTCCCCATTCCCCGTGTATTTGGGGATTCCCCGCACTGTTTGGGGCGGGTCCCCGTGGGGCCCTGGCCCTATGGATTTTTTAGACATCTCTATGTGCAACACACCGTCTACTACACTAGTAAGGCATTGACGGACATCAAGACACGTTACCCCCTCTCAAGAGGTTGGCACATATTGGGTTTTATGCCCTAAACTCGTGGTTTGTAAATAAATAAACAATTTGCTAATTATTAATAAAATAATTTGTTATTTTCTTTTGTCTTGGTTAATGTAAATGAGATTTACATTAAGAGCCATAGAATAGAAAAAGAGCTATGGTTTATATGTTTAATGAGATGAAATATTAAAACTATAGGTTATAAATATATTACGGTAAGTTAGTTATCATTTATATTTATAATAATATTAATTATTGTATAATTATCTCTTTTTCTCTAATAACCAATTGAGTGGGAGGTTATTGGTGGTTTCATATTAACCGTGAGATAAAAGAAAAAATGTTTTCCTAATTTTAGTAAGAGAAACGATTTGCTAAGTGGTTGATTTAGGATTTCCAATCTCGGAAATTACTTACGGTATAGTTGTCAAGTAAATAAGATTTACTAAACGACAGTTTGGAGTTAGCTAAACAATCGTGGAGTGTTCTTACACGATAGACACTCAGCTAGACAATGAGCTAGACGATTACATAGCTTTTGCTAGACGATCGCATTGCTTTTACTAAACGATTGGGCATCAACCTATATGATAGACTACTTCATCTCTCACTTACTCAATCGTTTACACAAT
The DNA here is from genome assembly GCF_027475165.1 of Benincasa hispida. Lineage (NCBI taxonomy): Eukaryota > Viridiplantae > Streptophyta > Magnoliopsida > Cucurbitales > Cucurbitaceae > Benincasa > Benincasa hispida. Next base: position 24,323,959 of record NC_143483.1, read on the forward strand.
TGTTCTTCCTCCGGTTTTCTGCCTCTAACCAAGTCCAACAGAGCCTACTCTCTAGATTCTCACACCGAGAATACCAAGGTAACCTTGTTGATGGTGTCTTACTCAACTCGACACAATCGAGGTTCTTTGGAGGATGTTCACACAGTTCAGGGTGTTCGTCACCTTGGCGATCGCTTAGTTCGAGTTCGCTGTGATCGTGTAGTGTAGCGGTCGTGTTGGATGAACGTTCATATGTTTCTATTTGCTGTGATCAAGCGTTCGTGATCAAGGAACTTGAAGATGAGTCTTCAAAGGTTTGTTAGTCCTATCCCTTGATCATGTAGAAAAGCATGCTGTAGTTTCTATTTTATGCATAACCGTGTGTTTCCGTTTGTAATTGTAATTATCATGTTCATATATGATTGAAATTTGGAAAGATCCTTCCGCTGCTCATGGAAATTATCGTGTCCGATTTCCTTCAGTTTGGGCCCTCAACTTCAAGTGGGTGGGATACTCCATGTTTGAACTCCAATTATAATAATTGGTATTCGTATTTCTAGCTATTTCAACCTAGAATTAACTACAATATTAATATTTCAAATCCTTCTTTGTGTGTTTACTATTTCTTACTCATTATTTTTTTCCCTCCTCACTACCGTTACTACTTTCTATTCAGAATAAAATAGTATGCACCCGAAACACAAACTATTATAACCTATAGACTATAATAACTGTCAACTATAATAACCAACTCAATAGCCAAATGATGCCTTAAAGTTACAAGTTGGAGCCTATAATGATAGATATTCAAATGTTAGTTCATGACTGATATTACAATGTCTGTCGTTGTAACTGTAATTCTTCAACATTGTTTTTCCTGCACGTCATTGTATATGCAGATAGTTTTACTAACATTGAAGGTCCAATTTTGTTATAATGTATGTTGTACAATGTAGGTGTAGAAAAACAAGTAAATTTAAATATTTGAGATATTTAGGTTTTTTTTTTTTGAGTTGTACAATGGTGTTGTAGTGAGAATCGAACCATCGACATTTAAGATAATAAAATAACCTTCTATTACAATCCTGCTCTTTTCCCTACCAGACTGTTTAGAATCAAAAGCCCAAAGAATCCAAAAAACTACCAACGCAAGAACGCTGAGAAATGAGTTCATGGTGTAAAAAGCTCAGTTAGTGAAAAGTTATTCCAGAAAGATCAATGGGAAGATGGAGAAACGAAGGTGTTCGGGCCTGCACAACCTGAATTTACACTCACAGTTGACTTAGGCTCTCCTTAAAAAAAAGCGCTAATAAAAAGTACAATTTCGAGCTATTGTCCTGATTTTTTCATACTTACTGAAACTAAAATCTCAAATGCCAAAAAGTCTCTCATTAAATCCATTTGGAGCTCTATTAGTATTAATTGAATTTATCTAAATGCTACTGGTAGAGTAGGAGGTATTCTTATACTATGGGATGATCTCCGTATTGGCTTCTTGGAGGCGATTTCAATATGATCTGATAGTACAGATCAGCTACAAATCCCACAAAGCACAGTATGAACAAATTTAATCAATTAATTTTGAAATGTGGCCGGATGGATCCCCCGCTGACCAGCGACTCACAAACTTGGTCAAATCTCAGAAATCAACCTGTTCTATCTAACCTTGAATGTTTCCTCTATGCTCCTCAATGAGAAATCAAATTAAAACCACACTACTCTAGATTCGTCACTCGTATTACACTGCAAAAAATCGAACTTCTTCCGACACCACAATTCGCCAGGAAAGGCTGGAAAATGCATCGAGAGATCCTCTCCTGATAAAAGATAGATCGTCGGAAGTTTGGTTGGGAAAGATCGATCCTCTCCTGACCGATTTAGACGTCGGGGGAACTCATTTTTCTTGTAGCGTTACCTCCTATCACTACCTTGTGGTTTTAGAAACGAACTCAACTATCATGGGCCCTTGTCCTTTCCGTTTCAATAACAGGAGCTTGGGAGTAACATGATGTAGGGATGAAAGTCCTAACACAGCGAAAATCACATAACCAAAATCGTTATTAATTTGAGATTTCTGAAATACTCATACATTACGCAACTCAGAAATAACATAGAGACAAAAAAGAAAAAAAAAACTTAACCTATTGTAAAATTAGAATCTAGGTTAAACATGCAAAAAGTAATTCTACAGAGAAATGGAGGGAAAATCTTTACCGTTATAGAGCCAGACAACAAAAAAAAATCTCCAATTGATTTCACAAAATCAACACCACCACAATTCTTACCTCTTTATCCTCTGAGAATTCTTTGAGAGACTTTGGTTTGTGGGAACTAATTGAATGGGAAAAGAAAGGGGAATATTTTTCTAGAGAGAATTTCTTTTATGAAACTTTTGTGTGTTCTTCAAAAAAACAAAAAACTTTCACCCGCAAAATGTACGTTTTGCATGTCTCTTGACCAATAGGAGAAAGAGAGTAAACGTGGAAAAAACCCACCATTCACATCATTTCCAAACATGGGAGTTATCCTTTTTAATCAAATCAATTAAAATTAATAATTAATTAATAATTATTAATAATTTAATTATTAATTAAATCTTATTTAGTTAATGCTTTTATTTAAATCATATTTAAATGAAACATCTCTCACATAACCTATAATTTTAATTCAATTAATTTGACTAAATTAAATTAAATTACATTAAATATTTATTTAATTCTCCAATTAAATAATTTTCAAATTAAATATCAAATATTTAATTTATCCTACATTGAATCATATTCAATTAAACCGGGTTGAGAAATTCCTTTTTTGAATAATAGAGTTAGGTTAAGAAATGCTCTTATGGCTGACTGATATGGCTCATCATTATTTAGCTATTGCATTTATTTTTCTTGTTGCTGGTCATATGTATAGAACTAACTTCGGGATTGGACACAGTTTAAAAGATCTTTTAACCTATAATTTTAATATGAACTCAATTCACATGAAATTAATATTTAAATATCTTCAAATATTTAATTCTCCCATAAGTTAATTTTGAATCATATCCAAAATTAACTTTATATTATAAAGTTTAATTAAGATATAAACTTTATATTATAATGTATCATTATACATTATATTACTTCCCTAAGTAAATTTGAACATTTCAAACTCAATTCAAGACATGGTTACCTCAGTTGCCTTTACGAGTTAGGAAGGTGACCTCATGGACCTACAAATCAGAAGCTTAAACGATATGAGATTAATTGGCTAAACTGATAAACCAATTAATCAATATTCATTAATTATGAGTACACTCCACTAAAGACCCATAGTTGCACTCTTCTCACTGCAGATATATTTATGTGTCCACGGATATTGACGAATAATAACAACTTAGTCCTTCACGAGTGTTTGTAATACCGACTGGGTCAAATTATCGTTTTACCCCTATGTTACCTCTGTATCCTTAAATACTAGTGCTTATTTAATGAACAACTTGTTTGTGGTTCATCCATTAAGCAGAGACCCCTCTCGAGCCAGTGAGAGAGAAGAGTCATTTGTTTAAGTCTAAAAAAACCACTTAAGAGAACACTTATTTACTTACCCTAAAGTCGGGAATGAGTGAAAGCCATCTAGTATTTTTATGTTCCCAGTTCCCCACTCGGTCTCATCCCTAAAATGGTAGGTTTATTGAGTCGGCGAATTGGCCACTCTCACCCATACAAATCAAAGGACAATCTCTCGCAAATAAGAGTTAAAAAATACACTCAGGATTAAGATAAGTTGCCTAGATCATCCAATTAAAATAGAAACCTAATTAGTCAACAGTGTTACATTTAGTGTTTACTATTTGTAGTTCGGTCTTATGCAAACTCATTACATAGAATACCCCCACTTGCATGTTACTTATATGAACGCGTTGGATAATTGCATTTGTATCAATTACAAAGTGTGTCGTATCCATAGTATCACTAGGATAAGATACCCAACCTTATCCCTGTATTATAGACCCTTTAGGTTGTACCTTGAACATTGATCCCTATATGTCTCCACATAAAGTTCAAGACTCATCAGACAGCTAGGCTGTTAATTTATTGGATTTAGGGTTATTAAGGCAAAATAGAATATAACACAATCAATAACATTTATTGAAATAACATCGATAACTCTTTATTGATAATGGTCAATTATTTACATTTACTATCTACGAATTTTAGAGCATAAAACCAACATATGATTCAATATTAAAAATATAAAAGAATGGTGGGACTCAACTTGTCAAGCTGGTCATCCTTGTTATTCTTTTATTAGAAGACTTAGCCAACTTAAGCAAAATGTTCGAAACGGGCAAAAAAAAAAAAAAAAAGAAAAAAAAGATCTCCTCTCAAGAGTTGACGCAAACTTAAATATCACAAATCGACAGTATATGCAGAAAGCTCTAAAGACCAATTTCAACACTGAAGCTCTAAAAGAACCGCAGTATTGGGCTCAAAGGTGCAGAAAACAGTGGCCGATTGATGGAGACGAAAACACGAGCTTCTTTCATAAAGTGTGTACGGCCAGGCAAAGAAGAAGTCTCAGCTAGAAAATTCTTGACAATAATGGGGTCAGCTGAATCACAGATGACCAGATTGAATCAGTTTTCTTAAACCATTTTAAAGACATTTACATTGACAGGGGTAGAGACATTTGGTTTGTTAACAATCTCAATTGGTCTCCCGTAACACGACCAAAACAGTAAGCTTATAGCCCCTTTTACTGATATAGAAGTTCATGATATTATAAAATCCATTGGCAACAACAAAGGCCCTGCATAGATGGCTTCACCATGGAATTTTATAAGAAGTCATGGAACATTTTCAAATCCAATATCATGATAGTGTTCCACGACCTTTTTTTAGATGAAATGTGGTGAACATAAATGTCAATGTAACATACATTATTGCACTTACTGGAAGAAGGAAAAAAAACTTGTAAAGTGACAGACTTCGACCAATCAGCCTAACTATTTTGCTTTACAAAATCGTTACAAAAGTACTTGCTGAAAGACTAAAGTCTACCCTTCCATTCACTATCTCGAAAAAATCAGCTAACTTTTGTAAAAGGCAGACAAATAACGGAAGCCATTCTTATGGCCAATGAGACAATTGAATTTTGGAGATTCGAGAGAGAGAGAGAATTAACGATCAAACTTGACATTGAAAAGGTTTTTGATAAGATCATGTAACAGAAAGAACCGAGATAAAAAGAGAAGTAGTAGTCAGTTTGTCTTTGTCTTTTTTTTTTTATTTTGTTTATTGTAACCACTAGCTCACTATGAACTTCTTCCGTTGAAAATAAGAACCTGTATAAAACAAGAAAGAATGAGAGAGTAAGAGAGAGTGCATTCATTCTGTAAAAGAAAATTAAAAGAAGAAGCAATAAAAGATACCCTCCCTTTTTGCACAGTGGATGTAGGCCCTTGGCCGAACCACTTAACTTCTTGTGTTATTATTTGTATCATCTACTTAACTTCTTGTGTTATTATTTGTGTTATTATAAAAGATACCCTCCCTTTTTTCTTCCTCAACGATTGTCTAATTCTTATTTGTATCATCTACATGATCGTCTAAGTTCTTTGTAGCATTGTCTATGCGATCGTCTAGTGCTTCTTAACATTGTCTACGCGATCAAAGATCATCTAGTACTTCTTAGTATCGTCTACACAGTCGTCTAGTGCTTTTTAGTATCGTCTACACGATTGAACTATCATCTAGTTCCTCTTAGCATCGTCTCCATGATTGAGCCCACATGTAGGTAAACGATTGAAGTTTTGAAGCTCAACGATGTCGTCGTCTCCTCTGAAACCTTCAAGAACAAGAGAATTATAGTTAATTTGGACCATAGATCAATTGGGGATTTATTGATTACATTCTATTAAAATAGGGTACTCTACAAAATGGCGAAATTGGGTTCATGCTTGAATTTCATTGATGAGTATTCAATCCTAATCAACAGCGGCCCTAGAAGGCACATATGTCCAAACAGAGGCATTCAATAAGGTGACACGATATCACCCTTTATCCTTGTTATAGCTATGGAATACCTTAGCAGACTCATTAACAAACTTAAACAAAAAGCACTCATCAAAGGAGTCTCTTTCTCAGACAATTGTTCTTTGACTCATCTTTTCTTCGCTGATGAGAACCTATTAGCTATGGAATACCTTACCCTTTATCCTAGTTTTTTTTTTTTTTTTTTTTTTTTTTGTAAATAACTAAAAGTTGTATGCAATCTTCTATAGTAAAGATCTTGAATCTTTTCGTGGACGTAGGCAATCTTGTCGAACCACGTAAACCTTTGTGTTTCATCTTCTTACCTTTATCTTTCTTATTCATGTGATTGTTTTCTTTCTACAAATCGTGCGCCATACTATCTCTTCTACAAATCGCATCGAATAATAGAGTATCGAGTTGAATCGTGCATCGATCTTCTCTATCGAGTAGTTTCGAGTTGATCATTTTCACCTTCGAGTCGCACCGAGTATTGATCAAGAATCACCAAGTAAGATCGAGTATCAGTTCAGTTGTCATCGAGTTCCATCGAGGATTCAACAGAGACTTGTCAGACAGAGAAGGAAATTCTCATCGAGCATTCAGTAGGAAGACATCGAGCGTCGAGTATCATTCATCGAGGATTTGACATAATATTTCTTAGCCTTTTCTTCATCATTCCAGTGTTGGTTTTGAGTATTTGGGCGTAATGAAGAGTGGTTAACCCAACACCACAAATTTGGAAATGACGAAAAAAAAAAAAAAAAAAAACTAAGCAATTGGAAATACTCATACATCTCTAAAGGTAGCCGACACACTTTGATCAAATCCTCTATTAGCAGCCTCCCTACATATCTTCGGTCCAAAGAAATGCAACTTCTTTCTATGGACGACCATTCTCCACAAAAGTCTAAACACAATGGAGGTGCTTCCTAAAAGATTACTGAATATCTCTCTATACCCAACGTGGGGCCTCCTTTTTAAAGAAAATGGCAAAAATATGGATCATTTGTTCATTATAGAGCGGCAAATACCCTTTAGAATGGTTGCATAATCTATTGGGGATCTCAATCAATATTAGTACATACCTTCTTACTCTTTGCATAAGTTTATGCGGATCAGACTTAAATTCCACAAGGAACAATATCATTTTAACTCTACTGTTGTTGTCTGCTGGACAATATGGCTCGAAAGAAATAATCGCACCTTCAATGATACTTACAACAATGAAGTCAAACTTGGGAAAGCATTTTCTCCTCGACTGGTCCCTAGACATATCTGAAGGTTTGGAAAACGGAAGCGGAAGCGTGAAAGGCATCGTGTCTCTTAATTTAACTTTATATAACAGTAGTAAATCAGAGAAGATAGAAACTTTAATAATAAACATTCATATATCTAACATGCTTTTTACAGAATATAGAGAGAAATTAAGGGAGAGTCACACTTACACTTGAAGACCGATTAATCTTTGTGTTTTCTTTTTGGTACTGCTCGAATGCAACGAACAAGCTCACCAGGGATAGCAATACCAAATTCGAATATAGACACCACCACAATAAAACCTCAATATTCTCTATAAAGTGAGAATCAGTGAGAGTGGTGGGCTTCGCTTTAATTTTGGAAGGGATGGAGAGTTGTGATTTCTTGAAAGGAGATTACAAAGAGTTCTTGGTGATCAATTCAGAATTCTTAGAACCTTCTGTGAAAAAGATGATAAAACTTTGTAAAATCCAATTTTTCTACGTGAAATAAACTTTCATGTTGGTTATGAGAGAGTGGGTTGAGGAAGTTACCCCTCCCAAAATTTAGATTGATTTAAATTCAAATAATGAATTTAATTTAATATAAATATAAACATATATATTGATAACTTTAATATATATAAAAAAACTTTATGTTATCTCAAATATAACACATAACCTATAGTATTTAATATGAATCAAATTCATATTAAATTTAACCTATAGATTTTATATGAATCATATTCATATAAATAATACTTGAATCAAATTTAAATATTTATTTCCTCTCAAATAAAACTTTATATGATAACGTATCATATACAATTAATTTTATATTAGTTATATCATATATAATTAATTTTATATTAATTATATCATATATAACTAATTCCCTCAATTAATTTATCTTATTCAAATTAATTCAAAATTAATTAGATTCTCATTTATCCCAAGTTGAGCTAGTGAGGGGATCTTATGAACCTATGAATTGAAACTCCAATGGTACTTGATTAATTAATTAAACTTTTTAATTAAGTTAACCAACTTTCATTAACTACTGGTCACTCCATTAAAGACCGAAAATTGCACTCTTCACACTACATATATATTTTTGTGTCCATTGGATGTAACCATCAATAGTGCATTAACCTTTCAAAAATTGCTCGTAAGTAAAACTTAGACCAAAATTACCATTTTTCCCCTGTAGTTACATCTAGCTCTTTAAGTACCACTGATCCCTCTAATGAACAATAAGTCAAAGTTCAACCATGACCAAATCCTTCATGGGCTAGGAAAGGGTGTGACGTCACATTGTTTAAACCCCTAGAATCAGCTTTTGAAAGAGCAATTTCTCTACTTACTCTAACTATAGAGAAGGAATGAATTCCTTCTTGTGTAACTATGTTCCTAGCTTCCCAATCAGACGAATCCCCAAAATGGTAGGCATATTGAGTCAGAGAAACTAGCCACTCTCACCCATGTAGATCAAAGGACTGTCTTCATAGGGAGGAGTTCACAACTCACTCATGATTAAGGTCAAGTCACCTATGGTCATCCTAGTGAAATGTAAATCTCTTCTATCAACAGTGTTATGAGAGACTGTTCATTTCATGCTTTGATCTTATACAAACTTTTGTATTGAACATCTTTGCTCATATGTATTCACATGAATGATCAGGATCAGATCATTGGTAGCACTTTACAACGATTGTGACAACTATAAAGTGGGCCATACTCATAGTGTCACAAAGATAAGGTACCCAATCTTATCCATCTACTACAGACCGTTTAGGTTATCATTTAAACATGATCCATATGTATGTCTCCACATACATGTTTAAGTTACAGAAGATAACTTTCGATTTTATTTTATTGGTTTTTTGGGTTAATGCTACTAAATGTCAAATAAAATACCTCTTATTTTATTAGATAAATAAATTATTTATACAGTACAACAAATTACAAGACCCACGAGATTTAGGGCATAAACCCCAACAATCTCCCACTTGTCTTAAAGCTAGTGGGATGTACATTATAAAAGTCAAAACTATTACAATAGTACACAAAAACAAGAAACCTTGGCATACAACGTACCCAGTACAAAATCTCCCACTTGCCCAAGACTAAATGCGGCCTGTCTTGTAGACCTAGACTCTCAAAGTGACCCTGAAATACCTTAGCCGTGAGGGTCTTTGTAAACGGACCAACAATGTTGTGCGTCGAAGCTATCTATGTGATGGTCATGTCATGCGATGCACAATCTCTCGTATCAGGTAATACTTGCGCTCAATGTGCTTTCCACGCTTGTGGCTTCTAGGATCTCTGAAATTAGCCACAATACCACTATTATCACAATAAATGTTGATGGGCCTTGACATGTCTGGAACTACTTCCAAATTAGTCAAAAATTTCCTGAGCCAAACAACCTCCTTGTCAGCTTCACAAGACACTACATATTCTTCCACCATGGTGGAGTCAGCAATGCACCCTTGCTTTGTGCTTCTCTAGATTATAGCACCTCCATTAAGAGTAAACACTAATCTTGATGTGGATTTCTTAATATCCCTGTTAGTTCGAATATTAGAGTTAGTGTATCCTGTAAGAATCAAATTCTTAGGACCCATATACGAGCATGTAGTCCCTCTTTCTTTGAAGATACTTAAGGATAATTTTAATGGCAGTCCAGTGATCTAATCCTAGATTAGACTGATATCTAATAACTATCCCTACTACATAACAGATATCAGGTCTAGTACATAACATCGCATACATCAGGTTACCAACATCGATGCATAGGGGATCCATCTCATCTCCTCAACTTTTTGAGGTGTCTTAGGACACTGTTCCTTAGATAGAGCAACTCCGTGCCTGAAAAGAAGCAAGCCTCTCTTGGAGTTTTGCATCGAATACTTGACAAACATCATGTCAATATATAATGCATGAGACAAGGCTAGCGATTTGCTCTTCCGATCTCTAAAGATCTGAATGCCTAGAACAAACTGTGCCTCTCTCCCAAATCTTTCATG